>NW_022589706.1:2294682-2650091 GCF_004348235.1 Phoca vitulina
TGGCTCAAAGAAAGGTGATTCAGTTTTCTTTCTTTCTTTCTTTCTTTTTCTTTTTTTTTGCTGGCAGTGCATTACTTATCCAAGGATGGAAACACATTCAGACTATTTTCATTCTGGCTGTTTTGTCTTCCTCATCACTTCTCTCTTGTACCTTGGTCTGGCTAGTGACTGGTCACCTTGATGTGTCACATTTGGTATGGCAAGTTAGTCCTTTCTTGTATAGGCAGAAGAAAGTCTTAAAGTCAAAATTAACTGGAAGGTTGTGACCACACCCATCTTTCTCTCTAAAGATTGTCAGAACATAGGAGCTCCTGTGTCTCTTCTGTCCAAAGTTGAGGTGGCTGGCTGTGAAAGACTGTGGGTCCTTCATGAAGATGTGAGAGTAGGAGCCATTCCTATTGCCCTCATGTCCCTAACCCACAGCTCTAGGAGGATGCCTGAGATACTCACACCGCTGATGTTCATTACTGGACACAAAGGTCTGTCAGTTTTTATGGCGGAAAACCCACCTGTAGAGGGCACACAGATTATACATCACTTAAAGATGGAAAAAGTCAGACAGGAGTTGTGAGGGTGGTTCTCCCCAAATAGCCTCAATCATCTTAATCAGGGGAGTTAATTGTGGGAAGATCCCTGTTAGACTAACAGAGCTGGTTGTTACTGTATCTTCTTTCACTGAGCATCAGGAGATTCATGTGCTTAGAGACCTCTATTCTGAGCATTAAGAGGATACCCTTCTGTCTTGTTCAAACCCATGGCTCTATAGGTCGTGTAACTGAACCCAACTCTGTCTACCTGATGTGCAGCAAAGCCAATCACTGGATGTGCAGCAAGGGAAGGGTTTATTTAAGGTAGTCAACAAGGGGATGGGAGAGCAAGCCTCAAACCCTTCCCAAGGTGGGAGAGTCAAGGATAATGAAAAGCAAACAAAGGTCTAGATGAAATGTTGTAGCTCTGCTTGTTAGTCCCATTAGCCCTTTAGTTACTGGTGTTAGCATCATAATCTAACCTTTGTCCATTTGCTGGCATGTGCCATTGGCTCTTCCCAGATAATTAGGTGTGCCACTCAGGAAGGTGCTACATTCTGCTATAGCTCTTCTCAAAGTAAAACCCCAAGAGACTTGAGTTCTTTTTCTGCCATATTAAGTTGGTAAAGGAGCACTTCATTGGGACCTCAACCACTCATATAATGGCAAGTTAGCACTACTCATAAATCCCTTTTTTCTTGTCCTGTTGATGTAGCTGCTCTTAACTGTTTTCTCTCTACCTGCTTTTTATTGTTGAAGATTCCCTGGTGAACTCACCATTGTTTCATTAGAGGACTCCAAGTGGTAGGATAAGGAGAAATTGATTCTTTTAGATCCTGGTGGGTAGTATGTTCTTGTAATTCTTTGGTTAGATAGCTCATGGCACTCCCCCTCTTCCCATTTTCAAGAATATAATGCAGATGAGGAGAGAATAAATTGCCTTTTTGTAGAAGACAGCATTTTTTTTTAAACAGAATTTGTAAAGACACCAATTTCTTTCATGTAAGAACCACAATCTTCCACTGAAGTAAAAATGAAGGATGTTTGCCTCTGCCCTGTGCTCCCTGAGTAGATGACCTGAGGGAGGAGCCTATAATCCTGTAACTACATTTATAGGGGACCCCAGGGTCAACTTGAATAAAGCTGTTGTCTCTGTTGACTGCTGAGTATATCAGTATGTTCTGCCTACTCTGAGGTTCTCCTGTGTAAAGATTAGTGATGTCTGATCTTCAGATTCTATTCCTTGATTCTATTGATATCAATATTTTGAAGCACTCAAGATGGAAAGTTAATTCTTTCTCGGAATAGGTAAGCAAGATATCAGCTAATCCTGGCTAATCCCATGGGTCCACAGGTGGGCTCTCAGTATTTAACTGTGTATATTACCTGATGTATGTCATCAGAGGCAATCCTCTAGTTTGAAAAAGTACCTCTGGTGTGGCTAACTTCCATTATAACCATTCAGAACATACTCCAATGTGACTTCAGAGTTTTCTCCTTTTCTCCCCATTTTAAGATTGTTGAATTGAGGAATTCATGCTAACTTCACTTCTACAGCAAGATATTAGTACTGGGGATACACCATATGTTTTACTGTTCATTTTGACATAGATGCGTTCACAACTCTGGTTACACCTTCCCTGTACTCTATTATTGATGTGATCCCCTCAAATAGGATCAAAAGAATTTTATATGGGTAGTCTAAGTTGGTGCCCATGAATTGCTGTATGTTTTTGAGCTTCTTCCTTGTAAGAGGCAGGTTACAATGACTGTGGACAACACTCCCCAACCCTCGCCCCACCCTGCCCCGCCCTTTCCCCTTGTGAAGCAACCTCTTTTAAGTACAGCAGTCACCAAGGAAGAAGAAATGAGGCATCTATTCTTTAACCTGAAATCCAGGCATCGTAGCCTAGAGTGACACATTGAATAAATAGGCATGCCTATAGGGAGGTATGACAGGGCTATGTTGGCTTATTCCCCAGTGGACTTCTGCATGGGACTCCTTTTCTCTGAGCTTCCCGTAGTGCCTGACCCTGAGTCTGATGACTATACATCAACTGCCCTAAAGAGGGCCAAAATAAAGGTCTATTTCTATAACTTTGTCCTACTTCCCACAATTCTCCAATTTTAGTCAGTGTGTCCTTTGAACTAAAATACCTCCTTGCTGTGCTAAAAAGATCTAAAGGATGTATCACAAGGGACAGTCTCTGTAGAAATGCCCAGATTTCAGAAGAATGGCAATACTCCTGGGTTTTCCTTTCTCTAGGAAAGGTACTTGGGTCTTGAAAGCAAGGCTATTCTGATTCCATAGCCAAGATCTCCGACCTCAATCTTCTTGTGATGCCTTTTCCCTCTTCTGAGAAGAGATTCCTTATACACCCCTCATCCTGTTAGCCTCGTTCCCATCTTTGCCTCTCAGTAATGTCTGCCAGAATTAAGTACCTTAGAATTCAGAACCTTAGAATTCCAATAACCTGAGATGAATTTTCTTTCATTGTATTTTATGGGTGGTTTTGCTTTGTCTTTCCAAGTATCATTCTTTTTCATTCACAAACAGAACACTGTTTATCTAAAATTCAAGCCTAAACATTGTGGGAGAAATCTATAATATTTTCCCAGAAAAACACATTATGTTTGTTTCTTATATGGTAGTGGAATGGATGCTGATGTTTTAGGTTTCCATTCATGTGTGGATGCTTTAATATGTCCATTACTGCATTCCTGATGGTGCATACTTTACTATATTCCTGCCATTTAGAGAATGACTTAAAATTTTAATTTTTGTACATGGTTCTCCCTTGAGTTTTTTAGATCTCCCTCTTGAATATGATCTATTTATGTTCTGTTTGTGGAGGGAAGGGTTGAAGATCCATTAAATTTAATGCCATTAAATTCTCAATGTCTATTACATGGACAATATTTATCATGGGTCCAGGTCAAAACTAGGTCTTCCCCAGGAACCCACACCCATGGAGCTCATGTCACAGGTGTGCAGACTTCTATGCCATGGGTTCCCTTTGGAGGTGGTGAAAGGCTGAGGTTCCTTGCCCGGGATGTCCATTCTGTGTGCAGGGCTGGGCCACTGGCAGATACTACCTTTGACAAAGTAACTTCCCCTTTGACCTGGTGGTCTTATGTTGAGAGCCTGCTAGGATTGCCTAGGGACTGCCTAGAAGACACAGGTGTCTTCTTAATAGAACCAGCGCTGACTTTGCTTGTTGGGATGAGGGGGCAGGTAAAGGACAAATGAGGGAGTGTAAAGCAGGGACATTTCCTGTGGAAGTTCTTGTGATATTTAGTTCTGTAGGCTCCTAGCCTCTGACAACACTCTCACAATGGGTACTACTTGCCACTCCTCATCTTTCCTAATTGGGCAGTTTACCCCCCTACCTCTATCCCTGTGCTATCTTTTCTGGAAGTAAATAGCTGTGTCATGGAATTATTCTAGCTGAAAGCCTTACCCCATATCTCTTAGGTGAAAGCAATGTATGTTTCAGGGTTTCCTATTCTTCCTAGGGTTGGCTGTGTTTCAGGAGTGGCTAGGTCAGGAATGCAACACTGGATATTTGTTTTTCTTAGTCCTCACAATAGACATTGATCCTGAAGTGTACTTTTCCTTCTCACTATTTGATAAATTAGCCTGATTTCTTATCTGAATATACAAAATATACGTTATTGACTGGTATCTCCAAGATAATATTCCTACAGTAGGACATATAAAATGGGACTTCTCACTTGTATCTGCTACTCATTCTGAAGTTTCTATCCTGACCTCCGAATGTGCAAACGAACTGCCTAAGAGTAGCAAGGTCCATGGGTGCTTAAATCACCTGCCTAGTGCCCTGGAGAAGACACCAGGTAGGAATGCTGGGAGGTCCTGAACCACCTTCTCCAGTGGGGAGGTGAGCAAAAATGAAAATATTCTGTCTCCAGAAAGAATTACCTCTGCATTTCTTCTGCAGTCATTCAGGGCAGTGACAACCAAGGGGTTATAAAAATACCATTCCCACAAAATTCTACTCTCCTCTCGATGCTCAGACACCTCCTGTGGGATTTCAGGTCTGATACAAGAATCCTTGATTAAAAGTCCATTTACCTTCTGCTTTGAGTGGAGACTCATTCACTATTGCCAACATTTTTTTAAATGCTTAACAATTTTCAGAGATTCAAAATTTCAAGTGGTGACTGAGGACATGGCCTTTAGTGTTCCTAGGTTTTTCCTTTCAGTAGGAAAGGTATGCATCAGTCCAACTGCAGCAAGGCTGTTTCAACTCTATAGCTGAAGTCTCTGACCTCCATCTTGTGATGGTGTCTTTTTTCCTCTCCTGAGAAGAGATCCTTAGACCCTTCATCTCATTCAGATTTGTCTCTATCTTGCCTCTCAGTAATGTCTACCAGAATCAAATATCTTAGAATTCTGATTACTAGAATTATTCTGATTTGCTTTTGTTGGGTTCTATAGGTGGTTTTGCTTTGTGTCCAAATATCATTTATTTCCCTCTGAGAATATAATGCTATATTATCTAAAATTCAATTTGATTTGAATGTAACAAGTTTTCCAAGAACTAATCTGGGAGAAACCTAAATACCTCTTTTCCACATTGCAGTGGATTAGTCACTGAAGTTTGCTACCATTCATGTGTGAATATTTTAACACCAGTTACTGCTTTTCTAATAGTACACATGCAATTCATTATCACTTAGGGAAGAATATGATCTAAAATTGGTACTTCTGAATTTGGTAAATGATCCTTCTTATTCTAGACCTTCTAAGAAATATTTCCTTCTCTCTTGAAGATAATTTATGGTCTTTCTGTGGAGGGAAGGGTTTACATACCATCCTGTCATTTTTCTTAGCCCTGTGAATTCTACTAAAGCCCAGGCTGGGAAGCACTGTCTTATTTGAAACCCCAGGACTGACTCAGAAGCCCTAGTGAGGTGTGTCTGAAATGCTTGTCCTACTGCCCTCACTGCAGTGTCTAACCATGGGTCCCAGTAGTTTATACATTGTGCTGAAGGGACCAAGGTGAAGGCACCCAAGGCTATTTGGGGTTGACTTTCCCACAGGAGTCTATGAGTTTTTGTGTGATCCTCATCCTGCCAGTGCCCCATGTCACAGCCTAGGATGTCCTTTGCCTAATTCTCCTTATGTGTCAGAACTGGGGTCTTTCCCATCTAGAGTATTTGAGATTGGCCAAGTGGGGTTTCTTATTTTCTGGATGCTGAGGAGGCTTTAGCTATGACAAATCACCAGGCAAGTCCACAGGATGTTGATTGAATGGGAAGTGTGTATTTGGGATCCTGAGCCTCTCCAATCTTCCCTCCAAGGCTTGTACATCTGGAATCTCAGATCTCTGGTCTTCATTATACTGTCATGAGATACTCCTTCCAAGGGGGCTCCTTTTAGTACTAAGTTTAATATCTTAAAGGGTAGAGCACTCAGGTGACAATCTCTCTGATCTGTGGGTTTTCTTTTCCACTTGGGCTGGTTACTTAGAGAATGTGGGTCCATAGGTGTTGAAACCACCTGTCAAAGACCATGGAGGAAACCTGAACCCACTCATCCACCAGAAGATGCAGAGGATTTGTGCAGCCAGATATGAATGGCTCCCTTGTATTCACACTCAGTGTATAAAGTGATATCCTCAGGGTGGCGCACCTGTTATTGTCCCTACAGGGGATGATGCATCTGCATAAGGTGAGCACTTGTTTTTAACTAGTTGAAAGTTCTCAGGCACTGTCTTTAGTTCATGAGTGTCCAGTTTGGCTGATGGCCTTTTGTCCATGCTGTAAAAAAAAGCCAAGAGCAGCCTTGAATAATCATAACCTTTCTGCCAGATTATCCAATGTCCATTTATTTTCTGGCACTGTTGTTATGCGTTCTTATGTTCTGGTAGTGGTTTAGAAGCACTTACCTTCAAGTAATCTTCTATTCTTTTTTTTTTTTTTTTTGACATTTTGAAACATCTCCATTTTTTTATTATGTTATGTTAATCACCATACATTACATCATTAGTTTTTGATGTAGTGTTCCACGATTCATTGTTTGCGTATAACACCCAATGCTCCATGCAGAACGTGCCCTCTTTAATACCCATCACCAGGCTAACCCATCCTCCCACCCCCCTCCCCTTTAGAACCCTCAGTTTGTTTCTGAGTCCATAGTCTCTCATGGTTCATCGCCCCCTCCAATTCCCCCCCCCCCATTCTTCCCCTCCTGCTATCTTCTTCTTCTTCTTCTTCTTCTTTTTTTTTTTTTAACATATAATGTATTATTTGTTTCATAGGTACAGGTCTGTGATTCAACAGTCTTACACAATTCACAGAGCTCATCATAGCACACCCTCCCCAATGTCTATCACCCAGCCACCCCATCTCTCCCACCCCCCACCACTCCAGCAACCCTCAGTTGGTTTCCTGAGATTAAGAATTCCTCATATCAGTGAGGTCAATTGATACATGTCTTTCTCTGATTGAGTTATTTCGCTCAGCATAATACCCTCCAGTTCCATCCACATTGTTGCAAATGGCAAGATTTCATTCCTTTTGATGGCTGCATAATATTCCATTGTATATATATACCACTTCTTCTTTATCCATTCATCTGTCCATGAACATCTTGGCTCTTTCCATAGTTTGGCTATTGTGGACATTGCTGCTATAAACATTGGGGTGCATGTACCCCTTCGGATCCCTACATTTGTATCTTTGGGGTAAAGAGCCAGTAGTGCAATTGCTGGGTCGTAGGGTAGCTCTATTTTCAACTTTTTGAGGAACCTCCATACTGTTTTCCAGAGTGGCTGCACCAGCTTGCATCCCACCAACAGTGTAGGAGGGTTCCCCTTTCTCTGCATCCCCGCCAACACCTGTCGTTTCCAGACTTGTTAATTTTAGCCATTCTGACTGGTGTGAGGTGGTATCTCATTGTGGTTTTGATTTGGATTTCCCTGATGCCGAGCGATGTTGAGCACTTTTTCATGTGTCTGTTGGCCATTTGGATGTCTTCTTTGCAGAAATGTCTGTTCATGTCTTCTGCCCATTTCTTGATTGGATCATTTGTTCTTTGGGTGTTGAGTTTGAGAAGTTCTGTATAGATTTTAGATACTAGCCCTTTATCTGATATGTCATTTGCAAATATCTTCTCCCATTCTGTCGGTTGTCTTTTGGTTTTGTTGACTGTTTCTTTTGCTGTGCAAAAGCTTTTTATCTTGATGAAATCCCAATAGTTCATTTTTGCCCTTGCTTCCCTTGCCTTTGGTGATGTTTCTAGGAAGAAGTTGCAGCGGCTGAGGTCGAAGAGGTTGCTGCCTGTGTTCTCCTTTAGGATTTTGATGGACTCCTGTCTCACATTGAGGTCTTTCAACCATTTGGAGTCTATTTTTGTGTGTGGTGTAAGGAAATGGTCCAGTTTCATTCTTCTGCATGTGGCTGTCCAATTTTCCCAACACCATTTGTTGAAGAGACTGTCTCTTTTCCATTAGATATTCTTTCCTGCTTTGTCAAAGATTAGTTAACCATAGAGTTGAGGGTCCATTTCTGGGTTCTCTATTCTGTTCCATTGATCTATGTGTCTGTTTTTGTTCCAGTACCGTACTGTCTTGATGATTACAGCTTTGTAATAGAGCTTGAAGTCTGGTATTGTGATGCCACCAGTTTTGTTTTGTTTTCAACATTCCTTTGGCTGTTCGGGTCTTTTGCTGGTTCAATACAAATTTTAGGATTATTTGTTCCAGTTCTGTGGAAAAGAAGTTGATGGTATTTTGATAGGGATTGCATTGAATGTATAGATTGCTCTAGGGAACATAGATATTTTAACAATATTCTTCCAATCCATGAGCATGGAATGTTTTTCTGTTGCTTTGTGTCTTCCTCAATTTCTTGAGTGTTCTGTATTTTTGATTACAGATCCTTTGCCTCTTTGGTTAGGTTTATTCCTAGGAATCTTATGGGTTTGGGTGCAATTGTAACTGGGACTGACTCCTTAATTTCTCTTTCTTCCGTCTCCTTGTTAGTGTATAGAAATGTAACTGATTTCTGTGCATTGATTTTACTTTATTTTAATTCAATTAGCCAACATAGTACATCATTAATTTTTGATATGATTCATTAGTTGTGTATAACACCCAGTGCTCATCACATCACATGCCGTCCTTATTGCCCATCACCAAGTTACCCCACCCACCTCCCTTTCAGCAACCCTCAGTTTGTTTCCGGGAGTCAAGAGACTCATACAGTTTGTCTCCCTCTCTTATTTCTTCCCCTTCAGTTTTCCCTTTCTCCTATTGTCCTCAGCACTATTCCTTATATTCCACATATGAGTGAAACCATATGATAACTGTCTTTCTCTGATTGACTTATTTCACTTAGCATAATACCCTCCATTTCCATTCACATCAATGTAAATGGTAGATATTCATCTTTTCTGATGGCTGAGTAATATTCCATTGTTATAAATGAATCACATCTTTATCCATTCATCTGTTGAAGGACATCTCGGCTCCTTCCACAGTTTAGCTATTGTGGGCATTGCTGCTATGAACATTGGGGTGCATGTGCCCCTTTTTTACACTACATCTGTATTCTTGGGGTAAATACCCTGTAATGCAATTTCTGGGCCATAGGGTCACTCTATTTTTAACATCTTGAGGAACCTCCATACTGTGTGCCTAGATTTTCATATCCTGCCACTTTGCTGAATTCCTGTATGAGTTCTAGCAATTTGGGGGTGGAGTCTTACAGGTTTTCCACATAGAGTATCATGTCATCTGCGAAGTGTGAGAGTTTGACTTTTTTGCTGATTCGGATGCCTTTTATTTTTGTTATCTGATTGCTGAGGCTAGGACTTCTAGTACTACATTGAACAACAGTGGTGAGAGTGGGCATCCCTGCCTTGTTCCTGACTTTAGGAGAAAAGCTGTTTTTTCCCCCATTGAGAATGATAATCTCTGTGGGCTTTTCATAGATGGCTTTTATGATATTGAAGTATGTTCCTTCTATACCACTGTGAAGAGTTTTAATGAAAGGATGCTGTACCTTGTTAAATGCTTTTTCTGCATCTATTGATGGGATCATATGGTTCTTGTCCTTTATTTAGTGAATCACATTGATTTATGGATGTTGAACCACGCTTGCAGCCCAGGAATAAATCCCACTTGGTGATAGTGAATCATCCTTTTAGTGTACAATTGGACTCTATTGACTAGTATTTTGGTGAGAACTTTTGCATCTATGTTCATCAAGGATATGAGTCTGTAATTCTCCCTTTTGGTGGGGTCTTTGGTTTGGGGATCAAGGTAATGCTGGCCTCATAGAATGAGTTTGGAAGTTTTCCTTCCATTTCTATTTTTTTGAAACAGATTCAGAAGAATAGGTATAGTTCTTTATATGTTTGGTAGAATTTCCCTGGGAAGCCATCTGGCCCTGGACTCCTGTTTGTTGGGAGAGTTTTGGTTACTGCTTCAATTTCCTTGCTGGTTATTGGTCTGTTCAGGTTTTCTATTTCTTCTTGGTTCAGTTTTGGTAGTTCACACATTTTTAGGAATGCATCCATTTCTTCCAGATTGCCTAATTTGTTGGCATATAGTTCCTCATAATATGTTCTTATAATTGTATTTAAGTGTTGGTTGTGATCTCCTCTTTAATTCATGATTTGGGTCCTTTCTGTTCTTTTTCATAAGTCTGGCCAGAGGTTTATCAATCTTACTAATTCTTTCAGAGAACCAATTCTGAGTTTCACTGATCTGTTCTACTGTTCTTTTGGTTTCTGTTTCATTGATTTTTGCTCTGATCTTTATTTTTCTTCTCCTGCTGGGTGTAGGCATTATTTGCTGTTCTTTCTCCAGCTCCTTTAGGTGTAGGGTTAGGTTGTGTATTTGAGACCTTTCTTGTTTCTTGAGAAAGGCTTGTAGTGCTATATACTTCCCTCTTAGGACCACATTTGCTGCATCCCAAAGGTTTTCAACAGTTGTGGTTTCATTTTCATTTGTTTCCATGAATTTTAATTCTTTGATTTCCTGGTTGATCCATTCATCGTTTAGTAGGATGCTCCTCAGCCTCCATGTATTTGAGTTCTTTCCAAATTTCCTCTTGTGATTGGGTTCCAGTTTCAAAGCATTGTGGTCTGAAAATATGCAGGGAATGATCCCAGTCTTTTGGTACCAGTTGAGACCTGATTTGTGACCCAGTACGTGGTCTATTCTGGAGAGTGTTCCACATGCACTTGAGAAGAATGTGCATTCTGTTGCTTTAGGATGGAATGCTCTGAATATATCTGAAGTCCATCTGGTCCAGGGTGTCATTCAAAGCACTTGTTTCCTTGCTGATCTTCTGCTTAGATGATCTGTCCATTGCAGTGAGTGGGGTGTTGAAGTCTCCTACTATTATTGTATTATCAATGTGTTTCTTATTATCAATGTGTTTCTTTAATTTTGTTACTAATTTTGTTACTTATATAATTGGCTGCTCCCATGTTAGGGGCATAAATATTTACAATTTTTAGATCATCTTGTTGGATAGACCCTTTAATTATGATATAGTGTCCTTCCTCCTCTCTTATTACAGTCTTTGGTTTAAAAATCTAATTTGTCTGATATAAGGATTGCCACCCCAGCTTTCTTTTGATGTCCAGTAGCATGATAAGTGGTTTTCCATCCCATCACTTTAAATCTGGAGGTGTCCTCAGGTCTAAAATGAGTCTCTTGCAGACAACATATCAATGGATCTTGCTTTTTTTTTAATCCAATCTGATACCCTGTGTCTTTTGATTGGGGCATTTAGCCCATATACCTTCAGAGTAACTGTTGAAAGATATGAATTTAGGGCCATTGTATTACCTGCAAACTGACTATTTCTGTAGATCATCTGTTTCTTGCCTAATGTTACTTTTGGGCTCTCTTCACTTAGAGGATCACTTTTAATATTTCTTGTAGGGCTGGTTGGTGATCACAAATTCTTTTAGTTTGTCCTGGAAGCTTTCTATCACTCCTATTTTGAATGACATCCTAGCTGGATAAAGTATTCTTGGCTGCATTTTTTTTTTTATTTAGCACCCTGATTATATCATGCCAGTCTTTACTGTGGATAGGTCTGCCACCAGTCTAATGTTTTTACCCTTGTAGGTTATAGACCTCTTGTCCTAAGCTGCTTTCAGGATTTTCTCTGCCTCTGAGATTTGCAAGTTTCACTATTACATGTCGGGGTGTTGACCTATTTTTGGTTTTGAGGGGGTTCTCTGTGCCTCCTGGATTTAGATGCCTGTTTCCTTCCCCAGGTTGGGGAAGTTCTCAGCTATAATTTGCTCCAATATACCTTCTGCCCCACCCTTTCCTCTTCTTCTGGGATTCCAATTATTCTAATATTCTTTTACTTTATGGTATCACTTATCTCTCGAGTTTTCCCCTCATGATCCAGTAGTTGTTTAGCTCTCTTTTTCTCAGCTTCTTTATTCTCCATTTTGTCTTCTATATCACTAATTCTCTTTTCTGCTTCATTTATCCTAGCAGTTAGAGCCTCCATTTTTTATTGCATCTCATTAATAGCCTTTTTGATTTCGACTTGGTTAGATTTTAGTTTGTTTCTTTCTCCAAAAAGGGATATTCTCTATTGTTTTGTATGCTTTTTCTCAAGCCCAGCTAGTATCTTTATAATCATTATTCTGAACTCTAGTTCTGACATCTTACTAACTTACTTATATCTATACTGATTAGGTCCCTGGCAATCAGTACTGCCTATTCTTTCTTTTTTTTTTTTTAGGTAAATTTTTCCATCTTGTTCTTGCAGAAAGTGGTCACTTTTCTATTTTTCTTAGATCTCCAGTTGAGTTTTCAAGTATTTAGAATGATTTGATAGCTATCTAGCTGAATTCCTGGGACCAGACAAAACTATGGTCTCCTACTCCTCCATCCTAGACTCCTCTCTGAATTAGAGTTTTTGTATTTTTTTTTGGTAAATATCCAGTAGTGCAATTGCTGAATTGTATGGTAGTTCTATTTTTTAACTTTTTAACTCTTTGAGGAATCTCCATACTGTTTACCAGAGTGGTTGCACCAGTTTGCATTCCCACCAACAGTGTAAGAGGGTTCCCCTTTCTCCACATCCTCACCAACACTGGTTTCTTGTGGTGATTTTAGCTAAAATACACAGGTGTCTTAATGGAACCAGCACTGACTTTCCTGGTTGAAGGGGGTAAAGGAGAATTGAGAGTGTAAAGCAGGGACATTTTCTGTGGCTGTCCTGGTGATACTTAGTTCTGTAGGCTCCTGGCCTTTAGACAATACTCTCCTGGTAGATGATAACCTATATGACTTTGAAAGTGAGAAACAGGGGGACCAGGAATTCTTAAGTTGTATTGACGTGGGTGTTTGTATTGAGCTAAACTCAACTGGGGAATGGTGAGAGCTGGGGAAAGTTGGTTTGCTATTTACCTGAAATCCCCTGAGGCTGTCTGTGATTGAGAAATGTAGGAGAGGAGGCACTCCAAGAAAAGGCAAAAATGTAGGCAATGAGGAAAGAAAGGAAATATTTTTTTCTTAGAAGAAAATGTAAATCCCTGAGTTCTGATCTATTGAAAACCAAGTCTACCCATTAAAGAGGTTTAGAACTGTCATTCTGTCGATTAGTCTTTTTTTTGGATTTGCACAGCTGTATCTGGGCCATACTGAAAATTAGTGCCAACTGCATTAGGTGGGATCCTAGGAAGAGATAATAGAATGCTAATAGCATCTACCATGGGGAAGGTATAGGATTGTGCAAATTGACCTAGGTCTCAGAAAATGGAGACCCTTTAAGATCAGGAAGCTCCACAGATGTTGGCAAGTTCTCCTAAGGTAAAGAATCTCATAATTCTATATAGAGGCATCATGATATTTATATTTTTCCCTTGTTATGTTGATGTGGCTGCTCTTCCTTGACTGTTTATACCCTATTTGCTCTTTATTATAAGTGCCTTAGTGACATCACCATGGTTCTTATAAGGTCCTCCTTGAAAAAGAAATGGGGAGAATTTCTAAAAGTTCCTTGTAGTTGGCTATGCTTAGAATTCCTTCTTTGTCAGAACTTAAGACCATTCTCCCTCTACTTTCCCCAAACTTGCATGAATATAAGGTAGATAAAAAAAAAAATTGTCTTATTGGTGAAGGAATACTTTTATCCATCAGCACAATCACACAGTAAAGAAGAAACTAGAGTTATAGGCCTTTCCTGTATATCTGACAGGTGTGTGCAGTTTTGTTCCCCAGGTGGACTTCTCCTGTAGTTAATCCGCCCTGTGCTGCCTGAGCCAGGAGAAATCTGAAGAGGTAGCAGACCTGAGAAAGGCCTGCCGAGTGGGCCTATATTCCTAGGACTAATCTTACAGCAACCCATGTGTCCCCAGGGCAACCTGAATACTGACATCCCAGCTGTCTGTTAGTTGGGTCCACAACTGCATTGTCTATTCCGAGTTTCTGAGATATGTGTGACTTCTGACCTTCATGACCTTGTTCCTAAATCTATTGCCTGATACAGAAGACCAATCAACTTTGTTTTGAAACACTATAGAAAGTTAATCCACCCTTGTCTTAGATAAGCAAGATGACATCAGCTGCTCTTGAGTAATCCCAGGTACCCACATGTGGGATCTCAGGATTTAAACCCTGCCTATTTCCTCTTTCTTCAGTTAGAGGTGACCCTCCTATTTGAAGATGAGTCATGATTTATGTTACACTATCATTTTAAGAGCATTCTTTTCCAGTGGAACTTGAGTTTCTCTTATTTCTCTCTATCCTCCCAAGGACATGCAAACCTCAATCACTCATACAGGAACTTAGCACTAGTGATATCATATATATTCCATTGCAACTCCATATAGTTGTTTTCTTTTAAAGTCCAATTATATTAAGGAGGGCACGTACTGCATGGAGCACTGGGTGTTATACGAAAACAATGGATCATGGATCACTACATCAAAAACTAATGATGTATTGTATGGTGACTAACATAACATAATAAAATTTAAAAAAAAAATCTTGTTCAAGAAAAATAAAAAATAAAATAAATAAAGTCCAATTATAGGCTACCTGTTACTGACCTGACCTTGGTGGTGTTATTTGTGTTCCATGAAGATCTCTGCAAATAGGATATGGAGAATTTTGTTTGTAAGTCTAGGTTGGACCATGACAAGCTGAATGTTTCTAGGAGTCTTCCCTGTAAGAGATAGCTTATGATGGTCCTTACCCACTCCCACATTTGAATGAAAATAAGATAAGAATAAACTAAATTTTGTAAAAGACCTTATTTTTAAGAGAACTATTTCCTCTTAAGCAATCTCCCACCAAAGTGTAATTGAGAAGTATACTTACCTGAAATCTTAGGTGGCCTATATTTAGAATTCTTAAAAAAAAAAAAAAAAGTCAGCAAGGAAGGATGACAGAGGTGTGGTATTCATTCCCCATTGGATTTCAGTCTGGGCCTTCTTTTTTCTAAGCTTCTTTATGTAACCCATTCTAAAAGAAAACAGCTATACTTTGAGCTGACCTAAACAGGGAGACCTCAAAGGAAGACTATTATCTATGACTTACAGGGTCAGGTAGGTTCTTCATGAGACAGTTTGTAGGACCTGTCATCCTCAGCTGGGGTCAGAGTATAGGAACTGGTCATGGGACAGGAGAATCTGCTATACCATTGTACATGTAAAAGGTACTCCACTAATATTGGCTTCAAATAGTCCATTTATTTTGTAACTGGTAGTAACACAGGATGAATGTCCTAAGGGCCAAGTGAATCCCTGCAAATACTAGGTTGGTGAAGCATCCTGTGGGATCCTGATGTAGTCATTGTCCAGCTCCCACAGAGCAGCTCTGTCCTGAGATTTGCTTTCTCCACTTTCACCTTAATATTCTTTCAGTTGGCTCCCCTATGTAGGATCATTCCATGGTCTGGAGCCAGGGAAATTCTCAGCAGCCCAGCTGAAGATCCTGAGTTCTCTGTGAACTGAAGTCCACTTCTTACAGGCACTGCCACTGTGTCCCCCAGCCCACCCTTTGACTTTCCATTCCCTTAGGACTTGGAATTGGAGAGACCTGAAATCAAACCCTTTTATGATTAGACAAGGAGAACAGATACCTTGCCAGTTTTAGCAGGGCTGATCCATGACCCCAATCCTCATGTGACCCCTGCTTACCTGGGTCTACAAGTGTAAGGGAGTACTAAGTTTCTCTTCCTATCACATTGATCCCAGAGAGGAAGGAGCACTCTTCCCTCATGCCAGGCAATGGATATGTCTTCAGTGCCAATTATAACCTAGAAACCCACGGGGCTTTGTCCCTGGTGCTGTTTCTTTTCCTTTGGATTGAGCAGAACACAGACTTCCCTGAGTCACAGCTCACTTTGTGAGGAACAGGTTGTTCTTCAAGGTCACAAATTTGAACCTGTCTGGAAGTTCCTCAGAAAGGCATTGGTAGGTGATGCATCTTGAAAATCATTTAGAAGAGGGGAAGGTGTTTTCTATGAGGTCACCTATTCTTTATAAAGTGCATCAGTCCCCCACTGAAGTAGAAATGAGGGCATGTCACTACCCCCTATGTCTGACAGGTGTGTGGTGTCCGTTCCCAGCTAGAAATCTGCTTTGGCTGCCGCCCAGATAATTAATTGCTCTGCACTGCCTGATTGAAAAGAAGGCTGAATATAACCAGCCAGAGGAGGAAGAAGAGACCTTAGAGGAACCTATATCCCATAACTTCCTACAGGGTCATGTTAATTCCTCGTGGGTCAACAAGAATAAAGATTTCCCTTCTATGTCTCATTAGTGATGGCCATGTTACATGAATGAAGTAATATCTCATCTTTAGGATCCTGTACTTGAAAAAGTAGTTCCCTTCTCTTTCAATGTCCTCCTTGAATCCATGACTGACTACCTCTAGGAATGGCAGGTAAAAAGTGTGGTTATGGTGGTGTGGTCAATGCATTTTCTAAGGTGCCCTGTGGACTGGGACATCTCAGCAGAGAACTGTAGATTTCATGTGCCCTAGCTACATTTGCATAGGAAAAATGGTCCTGGAATTAGAAGTCTGCAACCTACAGATCAAGGACCTGTTACTGGACAGAGGACAGGTTCTGTTTTTGTTTTTGTTTTTAATTTTATTAGGTTATGTTAGTCACCATACAATACATCACCAGTTTTTGATGCAGTGATCCACGATTCATTGTTTTCGTACAACACCCAGTGCTCCATGCAGTACGTGCCTTCCTTAATACCCATCCCTGGGCTAACCCATCCCCCTCCCCTCTAAAGCCCTCAGTTTGTTTCTCAGAGTCCATAGTCTCTCATGGTTCATCTCTCCTTCCGATTTCCCCCCCTTAATTTTTCCCTTCCTTCTCCTAATGTCTTCCATGCTATTCCTTATGTTCCACAAATAAGTGAAACCATATAATTGACTTTCTCTGCTTGACTTATTTCACTTAGCATAATCACCTCCAGTCCCATCCATGTTGATGTAAAAGTTGGGTATTCATCCTTTCTGGTGGCTGAGTAATATTCCGTTGTATATATGGACCACATCTTTATCCATTCATCTGTTGAAGGGCATCTCAGCTCTTTCCACAGTTTGGCTATTGCAGACATTTCTGTTATGAACACTGGGGTGCATATGGCCCTTCTTTTCACTACATCTGTGTCTTTGGGGTAAATATCCAGTAGTGCAATTGTTGGGTCATAGGGTAGCTCTATTTTTAATTTTTTGAGGCACCTCCACACTGTTTTCCAAAGTGGCTGTACCAACTTGCATTCCCACCAACAGTGTAAGAGGGTTCCCCTTTCTCCACAACCTCTCCAACATTTGTTGTTTCTTGTCTTGTCAATTTTTGCCATTCTAACTGGTGTAAGATGGTATCTCAATGTGGTTTTGATTTGAATTTCCCTTTTGACTAATGATGATGAACATTTTTCGTGTGTCTGTTAGCCATTTGTATGTTTCCTTTGGAGAAGTGTCTGTTCATGTCTTCTGCCCATTTTTTAACTTGATTATAATAAGGTTTTTGGGTGTTGAGTTTGAGAAGTTCTTTATAGGTCTTGGATACCAGCCCTTTATCTGTAGTGTCATTTACAAATATCTTCTCCCATTCTGTGGGTTGCCTCTTTGTTTTGTTGACTGTTTCCTTTGCTGTGCAGAAGCTTTTGATCTTGATGAAGTCCCAAAAGTTAATTTTTGCTTTTGTTTCACTAGCTTTTGGAGATGTATCTTGAAAGAAGTTGCTGTGGCCGATGTCAAAGAGGTTACTGCCTAGGTTCTCCTCTAGGAGTTTGATGGATTCCTGTCTCACATTGAGGTCTTTTATCCATTTTGAGTTTATCTTTGTGTATGGTGTTAGAGAATGGTCAAGTTTCATTCTTCTGCATGTGGCTATCCAATTTTCCCAGCACCATGTATTGAAGAGACTGTCTTTTTTCCATTGCATATTTTTTCCTGCTTTGTCAAAGATTATTTGACCATAGAGTTGAGGGTCCATATCTGGGCTCTCTATTCTGTTCCATTGGTCTATATGTCCGTTTTTGTGCCAGTACCATGCTGTCTTGGTGATCACAGCTTTGTAATATCCTTGAAATCGGGCAACGTGATGCCCCCAGCTTTGTTTTCCTTTTTCAACATTTCCCTGGCGATTCAGGGTCTTTTCTGATTCCATATAAATTTTAGGATTGTTTGTTCCAGCACTTTGAAGAATGTCATTGAAATTTTTTTTTCTATGTATTAATGTTTAATTTTTTTTTAACTTTTCACTTTGAAATAATTTCAGACTTGCAGAAGAAATTTCAGAAATAGAACAAAGAATGTCTGGTTTTTATCCAAATTCCTCAAATGTTAACATTTTTTCCACCTAACCATCATACTGTTAACCAAAGTTATAAAAGGAACATTGATACAATATTAGTAGCTAGTGTAAATTTCTCTAATGCAAATTTGTCCTAATGCAAATTTCTCCAGCTGACCCACAGATGTCTTTTCTCTGGTCCAGCATCCAAAGGTGAGCATCACAGGTTGTGTTTTATTGCCATATCTCCTTAGTTTCCTTGAATCTGGAACATGTCCATTCCTTGACTTGATGCTTGATACATAACCTTAATACTTTTGAGGAGAACTGACAAGTTATTTAGTAGAATGTTCCTCAATTTGTCTAATATTTCCTCATGATTACATTTTGGTTATGCATTTTTATCAAGAATACCACAGAAGCGATGTGTCCTTCTCAGTACATTTCATCAGGAGGCACATGATGACTATTTGTCCCTGTCTTGGTGATGTTTACAATGATATCTCAGTCAAATTGTCCTTAAAATGAAGATACTGTGGAAGTATGCAAAAATTCTGTTTCTCATCTTTTTTTTTTCTCTCTCACTAATTTTATTATCTGTTGAAGATTCTTGCCTGAAACAATTATTACTTTTTCTGGTTGCCAAATGATAATTTTCTATTTTTCTCATTTCTCACACACTCATAATTTGGAATTCTATGCTAATAAAGAGATTACTCTTCATTCATTCATTCATTCATAGACACACTCATTTGTTTCAGTATGAACTCATTTTTCTTATTTTAGTCTTTGGTTACAATTTATTGCAGCTAACATTATCCTAGACTGGCTATCAATAGGAATTTTGATCGGGATGGCATTGAAGGTACAGATTGTTCTGGGTAGCATAGACATTTTAACAATGTTTATTCTTCCGATCCATGAGCATGGAATATTTTTCCATCTTTTTGTGTCGTCTTCAATTTCTTTCGTGAGTGTTCTGTAGTTCCTAGAGAATAGAACCTTTACTTTGGTTAGGTTTATTCTGAGGTATCTTATGGTTTTTGGTGCTATTGTAAATGGAATCGTTTCTCTAATTTCTCTTTCTACAGTTGCATTGTTAGTGTATAAGAAAGCAACTGATTTCTGTGCACTGATTTTGTATCCTGCCACATATACTTTTCAGAGTATAAGGATAGAGGGAACATTCCTCAAGTTCATAAAATCCATCTATGAAAAACCCACAGTGAATATCATCCCCAGTGGGGAAAAGCTGAGGGCCTTTCCCTTAAGATCAGGAACATGTCAAGGATGCCCACTCTCGCCACTATTGTTCAACATAGTACTAGAAGTCCTAGCAACAGCAATCAGACAACAAAAAGAAGGTATTCAAATTGACAAAGAAGTCAAACTCTCTCTTTTCGCAGATGACATGATACTTTATGTGGAAGACCCAAAAGACTCCACCCCCAAATTACTAGAACTCATACAGCAATTCAGAGGACAGGTTCTGAATTGAGCTTTGGCTGCTTGCCACTCAAAAATCCATACTTGAGAGACTGGTGGTGGGAAAGGAAAGGTTGTCTTATTCAGGAAGCCAGCAGCCTGGGAAGATGGCAGACTAATGTCTCAAAGACTATCTTCCCCATCCAGGTGAAGCAGGAGGTTTTTAAAGGGGAAAGCATGGGGAA
Source organism: Phoca vitulina (assembly GCF_004348235.1). NCBI lineage: Eukaryota > Metazoa > Chordata > Mammalia > Carnivora > Phocidae > Phoca > Phoca vitulina. The sequence continues at coordinate 2,314,661 of NW_022589706.1, forward strand.
ATGGTGAGGGGGCTATGTTACAGGAGAAGGTGGTGCTCAGCAGCTAATCATCTGTTGACATGGCCCTGAACAGACTTGCTGGAATCAGTGGCAGCTGTCTTCAGATGTGATCAGGCCTTATTTTCTGGGAAAGTCTGGTCCTTTGTTCAAGGCCAGTGGTCTGCAAAATCTCAAGGGAATTTCTACAAACTATAAGGGGCTTAGGTCAGCTAGCAAGGGGGGCATAACCTTGAAGCAAGTTAACCCTTAAGACCAGTTGAAGTGCTGTTTTGCTGTTAGTGGGTTGTTAGTTGGTCCTTCCAGCTACACCAAACTCATGTGCCCTAAGTTTTATAGGCTTCAGAACCCAGTCACACATTTGGAATGGAAGGTGGCTCAGAGTTAGAATAAAAATAGCCAGGTCTGAGAGAAGGTTCTAGGATGGCCCAAACAGGTAGGAGGGATTTAAAATGAGGTACTCCTTCCTATGATTCTAAGTTTTTGTCATGTCTCCTTTGTCCTACTCCTCAAACTTTATTCACTCTGCTCTCCTCCCATCTTATCGCAGGCTCCTACCCCCCGAGCTCTCAGATAGCTAGCTCTTCAGAATCATTGGAAGTTGATCCCATGGTAGGACAATGTCTTTGCTGATAAGGGGTCTGTATCTTAATGTGATGGTACCTCCACACGATTACCTTTTTTTTGATCTGTGGGTTCCATTTTCCATTGGTTTTGTTACTGTGTCTGAAAATGCATTTTGTGGTAAGAGATCAAGAACATGAATCAGATCTCCATCCTGTTGAAGGATGGTCTACCCAGGTTGAGCATAAACTGACTTGCTAAACGATGGGTGCTCTTCAACTGTGATGGGCCAGTTGTGCCTCCTGGAAGTGTGCAGAGAAAGTACAGGACTGAATGTAAGGAAGTTGCACCCAGATGCCCCTGAAGTTTGTTTCTTGATGCTTTTGACACTATTAGCAATGTGGTTGACACAGGCTGAGGGCAGTGCTGATGATGATTAGTAGCAGGACCTTCTGCTCTGGGTAGATAGGCCCTGGAAACATGAAACAGTATTATAACTGTTCCAATCATCACAATGTCATGCTGCTTGAGCTTCACTATATCCTGTGAGGTAATAATGTGAGTTTGATATATCTTATGGGTAGGGTAGGTGCTATACTTGTGCATTCCCAGATTAATCCTTTTCTAGTTGTGCTTGGTGGTGTTTATCTGGGGAACATGTTTCTAATGTCCTGGAGGATGAGTCCCATAGGAGAAAAATCATTACCACGCTGTGTCAGACCTGCTTTCCTGGTGCATGGTGATAAACATTCTACTTTTCTGGGACACTTTGCTGACTGAAGCAGGAGCCTTACTAGCCAGCTCTGAGCAGGATCATTCTCCTCTCATACTAGCTTCATTGTCCGTAAAACTTGAGTCCCCCTCTGCTCCTCAGTGATAAGCACAATGTGAGCCCAGGGAGTCTGTGTCCAGAATAAGAGAGAAGAGCTTCTTATTCATAGTCCTGAGCTACATTTAATGGGAGAAGATGGTCCTGCTGGTGGAATAGGGTGCTTGTAACATCCAGATCAGGGAAACCTCCCATGTCCATGCTGGTCCCTCCAAAGCACGCACTCATCTTCATGTTTCCTAAAATGTATGATTTTAAGATACGAGTTGCAAGATGATATTGAAGGCAGCTCAGTGTTAGGTGAAAAACAGGAGTCTTTATTCTTTCCCATACAAGGAATGGAGGTTGTATTGCCTTTTCTTGCTGGCACTGATTGGTATTTTAAGGTAGCATATCTTTTTTAAAGAAAAGATGCAATTTGGTCTATGACATTCCACATTGTCCTTCAGCTCCCATTATGTCTAATGAGGCTGTACTGTGTTTCCTTTTGAAACTCCCATAGTTTAGTCAAAAAGGAGACAGACTTCTTGTGCAACTCTTTGCAGAGGCTAATTTAGGGTCATGGACTGAATTGACCCTGCTCTGATGCTCTAAGGGGATCCTTTCCAAGCTATGTTGCTCTGATTTCTGTCCAGGGTTCAGTTTGTGGAGGAGGGAAGGACATTTTTTTTTCTTAAAGTGAAAGGTAAATTTGAGCTCTAGTCTGTTTAGACTGTGGCTTACCTATTAAAGATGTTTGCAACTGTCATTCTGTTGGGCATACTGCTCTGACAGGATTTGCATAGCTGTCTCTGAGCCATACTGACTTTGATCATATGGCAACCTACTGAATGGGAAAAGATATTTGCACATGCCTTGTTTTCTTGATGGAACTAATTTGTATTTCAAAATTTAGGCCATTCTGAAAAGAAAGATTCTAATCTGTCCTCTGACATTCTACCTTCTTCAGCTCCCAAATTTTAATGAGGCCATTCTGTCTTCCCATTTGAAATTCCCTTCATAGACTCAGATTTTTCCACTACTTAGGTATAAATCTTGACAGTCTAATCCAGAGGCATGGCCTGACCAGACCCCTGTGCTGATGCTTTAGGGGGAGTCTTTCCAAAGGGATGTTGCTTCGAGTTCTGTCCACAGATCTTGTGTGAAAGAGGTGGCAAAGGAATTTTTTTTCTTACAGCAGTAAAAGAGCTGTGGCCTGTTTAGACTCAGGCTTACCTGTTAAAGATGTTCGAAACTGTCATTCTGTTGGGCACAGTGCTCTGTCAGGATGTGCATAGCTGTCTCTGAGCCATACCGAAGATTGGTGCCAACTTCAAGTAGGACATCGAAGAAGAGATATTACCTAGGATGCTGGGATCTTCTTCCCTGGGGGAGGTGTAGGGTTGCACAAACCATAAACCTCAGAATATGGAGACCCTACAAGGTCCAGAGAGTCCCACCCATGTGTGCTGGTTCTCCTGAGGTAGTGAATCTCCTACAGAGGCATGAGCCCTCCAGGTACCAGGAGACTCAGGCATATGAGAGTCATAGGCATTGGGAAGTCCAGGACTCATGAGGTGAATGTTTGCAGCAGTTGTGGGTGTGGGGGGCTCTTCCTTCCTCCACTGAAGCAGTCTGGTTGGTGCTTCTAAAGAGGGCTGCAGCTGAATTCTCTGTTGCTGCTGTCCCCATAGAGGCAGCAGTGCTTTAACTACTGGCTCATCAAGGTTAAGAGTTGAGGTGGTTTCTTCAGATCACCCAGTCTGGATGTAGGCTTGCTGAACACATCTTACTATATTCTTCAGCTATAAAAACTGGGTGGCCCAGAGGGGCACACTGAGGCTCTGTTGTCAAAGACTCCTTTGCAGAAGTGCTCTGGTTCAATCAATTGGGTCACTCAGTTTCCCTGTCTGCTTCAACTTATTCTGTCTCATGTTTTGAATTCATCACCTCCTTATATCCTATGTCATGCCCCAGCTCCTCTCCCTTAAATAGTGGTTTTCACCTCTTTGTGGCTTCATCTTCATGGTAAAGTTGGCATTAGCAGGGAATACTTGCTGTTGTATGCAGGATTCTAAGATGGCCCCAGGATCTCTGCCCCCTGGTGTTATGACCATAATTAGATGACCTTGTATGGCAAGGGTGAGGGATTTTTCAGTTTTATTGAGGGTCCCATATCACATGACTTTAACTCAAAGAGAGTATCCTGAGTGAGACTGACTTAGTAAGAAGTTTTTAAAAAGAGCTCTTATGCCTCCCTAAAGGCATGGGCTCTCGCATCTTAAGAGACTGCCCCCTTTCTGATTTTGATTAATGTGACCGTCATGAGGAAAAGGATTCTGCCACCAATGGAGGGATTTGGAAGTGGTTTCTTGCCTAGTCCAGCCTCCAGATGGGAATGTGGCCCAGCTGATTTTTGCTTGCCTATTGCGAGACCCTTAGGAAATCAGTTAAGCTGTGCCCAGATATCTGAGCTCCAGGAAAGTTGTTATAATAAGTGGACATTAGCCACTAAGTAAGTGATTTATTACAGAGCAACAGAATAGAACAAGCTTTGCCAAATTCTTGCTCAGACTGACCTGCTCCAGGGTCTCCAGAGCTAGTGCTGCTGTGCAGAGTGAGCTTGGTGGAGCTGCCCTCTTGTCTGAGTGTAACTGCACAAGGAGCACTTGACGGACTCAACCTCTCACATGGTGGCCAGTGAGCATGAGTGATAATCCTGTTTCTTTCCTTGTTATGTTGATACATGGCTCAGAGTCAGCCCCATTCAGAGGAGAGGGCTCTAGGCTTTTTTCTTGTTTCTTTTCTGATAGTCAGATTTTATTCATAATGTCTCACGTATCCTCACTGCTGTGATGTCCTGAAATAAAGGGGTCCAAAAATGTCTCTGGAGCATGCCAGTCTCTGCCACACTTGCCACTCAATGAAGAATGTTGTACCTAGTCTACATGCAGTAAGGCTATTCCAATTCCATAGCTGAGGTCTCTGATCTTCATCTTATTGTGACAGTGTATTTTTCTCTCTCCTTAGAAGAGATTATAGGCTTCAATCCCATTTAGTGCCTTAACCTGTCACTGTAATGTCTGCCAGAATCAAATACCTTAGAATTTGGATTAGTGGAGATTAATTTACTTTCATCGGATTCCATGAGTGGTCTTGCTTTGTTTTTCAAAATCTTCTTTTCCAGAATATAACCCTGTGTATTACCTAAAATTCAATCTGACTTAACGTAATGTTTTCCAAGAAGTATCACCTGGAAACACCTGTAATATCATTTTCCGACATTGCAGTGGAATGGATGCTGAGGTTTTAGGTTTCCACTCCTTTATGAATACTTTGTCAGTTACTGTGCATCTCTAATGGTATACAATTTATGTTCCTATCATTTAGGGGAGAGTATAATCTAACAATTACGTTACCTTTCAGTTTGGTAAATGATCCTTTGCAGTTCTAAAGCTTCAAAGAGATGTCTACTTCTCTTGAATATGATCAAGTTCTGTTCTTTTTTTTTTTGGATGGAAATGTTTTAAATTCCAACTTGTGACATTTTATCTTTACATTTAGTCCTCTAAATGTTAATGAAGCCAGGGCTGGGAAGTACCGTCTCCTCATTTAAACCCCCCAGGGCTGACTGAGAAGCACGAATGGGGTGTATCAAATGCTGTCCTGCTGCCTTCACTGCAATTTCTAACCCTGGCTCCCAGTGGTTTATATGCTGTGCTGGAATGAGATGAAGGCTCCCACTATTTGGGGTTGACTTTCCCCACAGGTGTCCATGATGCTTTTCTGTGATCCTCATCTTGCCAATCCCCCTATGTTCCAGCCTAGGATGTCCTTTACCTTGTCTGTCTGATGTTCTTAAACTTATGTGTCAGAACAGGGGTCATTCTATTCTCAGAGTACTTGAGATTGGCCAAGTGGGGTTTCTTATTTTCTGGATGCTGAGGAGGAGATGTTAGCTCTCACGTAAGCCCAGATGAGTCTACAGATGTTGACAGCATGGGCAGTGTGTGTTGGGAGCCTGGGCTTTTCTTGCCCCCAAGTCTGGCATCCCTGGAATCTCAGATCATTGGTCTTCATTGCACTGCCATGAGATCCTTCTTCCAATGTCTGTCTTCATACTACTAATTTCAGGATCTTAAAGTGTTGGGCCCTCAGATAATGAACTTTCATTTGGGTGTTTCTTACCCATTGAGAGAGATTACTCTGACAGAATGTGAGTCCATCGTGTTTGAGCCACATCTCAAGGACCGTGGAGTAAACTCTGAACTCTGAACCCAACAGCCTAAAAGTCTGTACTTCTCCACACTGTCCTGGTGTGGCAGGGGTGAATTGAGAAGAGTTTGTTTTCGTTTAGGCCATTCACTTGTCCCTTTTCCCTACCACTGTTTTTCAACAATTATACAGACAATGGAAACTTGAAGGGTTATTTAAGGTGTGTTGGGGTTAATGTAGAGCATGAAATCAGCCATAATACCTGGCTTGCTAAAATGTAACGTTGGAGGCCCTGAGGGCAGGGAAGGTTTCAGAGAAGGGCGTGGGCCTTTGAAATGCCAAGGCCTGCTTGACCACTCTGCAGTTGGAATGCTGTGGGGAGTCACCTTCCCCAAAGCTTTCTTAGCCCAAACATCTGCTCTGTGATCTAAGAGATGTATGCATTGTCCCTTAGGCTATGTTTAGCAGAACTCGTAGAACACACAGATTAGCATATCGTATCTTTCCTGTAAACAGATCCTCCTAGTTTCAGTAAGACCCCGTGTCACCATGATAAGGATTGGTGATTATCCTGAAGGACCAATAAAAGCGGGAGCAAAGAAGAGCAAGGGGTCTTCATCTCTGAGCATTGACCCCCTTACCTTCTCCTCTCTTTCATGGCAAAGTTTGGAGTAATCTTTCATCTATTGGTACAGGGATTGCTGGCCATTCCCGGTAAAAGTGTCTTCAATAATCTTGATTATAGGCTTTCTTCTGGGTATCAGAGGCATGCAATGCTCAGGTCTGACTCAGCGTTCCTTGCAGATTGGCTCAGAGCCCCAAATGGAGCCCTGCTCACCAGATGCCCCTAGCCCCACCAGGAGATTCAGAGGATTTGTGCAGCCAGATCTGAGTGGTTCCCTTGCATCCAACACTCAGTGCACAAAGTGACATCCTCAAAGATGGGCACATGCAGATTCTGGTCATTACAGGTGATGCATCTGCATAAGGTGACCACTCAGTCTGACTGGACAAAAGCCCTCTGGTGGTGTCTTCAGTTTGTTACTGTCAAGTTGTACTGATGGCTTTTCATCCAGGCCAAGCAACTGACAAACTGATCTAACATCTTAAGAATTGTTCCACAGAATCACATCTACCATTCTTCCTGAAAAGATAACCCTATGGGCTAGGATCTTGTTGAGAATTTTGGCATCCATATTCATCAGGGATATTGGTCTATAATTCTCCTTTTTGATGGGGTCTTTGCCTGGTTTGGGGATCAAGGTAATGCTGGCAATGGCACTACTGCATATTTACCCCAAAGATACAGATGTAGTGAAAAGAAGGGTCACATGTGCCTCAATGTTCATAGCAGCAATATCCACAATAGCCAAACTGTGGAAGGAGCTGAGATGCCCTTCAACAGATGATTGGATAAAGATGTGGTACATATATACAATGGAATATTACTCAGCCATCAGAAAGGATGAATACCCACCATTTGCATCGACATGGATTGAACAGGAGGGGATTATGCTAAGTGAAATAAGTCAGAGAAAGACAGTTATCATATGGTTTCATTCATATGTGGAACATAAGGAATAGCACGGAGGACATTAGAGAAGGAGCGGAAAACTGAAGGGGGGGAATCGGGGGGAAACGAACCATGAGAGACTATGGACTGGGAAACAATCTGAGGGTTTCAGAGGGGAAGGGGTGGGGGATGTGTTAGCCCGGTGATGGTTTTTAAGGAGGGCATGTGTTGCAATGAGCACTGCTGGGTGTTATATGCAAATAATGAATCCTGGGCCACTACATCAAAAACTAAAAAAAACAAACCAAACCAAAAAAAAAAAAAAAAAAAACCCTCCATTAATATGGGTTTAACATATCCAGATTTTGGAACTGCTGGTAACAGAATCTGAGGGCCAGGTGAATGCTTGCGGCTGGGAGGCTGGTGGAGCGTCCTGCGGGGTCATGACACAGTCACTGCTCAGCTCCCACAGAGCAACTCTGTCCTGAGAGCCACTTCTTCCAGTTTCACCTTAACATGACCATGCCTTCAGGTGGCTCCCCTGTGCAGGATCATTCCTGGAGCTGGGGACATTCTCAGCAGCCCAGCTGTAGAGTCTGACTCCTGTATGAACTGAAGTCTACTCCTGATAGACACTGCCATCCTGTCCCCCAGCCGACACGCTGACACTCCATTCCCTTGGGACTTGGAAGTGGCTGTATGTAGAGAGACCTGAAACCAAACACTTCTTCTATAATTAGACAAGGAAGAGCTGCCTTGATAGTTTCAGCAGGGCTGGTAAGTTACCTCCATCTTCACATGACCCCTGCATACCTGGGCATCCAAGTCTAAGTGAACATTAAGAAATGTTTGTCACCCATAGACCCTGGAGAGGAAGGCTACTCTTCCCCGGTACCCGGGAACTGATGTGTCATCAGTGCCAATTACACAGCCTCAAACCCATGGACCTTCATTTCTGATGGTGTTTCCTTCCCCCTGGACTGTTGGACAGAACATGAACCCCCTACAGTCAAAGTTCACCTTGTGAGCAAGAGGGCATCCACCAGGCAACAGATTTGAATCTGTTCTGGAGGTTTCTCAGCAAAGTCACTGGTAGGTGCTGCCTCTTGGAAATTCACCTGGAGGAGTTGAAGCCCTGAATGCATGGAGTGCAGAGTGGAAGCTTCTACCTTCCTTTTGATGCCTTTGGTATCAACTGAAATGTGTCTTAGAAATTTTGGGGACAATGCTGATCACAGTCAACCCCAGCACCTTCTGCTCTGGGCAGGAAGGGCTCAATGTTCTCTAGTCCAAGGAGCAATATTCTGAAGTCTGTCCCAATGCCTTGGTTTTGGGACCCTGGGCACCTGTGTGAGCCAGTGCCACCTCCTGGATTGCACAAATAGTTTGCTTTCAAGATCTTTCAGGTTTGCATTTGGTGGTGGTTTCTTGGTGAGATGACCAGAGGAGGGACTTTAGGATGGCTGCGTTCCAGAAGGTAGAGAAGGTACAGATCTGGTTTTCAGAATGTGCTGGAGGGACTTAAGATGGGACCAGCATTTTAATCAATCCACTTGTACATCAGGGAAGTGCACACTTTGGAGAAACTTTCTGACTTTCCTTTTACCTGTTATAATTTGCATGTGTCTGGTACATTTCTGTCTGATCTTATGGAGAATCCAGGAAGGGAGTTACCTGGGTTTCAAGAAAACTTTGTGAGAATCTTTTAATGTATACTTAAATTAAAATTTCTTGGATGAGCCTTAATAAACAAGGAATATCCAGGCTCTTGTGAGGAAAATTAAGTCTTCAAAAGCATTTATGCTTCCAGATTTGAAGTTTAACACTGTTCACAATACCTTCTCAAAAGCAGAAGCAAGGATAAGTTGCTATTTTTAACTAAATAGTTATGGCCAACAGACACATGAAAAAGTGCTCAACATCACTCAGCATCAGGGAAATACAAATCAAAACCACAATGAGATACCACCTCAAGCCAGTCAGAATGGGTAAATTAACAAGTCAGGAAACAACAAATGTTGGCGAGGATGCAGAGAAAGGGGAACCCTCTTACACTGTTGGTCGGAATGCAAGCTGGCACAGCCACTCTGGAAAACACTATGGAAGTTCCTCAAAAAGTTGAAAATAGAGCTACCCTATGACCCAACAATTGCACTACTGAGTATTGACCCCAAAGATACAAATGTAGTGATCTGAAGGGGCATCCACATCCCAATGTTTATAGCAGCACTGTCCATAATAGCCGAACTGTGGGAAAAGCCCAGATGTCCATTGACAGATGAATGAATAACAAACGATGTGGGGTATGTGTGTGTACACACACACACACACACACACACACACACAGGAATATTACTTAGCCACGAAAAATGAAATCTTACCATTTGCAATGATGTGGATGGAACTGGAGGGTATTATGCTAGTGAAATAAGTCAATCAGAGAAAGACAATTATTGTGTGGTTTCACTCATGAGGAATATAAGAAACAAAATGGGATCATAGGGGGAAGGGAGGAAAAAAAAATCAGAGGGAGACAAACCATGAGAGACTCTTAACTCTAGGAAACAAACTTGAGGGTTGCTGGAGGGAAAGTGGATGGGGGGATGGGGTAACTGGGTGATGGGCATTAAGGAGGGCACATGATGTAATGAGCTCTGGGTGATATGCAGCTGATGAATCACTGAACTTTACCTCTGAAACTAATACACTATATGTTAATAGGTTTTTAAATTTTATTTAAATTCAATTTTCTTCCTGATCAGTACTGCCAAGCAAAGAATAGTTATGAATCGTATTTCAAAAATGAAGTGGGAGGCAATACTGGTGAAGATGTCTGCTTTTCCTTCACTCAAGCACTGCTGGATCCCACTGAGGAGAGCATGGGACTTGCACCTCTTCCCCTAAATCTTAGACTAACTTTTAGTGAAATCTTTCAAACCTGGGCATGTTATGGAAGAAGGGATGGCCAGTGTGTGGTTGTTGACATTTGGATTTCTACTTTGGAAGCCTTTTTTGGTAATCTTTCTTATGGTGCCTGATCCAAGAGAAGCTACCTTATGGGTAGCTATTCTGAGGAGAGGTCACAGAAAGAGCTTGTATTCCTGTAACATCTCTTACAGTGCCACTTGAGTTTCTCATGGGTCAACTTAAATAAAGGTGATATATCTGGTTTATTTTAATCAGCTGTTATTACATAACTGTGTACTGGGATGCACTGGTACATAGTAAGTAGAAATGATGATGACCTTCAGGATCATGTTCTTTAAAGGAGGTGGCCACCTCTTCTCTCTTATTCTTGTTACTGACTGAGGCTAAATTGAATCTCTCTAGGAATGTCCGAGCAAAAGCAGAGCCCTGTTCCTTGAATGTTCTTGCTGGTGCATTTTCTAAGAGGTGTCCGCTGGGCTAGGACATCCCAGCAAAGAACTGCTTTCTGTTCATGGTCCTGAACTATATTTGATGGGAGAAGATGGTCCTGAGGGTGGTGTAGGGTGCTTGTAACATCCAGATGAGGGAAACAATAGTTGCCCATGTTGGTACCTCTGAAGCATCCATCCCTTATCATTTACCCCAAGATGTAGCATTTTCAGACACCTGTTGTAAGCTAGAATTGAAGGCAGCCCAGTGTCAGGAAGAGAAACAGCTACATCTGGGAGAGGCTTTCATCTTGCCCGTACAGGGCATGGGGGATACATTGCCTTGTTTTCTTGCTGGAAAAAAAAAAAAAATTGTGCTTGAAGAGTTTCTTCTTTCCTTCCAAAATATCATAATCTGTCCTGATATTCTATCTTCTCCTTCAGCTCCTATTTCAAGTGAAGCCATCCTGTCTTCCCATTTGAAACTCCCATGATTTCCTTGGAAAGGAAATGGAGGTGTTCTTGTGATACTGAGTTCTGTAGGCTCTTGGCCTCCAGACAGCACTCTCACAGTAGATAATAACCTATGTGAGTATTAAAAGATGGAGAAACCAGGAATTAAGTTGTATCTCCTCTGGTTTGGGTGCTTCCATTGAGCTAAATTCAATCTGGAGCCAGGTGGGAGCCAAAGCAACTGTTTGGCTTCTTCTATTGATCTGAAATCACCTAATGGCTGTCTGTGATTGAGAAATGTGGGTGAAGAGGCACTCCAAGGGAAGGCAAAAATGTGGGCATGAGGAAAGGAGTGAAAATTTCCTTCTTACATGAGAAGGTGAATTCCTGCAGTCCAGTCTGCTTAGACTAAAATCTACTCATTAGAGATGTTTAGATAGGTCATTGTGATCATTTGTCAGGATTTTCATGCTCATCTCTGAAGCCACCTGAATATTGGTGCCAGCTCCTTTCAGGTGGGACACTGGGGAATATATTACCTAGGCTGCCGGGATCATCTTCTCTGGGGAAGGTGTATGGTTGCACAAATTGACTTAGGTCTCAGAAAATGGGGACACAACAAGATCCAAAGACCCCAGACAGTCTGCCAGTGATCCTGATGGAGAATGCGATGATTAATTCCAAACAGAGGCATCAGCCCCTCCAGGTACAGAAGACCCGGTCATATCAGCTATAAGAATTCATAATTTCATGACCTTGGGGTGAGTGTTTGCAGCAGTTCTGTATATTGGAACATCTTCCTCTTCCTCTGAGGCAGTCAGATGAGTTCTGATGATGATGGCCATTGCTGAATTCTTTGCTGCTGTCATCTCCATTAGATGCAGTAGTGCTTGAACTGCTGGCTCATCAAGGTTAAAAGCTGAGGTGGTTTCTTCAGATCACCAGTCTGGATGTAGGTTTGCTGAATGCATCTTTCTATATTCTTCAGCTACAAAGACTGTGTGGCCCAGAGGGGCACACTGAGGCTCTGTTGTCAGATTCCTTCAGGAGTGTACTAGTTCAATCAGCTGAGTCACTTCTCAATTTTTCTGCCTCAACTTACTGCCTCATGTGAACTTTGAAATCATCACCTTATACCCCTACATCTTGCCCCGGCTCCTCTCCCTTAGATAGTGGTTTTCACCTTTACGCTAAGTAAAGATGGCATTAGTGGGGAATACTTGCTATTGTATGCAGGATTCTAAGATGGCCCCAGGATTTCTGCTCCCTGGTGTTATTACAACAATTAGAAGACCTTGTAATGCAAGGATGATGGGATTTTTGCAGATGTATTGGGGTCCCAAATCAGAAGACCTTAAATTGCTAAAAGGGAGATTATCCTGGGTAGGCCTGACTTATTTAGTAAGAAGTCTTTTAAAGAGATCTTTGGTATTCACTAAGGGTGGACACTCTATTATCTGCAGAAATTTTCTCTCCCTTTCAGGCCTTGATTAATGGGACAGTCACAAGGAATTGACTTCTGCCAACAACTGATCTTGGAAGTGATATTTTAGCTAGTCTGTCCTTCAGATGGAAATGCAGTGCAGCCATCAGCTTTGCCTCTTGTGACACCCTGAGGAAATCAGTTAAGCTGTGCCTAGTATCTGAGCTATAGAAACCATGAGATAATAAATGGGCATTGTTTTTAGCCGCTCAGTGGGTGGTGATTTGTTAAAGAGCAACAGAATAGAACACCCTCCACTAAAGTCATGGTTTAGTCTACTCCAGGGTCTTCAGAACTGGTTCTGTTAGACCTGCCCTCCTGTCTGTGACTGTAGCTGTAAGGGGAGCACTTGACTGGGACTCAGTCCCTTACACAGTGACAAGTTAGCATGAGTAATCCTATTTTACTTTGTCATGTTGATACAGCTGTGCTCTATCCCCTGTTTTCACCCCCTCTGCTTCTCACTGTTAAAAGTACCTTGGCAACATCATTAGGGTCCTCCCCTAAATAAGATATAAAGAACTTTATGCTTTTAGATCCTTGTTATTTTATGTTGGAATACTTTCTCCATCAGGGAGCTTATGGACACTTCCTTTTCCCATCTTACATGAGTATAAAGTAAAAGAGAGAAAATATTTGTGGGAGACTATACTTGAAAAAGTTTCCTCTAAGCACAGCAATCACCATGAGAAAAAAAAAAATGGGTTTCTATCCCCCCCACATGCTTCCATCTGGCATGTGTGTAATCTAAACCCTGCCCTTTTTCTTGAATGTTTTATCAGTTAGAGGTGACTTCCAGTTTGAAGAATTGCTCATGTGGATGGTATGGTAGCTATATTTTTAACTTTTTGAGGAACCTTCATGTTATTGGGGCCCTAGTGTTTGAACCAATGTACATTTCCATCAACAGTGCACAAGAGTTCCTTTTTTACCACATCTTTGCCAGACCTATCTCTTGGCTTTGGTGATAGCCATTCTCACAGGTGTGAGGGGACCTCATTGTGGATTTAATTTGCATTTCCCTGATAATTATGGATGTTGAGCATCTTATGTGCTTAGTGGCCATTTTAATGTCCTCTTTGAAAAAATGTCTATTTAGTTCTATCCACTTTTTAATCAGATCATTTTTCTGCTGTAAAGTTCTTTATTTTGGATACTTACCCCTTATTCAATATATGGTTTGCAAAAAATTTCTTCTCTATAGATACAAAATCAACACACAGCAATCATTTGTGTTCATTTACACTAATGATGAAGCTTGGGGGGGATCAAACTATCCCATTCACGATAACATCAAAAACAATTAAATACTTAGGAATAAATTTAACCAAAGAAGTGAAAGATCTGTACAATGAAAACTGCCAGACTTTGCTGAAAGAATTAAAAAACAAAACAAACAAATGGAAAGACCTCCCATATTGATGGACCACAAGAATTAATGTTAAAATGACCATACTTCCTAAAGCCATCTACAGATTTAGTGTAATCACTGTTGATACCAAAGGTGTTTTTCACAGAAACAGAAGAAAAATATCCTAACATGTGTGTGGAAGTCATGAAAGACCCTGAATAGCCAAAGCAATCCAGAGAAAAATGAACAAATGTGAGGTATCCCACTTCCTGATTTCAAACTATACCACAAAGCCATAGTAATAAAAACAGTATGGTACATGGCACAAAAATAGACACATAGACCAATGGAGCAGGATAGAGAGCCCAGAATTAAATCCTGGCACATATGGTCAACTAATATTTGACAAAAGAGCCAAGAACAGTCTCCTCCACAAATGGTGCTGAGAAAACTGGAGAAACCCATGCAGAACAATGAAATTGGAACCCTACCATACACAACTCATGAAAATTAACCTGAAATGGATCAAAGGTTGAAACATAAGACCTGATATGATAAAACTCCTAGAAAAGAAAGTCATAGGGAAGCAGCTCATTGATACTGGTCTTGATGATTTTTTTTCTGGATATGACACCAAGAGCATAAACAATAAAAGCAAAAATCAACAAATGGAACTATGTCAAATTCAAGATTCTGTACAGCAATAGAACAGCTGTAGAAACAACAAGGGTGCCTGGGTGGCTCAGTCAGTTAAATGTCCAACTCTTGGTTTCAGCTCAGGTCATGAAATCGAGCCCACCCCCCCAGCCCTGTGCTCAGTGGAGAGTCTACTTGGGATTCTTCTCCCCCCCATTCCCCTTTGCCCCCCCCAAATCTTTTGGGGTGCCTGGGTGGCTCAGTCAAGTGTGTGACTCTTCGTTTCAGCTCAGGTCATGATCTCACAGTCATGAGATGGGGCTCCATGCTTAGCGTGGAGTCTGCTTCAGATTCTCTCTCCCTCTGCTTCTCCCCTCTGCTCACAAGTTCTCTCTAAAATAAAATCTTTTAAAAAAGTAACAAAATGAAAAGATTCATAAGCTTTCATTGAATTCTATTGGTGATTTTGTCTTTTTTTATATACAGGAATATAACTCAGTGTTGTACCAGCTAAAGTTTTTTAGTTTTTTTTTTTTTTTTTTTTTTTAGATTTTTTTTTACAGACACAGCGAGAGCGGGAACACAGCAGGGGGAGTGGGAGAGGGAGAAGCAGGCTTCTTGCTGAGCAGGGAGCCCGACATAGGGCTCCCTCCCAGGACCCTGGGATCATGACCTGAGCTGAAGGCAGACGCTTAATGACTGAGCCACCCAGGTGCCCCTGTACTAGCTAAAGTTTAATCTACTTTGAACATAATGAGTTTTCCAAGAATTCTTCTGTGAGAAATCTACAATATCTCTTTCCTACATTGCAGTGGAATGGATGCTGGATTTTAGGTTCCATTCCTGTATGAACTTCAGTATGTCTGTTACTACATTTCTAATCGTACACAATTCATTATATTCTTATAATTTAAGGGACAATGTGAACTAAAATCATCTATTACATTTTAATTTAATTTTTTAGTTCTTGAGCTTCTATGAACTTTTGAATATAACCAATTTATGGTCTTTTTGGAGGAGAGAATTTAATTCCCTCTTAAGTTTATCTTTACATTTAGTCCTGTGAATGCTAATGAAGCCCAGGCTGGGAAGTACTATCTTCACATTTGGAACCCCCTCCACTCCCACCCCTAGGACGGACTGACCCAGAAGCATGAGTGAGGTGTCTGAAATGCTTGTCCTGCTGCCTTCACTGCAATGTCTAACCCTGGGCCCCAGTAGTTCATACACTGTGCTGAATGGACTGAGGTGAAGGCCCCCAAGGCTATTTGGGGTTGGCTTTCCCACAGGTGTCTATGAAGGTTTCATGTGATCCTCATCCTGCCTATCCCTCTATGTTCCAGCCTAGGATACCCTTTGTCTGCCTGACACTCTTGTTCTGTGTCAAAACTGGGGCATTCCATTCTCATGCTTGACACTGGCCAGGTTGGGGTTTCTTATTTTCTAGATGCTGAGGAGATTTTAGCTCTGATTAAGCCCAGAGGAATCTACAGGATGTTGACTGCATGAGTACTGTGTACTGGGAGGCTGGGCTTATCCATTCTTGCCCCCCAAGTCTGGCATCCCTGGAATCGCCAATCTCTGGTCTTCATAGCACTGCCATGGATCCTTCTTCCAGTATTTGTCTTCATGGTACTAAGTTTGGTATCTTAAAATGGTGAGGCCTTCAGTAAATGGCCTATTTAATTTAGAGTTTCCTTTTTCCATTGTGAGTGGTTACTCTTGAGAATGCAGGTCCATAGGTTTGAACATTATGTCAAGGACCATCAAGAAAACCCTGAACCCAACAGCCTAAAAGTTTATATTTCCTTCCACTGTGGGGGCACCTGAGAAGGAGTGTTTGAGTGATTGAAATGAAAGCATTCTGTCCTTTGTCATTACCACTCTTTGGAACTGGAAAAAATTACATTGACATTGGAACTTTAAGAGTTATTAAAAGTATTCTCAAAATGCAGATTACAGGCATTCTTCTTCCCTGGGTGTGAGAGATACAGGTTCCACAGGTTGGACTCAGGAATCCTCATGGGTTGACTCAGTCAAGTTTCTCATGGAGTCCTGCCCACCAGACACCACTCCAAACCCCAGAAGATCCAGAGGATTGGTGTAGCCAAATCTGAGTGACTCCCTTGCAACCCACACTTAATGCATGAAGTGATGTACTCAGAGATAGGCCAATGCAGCTGTGATTCTGGTTGCTATAAGTGATAAATCTGTGTAAGCTGAGCACTGGCATCTTAGCCAATCCCCTTGGTGGTCAAGGAGGAAGAACTTCTGAGAAACTCTCCTTTCACTGAAATGATTTGCATATGATTGGTACGTTTCTGTCTGAACTCATGGGAGAATCTAGGAATGAAGTTTCTGGGCCCAGAGAATACTTTGTGGAAAGACTTCAATGCATATTTAGTTTTTGTCATTAAAAATTCTGGATATTCAATATTTACTTTCTTTTGGATAAGCTTTAATCACTTTTTGAAGGCATTTATGCCTCTACATTTGAAGTTTAAGTGGACACTATTTATAATACCTTTTTAATACTCTAGGTTGGGATGCTAACAGGTACATTGTTTTTGTGACTATTTTCTCCTTGATTAGTGCTGCCCAGGAATGAATGATTATGGATCCTAATATTAGAAAAATATAGTAAACCTCAGTGGTTAGTATGGATTCCCCCAAATGCAGAGTGTGAAATAAGAATTTTAGACCAGGACTGTATTAATTTCTTTGGTGCTGTAACAAATGACCACAAAGTTTTGGCTTAAATAAAAGCAATTTGCTTTACCTTTCAGTTTTAGAGATAAGAAGTTAAAAATGAGCGTCATTCAATAAAATTGGGTGTTTGTGAGCATGTCTTCTCTAGATGTCTACAGGAACTTTGGCAATGTTCTCCTGTCTCGTTAGGAACCTCCACTGAACAGGATGTGGGGAATTTTATGCATTTAAATGTTCATTACTTCAAGTTGTTATTCCTAGAATTTTTCCCTCTGCTATAGATTTTTGATGCCCTAGCCTAACTTGCATGAAAATATAGCTTAGGAGAAGGAAATGCCTACTGGGGAGAAATAGTACTTGTGGAAGACACCTTTTTTTTTTTTTTCTTTTCCCTTCACAAGCAGTGCTTTCCACTGAGGAGGTCATGTGGCTTAAATACATGCCTTACCCTAAATTGTAAAGAGACAACCTTTGAGTGAAACCTTTCAAATTTGGGCATGTCTGGAAGATGAGATGGCTGGTGTATGATTGTTGACAGCTGGATTTCTATTTTGGGAATTTTTTTTCCTGATCTGTCCTGTGCTATCTGATCCAGGAGAAGCCTTACAGGGTGACAGAAAAGGAACTTGTATTCCTGTAATATCTTATTGAGCCACTGTGTTCCTCCCAAGTCAACATGAATAAAGAGGACTTACCTGACTTATTTCAGTTAACTATTATAATTATGTACTGGCCATCAAATGTGGGAGGTGATGACGACCTTCAGGATCATGCCTTTTTAAAGAGGTGGCCTCCGCTTCTCCATTATCCTTGTTACTGGCTGAGGCTCAGATTGAACTCATCTAGGAATGTCAGGAACTGCACCAGCAAGATTGTTCAGGGAACACATCTGTGCTTTTGCTTTAAAAAGTGTCCACTGGGCTAGGACATCCCAGCAAAGAGTTGCTCTCTATTTATTGTCCTGAGCTATGTTTGATGGGAGAAGATGGTCCCAGAGGTGTAGTAAGGTCCTTGTAACATCCAGATCTGGGAAACAAATAGCAGTTGTCTATGTTCCTCCAAAGGTACCTACAAATTTCATGTGTCCTGAAATGTATGGTTGTCAGACACCAGTTGTGAGGTGATATCAAAGGCTGCTCAATGTTAGGAAGAAAAAACATTACATCTGGGGGTGGGGGAAGAGTCTTTCATCTTGCCCATACAGGGAGTGAAGGTTGCTTTGCCTTGTTTCTTGCTGGAATTCAATTATATTTGAAGAACTTATAATATTTTGGAAGAAAGATTATAATCTGTTCTGACCTTCTCCTTCAGCTCACATTTTTTTCTAATGAGACTGTCCTATCTTCCCATTTAAAACTCTTATGGTTGGGTCATGAGGGAGACTGAGATGTTTTTTCCATCACTTCTCATATACAAACTTGGCAGAGCCTTATCCAGGGGCATGGCCTCACTAGACCCCATACTGATGCTCTAAGGGGAGACTTTGCAAAGCAATGTTGCTTAGAATTCATCTTAGATGAATGCTCAATTTATACACAAAGAATTCTCAGTGTCTACTACCTGGGCAGTATTTATCATGGGCCTGGGTCAACTGGATCATCTTCCCCAGATCTTTCCATCCATAGCAAATGGATCACAGGTGTTCAGCCTTCTCTGCCATGTGTTCCCTTTGGCTGGGTAAAGGCCTAAGGGTTTAGGATGTCCATACTGTGTGCAGGGCTGAACCTCTAGTAGATCCTGCCTCTGACAAAGCATTCTTCCCCCCTGCCCTGATGATCATAGGTAGAGCACCTAATATGATTGCCTGAAGGAATTGCCACTGGTATTGTCTTAATGGAACCAGCCCTGACCTTTCCCTGTGGGGATGAGTTGGTTGAAAGTGAACTGGAGGACTTAACTGGTTAGGAAATTCCTTGTCTGATGCTTGCTTGTGATGCAGGGACAAGGTCCGAGCCTCCAGACAAGTTATGTGGCCTGCCTTAATCGGGTCACAGAACACTCCTCATCTTTACTGCCTTCTCTACAAATGGGGGGTTTCCATCTGAAATTGTTCCATCTGTACACCCAGTCCCATGGTGCTTCTGCCTTGATGGATTTATAAGAGACACAGAGCCACTTTTCAGATTTTCATGATCCTCTGTGCTATCTACCAAGCTCTAGGATTGACCACATCAGGAATTCAACCCTGGATATCCAAGGTCCAATTATTAGTTCATAGAAATGTCATTGTTTAAGTGTGGTTTAGTCTCACAGTCAGTCCTGACTTCTCAATAGAATCTTGATCAAAATCTGAATTCCCATTAGTAAAGATGCCATTTTATACTGATGGAAACATTGTTTTGTAAACATATAAAGAACAGTCTGTTACCTCTTTCTACTCCTAATGATGCCTGCTATAACTCAGATGAATTCTCAAAGCACAACAGGGGCCATGGGTGAATTAACCACAATCCATGGTCATGGATGATATACTGAACCCAAAGGCCTGAGTGTACTATATTACCCTCTCTCTTGAACTCTGGGGGCCCCAGGAGAGGGGTTTTTTGAATGAATGATGTGAAAACATTCTGTCCCTTTCTCTTCCACACTTTGGCCATTAGTTTTCCTTTATACCTTTTGAGTATTCCTTGACCTGATCTTTAACCACATTCATTCTATTCCATATATTTTCCCACAGTACTGTATTAATGCTGTATTTCCTTCTATATTTTGTCTATATTCTTTGTTGGGCTAATATCCATCCCTTTGTCTCTGACAATATGGACTCTGTAAATTTTAATTTATTGATCTATTGATCTCTTTAGAATAGAGATTCAGCAATCTCTAAAATATGGTTCCCTTTAGGTGACTCTCTTGGACCTTGAGTTCTTGTGGTAACTCTTCTTCCTGAACATGTATAGTCACAGTGATGCTAGATTTAAAATATTTGTTTTATAATGGACTAAGGTACATTCACCTGCATTGAATGCCATTTTGTACTGTTACCTGGGTGTCATCCAAAGCTGTGTTGTTTCAAGTACTGCTCCTTGAAATTTTCCCTAGAGGAAACAAAGTCCCAAATGCTAGACGGTCGGACTGGATGACCTCGAACATTTTTTTCTGAATTCATTTGGCACCAGTAGTTACTAGATTGTCTCAGACAAGTGGGAGACAATGCTCATCATGGACAACACTGTACCTTCTTTGCTGCTAAGGCTTGTTTGGCAGACATGAGAATTCTGAAACCATTATGGTCCCACAGTGTCACACTGCTGAGACAAACTGATCTTTGTCTCCATATTATGAGCCAGAGACATTTTTCTGGATAGGAGAAGCAGCTGTTGGTCATGCCTTCTGGGTATTAGCCCCTCTGTGGTTTATTCTTGGTGATGCTTTTCTGGAGAGAATGGCTTGGAGATCCTTAGGAATGGCTGGAATAAGAGGAAAATGAAGTTAAAAATAGAGCTACCCCACGACCCAGCAATTGCACTACTAGGTATTTACCCCAAAGATACAGATGCAGTGAAAAAAAAAGGGGCACATGCACCCCAATGTTCATAGCAGCAATGTCCACAATAACCAAACTGTGGAAGGAGCCGAGATGTCTGTCAACAGATGAATGGATAAAGATGTGGTTCATATATACAATGGAATATTACTCAGCCATCTGAAAGGATGAATACCTACCATTTACATCAACATAGATGGAACTGGAGGGTATTATGCTAAGGGAAATAAGTCAGAGAAAGACAATTATCATATGGTTTCACTCATACGTGGAATATAAGGAATAGTGCAGAGGACAATAGTGGGAGGAAGGGAAAACTGGGAGGAAATCAGAGAGGGAGACAAACCATGAGAGACTCCTGACTCTGGGAAACAAATTGAGGGTTTCAGAAAGGGAATTAGGTGGGAGGATGGGGTAACTGGGTGATGGGCATTAAGAAGGTCACATGATGTAATGAGCACTGGCTGTTAAATACAACTGATGAAATACTGAACTCTACCTCTGAAACTAATACACTATATGTTAAATTTAAATAAAAGAAAAACCAACCAGTCCTAGCATTGTTTTCCTTTATTTAAATTCAATTAGCCAGCATATAGTACATTGTTTTTGATATAACATTCAATGATTCATTAGTTGCGTGTGATCCCGTTTTGTTAAATTTCACATATGAGTGAAGTCATATGGTATTCATTTTTCTCTGACTTATTTCACTTAGGATAATACCCTCTAGTTCCATCCACATCCTTGCAAATGGCAAGATTTCATTCTTTTTGATGGCTGAGTAATATTCACACACACACACACCACGTCTTTATCCATTCATCTGTCAATGGATATCTGGGCTCTTTCCATAGTTTGGCTACTGTGGACATTACTGCTCTAAACATTGGGGTGTGGGTGCCTCTTCAGATCACTGCATTTGTATCTTTGGGGTATATAACTAGTAGTGCAATTGCTGGGTCAAAGGATAGCTATATTTTTAACTTTTTGAATAACCTCCATACTGTTTTCCAGAGTGGCTGCACCAGCTTGCAATCCCACCAACAGTGTAAGAGGGTTCCCCTTTCTCTGCATCCTTGCCAACATCAATTGTTTCCTGACTTGTTAATTTTAGCCATTCTGACTGGTTTGAGGTGGTATCTCATTGTGGTTTTGATTTGTATTTCTCTGATGCTGAATGATGTGGAACATTTTTTCATGTGTCTGTCAAACATTTGTATGTGCTCTTTGGATAAATATCTGTTCATGTCATCTGCACATTTCTTGATTGGATTATTTGTTCTTTGGGTGTTGAGTTTAAGTTCTTTATAGATTTTAGACACTAGCCCTTTATCTGACAAGACATTTGTAAAAATCTTCTCTCATTCTGGGTCTCAAATACACAACCTAACCATACACCTAAAAGACCTGGAGAAAGAACATCAAATAAAGCCTAAACCAAGCAGGATACAAGAATTAATAAAGATTACAACAGGAATCAATGAACTAGAAACCAAAAGAACAGATCCACAAAACTAGGAGCTGGTTCTTTGAAAGAATTAATGAGAATGATTAAGCCCTGGCCAGACTTATCAAAAAAAAAAAAAAAGAGAGAGCGAGCGAGAAAGGACCCAAATTAAATAAAATCATGAATGAAAGAGGAGAGATCACAACCAACACCAAAGAAATACAATTATAAGTATATATTACAAGCAACAAATTAGGCAATGTGGAAGAAATGGATGTATTCCTAGAAATTTATAAGCCACTAAAAGTGAAACAGGAAGAAATAGAAAACCTGAACAGACCCATAACCAGAAAGGAAATTGAAGCACTAGTCAAAAATCTCCCAACAAACAAGAGTCCAGGAATGGATGGCTTCCCAGGGGAATTCTACCAAACATTTAAAGAAGAACTAGTACCTATTCTGAAGCTGTTTCAAAAAATAGAAATGGAAGGAAAACTTCAAAACTCATTCTATAAGGCCAGCATTACCTTGATCCCCAAACCAAAGACTCCACCAAAAAGGAGGATTACAGACCAATATCTCTGATGAACATAGATGCCAAAATTCTCACCAAGATACTAGCTAATAGGATCCAACAGTACATTAAGAGGATTATTCACCACAACCAAGTAGGATTTATTTCTGGGCTGCAAGGGTAGTTCAACATCTGCAAATCAATGTAATATACTACATTAATAAAAGATAAGCATATGATCCTCTCAATAGATGTAGAAAAAGCATTTAACAAAGTACAGCATCCTTTCTTGATTAAAACTCTGCACAGTGTAGGGAGAAAGGAAATGTAACTCAATATCACAAAAGCCATATACAAAGAGCCCACAGCAAATATCATTCTCATTGGGGAAAAACTGAGAGCTTTTCCCCTAAGGTCAGGAACATGACAGGGATGCCCACTCTCACCACTGTTGTTCAACATAGTACTAGAAGTCCTAGCCTCAGCAATCAGACAACAAAAATAAATAAAATGCATCTGAATAGGCAAAGAAGTCAAATTCTCACTCTTTGCAGATAACCTAATACTATGTGGAAAACCCAAAAGACTCCACCCCAAAATTGCTAAAACTCATACAACAATTCAGCAACATGGCAGGATACAAAGACAATGCACAGAAATAAGTTGCATTTCTATACACTAATAATGAGACAGAAGAAAGAGAAAGTAAGGAATTGATCCCATTTACAATTGCACCAAAACCCATAAGATACCTAGGAATAAACCTAACCATAGAGGCAAAGGATCTATACTCTGAAAACTATAAAACACTCATGAGAGAAATTGAGAGAGATACAAAGAAATGGAAAAATGTTCCATGCTCATGGATTGGAAGAATAAATATTTTTAAAATGAAAAAAAAAGAAAAAAACTGTGCTTCTTAGAGCAATCTGTACATTCAATGCATTCCCTATCAAAATCCAGGAACAAATAGTCGTAAAAATTTGTATGGAACCAGAGAAGACCCCAAATAGCCAAAGGAACATTGAAAAAGAAAACCAAAGCTGGTGGCATCACAATTCTGGACTTAAAGCTATATTACAAAGCTGTTTGTTTTTTATAAAGAACATGCTGTCAGTAGGAGGATGAAGACTTTTCCCTCTCCAAGTAGCTGTACTTGTCAACAAGCTTGTGTAAAGCAGGAACCTCACTGGCCTTCTGAAGTACAAAGAATCATGTACCAACAGTGCACTGGGTGTTCCCATGGATCTGTCTCTTCAACAGTGTTTGGATGGAACAGACCCAGGAATTCCCCCTTCTTCTAGCCTCTGACCAGCCTCCAACCTCCTTTCCAGTTACAACCTTAAGAACCATCCTTCTCAGCCATCCTTTCGCCTTCAGGGGGCAGGCAACACCATTTTTTGAGCCTTGCTCCTTATTGACAATCAATCATGAGCTGCCACATTCTGCAGAAGCATTTCACTGAAGTGGAAGCTGCCATCATCAACCTGGTCAACATGCATCTTGGGCCTCCTGCACCTCTCTCTCTGGGCTATTTCACCTGGGATGATATACTCTGGGGGGCACAGAACACTTCTTCCACAAGTTGGCCAAGGAGAAATTTGAAGGTACTGAGCATTATTTGAAGATAAACCAACATGATACCCGGGATGTGCATCCCAAGATGAGTGGGTAAAACCCTGGACACCATGGAAGCTGACATGGTCCTGGAGAACCTGAACAAGGCCATTTTGGATCTGCATGCCATGAGTTCTGCCCCTGTTTGGCCAGCAAACCCTGAAGTGGGAAATGAAAAGACTACTCCAGACACCTTAGTAGGAGAAAGGAGAGTGGCTGGGGACCAGACACTCTAGTGGTGAAAGGCCCTAAGCCAGACTCTGCCTCCACCTTTATTGTGAATGTTATCAATACAACAAGGGAATAAGAAAAAGGGAATGTTAAGCTGTAATAATCAGCTCAGTGGTATAGGGAGAATTGTGTGATTAGAACAAGCTGGTTCTTGATGAGCGTGCAGAGAGGGAGTACGAGGAGTGTGTGACCTCCAAAGAGAAATGTTTCTCCTAAGTCAAGCATTTACTCCCTGGATGAGTGCATTGAGCTGCAATGAGGATCCAGGTGTTTTCAGCCCAGAAACCTTAAAGGGGCGCCTAGTTTTCTGGACACTCCTTCTTTGCTTTTCAACTAGTCTCATCCAGGGAGACACGTGTTTGTTAAATCTTATCCAGCCAGGCACTATGAATTCCTACACATGTGGACCCTCATCTGTGTGACTTCCTCGGGAGCCACTTCCTAGCTAAAAAGGTGAAACTAATCTAGAATATGGGCAATCACCTGATTAACTTCTATGGCTAGTCCCCAGTCTGGGCTGGGTAAGTCTGTCTTTGAAAGGCTCACCCTCAAGCAAGACTAGGGACTTATGGAGCCCAGCAGCCTTTGAGGGGTCCCTCTGGCATCCACATGGTGTCAGGGCTGCTGCCTGAGGCCCTCCCTGCAGCCCCTAGTCAGCTTTTTAATCCACCCTGGGACCTTCTCCCAAGCCATGGAACAAATGAAAGTAATAAACCTTTTCCTGGGAGAGGGGAAATTATGTATCTTAGCTTCTCAGAATGGTAAAGCTGGTGGGAATTCAACAAGTGAACAGAGTCTACTTGGACCTCAGATGAGATGACTGCCAATCTAGAGTGCTGGGTGTCCTGATTACCCCTCATAAGAAGCCTAGATAATTGTGCTGGGGGTGGGGAGGTTTCAGTTGTTGATGATTCCATAGAAACAGATTTGTGAACTTGTAATTCCCTCCTGGTGTGTACTTGGAATTCTTCATGCCTTAAACAGGAGTGCTATAAGCCTATTTTGAGTCTTCAATGGGAAGGTTTAATGACAAAATCTTGGCATATTATAGCTCCATTCATTGGATTCTTCCTTGGCTCCTAGTAAGGTGCTTGAGTTTTCTTTTGTGTACTGGTCTTTGCTGACTTTTGCTTATTATCCAAGAACAGAGACTTTCAGATTACTTTCGCTTCAGCTAGTCATTTTTGTCATCACCTGTCTCTTGTCCCTTGATCCTACTGCTGGTGACTGCTCCCTTTGATGTTGTGTCTCACTCAGGATGGAAAGTTAGTCCTCCTTTATGTAGGGTGGAGAGAGTCCTAGAGTCAAAATTCCCTGGAAGGTTATAACCACCCATGGTCTCTCTCTGATGTTTGTCAGTGGAAAATAAGAACTCTTGTCTTTGTCCAAAGTTGAGATGCCTGTGAAAGGCTACGGGTCCTTCAGCAAGATGAGGGAGCAAAAGCTCATTCCCAGTCCCTATATTTTGTCACTACCCCACATCCCTAGGAGGGCCTCCTGAAATGTTCACGCTTGGGTGTGTGATATTCTTTTGCTGAACAAAGATGGTCTGTCAGTTATGGTGAAAAAACCCTACATTTAGAAACCACTCTACAGACTGCGTGACGCTTAAAGATGGCAAACAATAGACTAACCAGCACCTTTGTGACTAGTCCTCCTCCACACAGTCCTTACTTTACAACAGGAGGAAGCATTTTTTGGTAGGAGTGTTCCCTGTTAACTGATGAGAGAACTGAGCTGGTCTTTGCTGTGTTCTACACACACTGAGCATCTGGGGATTCTTGTGCTCAGTGGATGTGGGTTTGTTTGGAGCACTGAGATGAGAGCAGCTTTCCTGTATAATCCCCCGGGGCCATAGGCAGGACCTAAATGTAAACTGTCCATGTCCCGGTATGTGCCATTGCCTGTGGGCCACCAAGGGTTTGAGTGAATCACCCAAGCTGTGGTCATTTCTCCCACTACACCCCTCTCATGTGACTTAAAAGATTTCTCTTTATATTTCACTGGCATCTTAGATTGTTGAAGGAGGCCCTCACTGGGATCTCAACCACTCCTTCAAGGAAGTTAGCACCAGTGATAGCTCACACTTTGTCATTTTGACATCGATGCTTTTCCTTTGTTGCTATTTAAGGCATCTTGGTGACTTCATTCCTGTATCACTGGGGTTATCCATAAATAGGATATGAAAATTTTAGGTCTGATAATGGCTGTAAGGAAGTGTTTGGTGTTAGGTCTGGTGATAGCCGTGTAGAAGTCTGTGTTCTTAGAATTCCTTCATGGTCAGAGATGGCTTATAAACACAATTGCCTTTCCCCCCAACTTGTGTGTAATGTAGATGAGCAGAGAGTGAACTTTTCACTAAAGGCAGTTTTCATGAGCTGACCTGATTCCTTTTTGAAAAAGTACAGCAGTCTCGCACTGAAATGGAAATGAGGGTATGTCCCTTCCCCCAGAATATAATGATAAGTGTATGGTGTCTTTCCAAGTAGATTTCTGATTTGGCTGTCCTTACATAATTAATCTGCCCTGGGCTGCCTGATTCAGGAGGAGAAAGTGAAGGGAGCTGGCCTGAAGTGGGGGACCTCAGATAAGAGCCTCGACTCCCATAAATTGTCTTGCAGGATCACATTAGCTCCTCATGGGTCAACTAGAATAAAGATGACTTTCCTGCTGTGTTTCATTAGCTGGGGCCAGATAATTAATTCTGGCCATGCATTGTGAGTTGTATCTGAACTTGAGGACACCGACCCGTAAAAGGTGTGGCCTCCCTTTCCTCTTTCAATGTCCTTTCAGTGTTCAGTTGGGCTGAGAACGACTACAGCTAGGAATGGTAGGAAAAAAAATGGGAGCGTGCCTGGAGTGTTCTTGTTGATGCATTTTCTAAGAGGTATCCAGTGGATGGGATTATCCCAGCAAAGATCTGCTTTTGTTTTCATGTTCCCAAGCTATGCTGGAGGGGAGATTATGGTCCTAGAAGTCAGAGGTTGTCCACATTGTCCAAAACAGGGGCCTGTTAGTGGGTATGTATGTTGGTCCCTCTATGGTACCCATTTCCATGTGCTCTAAGTTTTATAGGCTTCAAACACCAGTCACAAAGATGGTTTGGAAAGTTGCTTAGAGTTAGACTGATAAGCCCAAACCTGGGTGACAGATTCCAGGCTGGCCCAGACATACAGGGGTATTAAAATTAGTCTCATAGCTTTCTTGTCATTACAAAGTTTTTGTCAAGTGTCCCCTTTTACCTCTTTTCCTCAATGATTCTATCATTTTTCTTGATATTCTATCATTTCTCCTCAGTTCTTCCTTCTGTCATTTTCAGGTCAATAAATGAATAATAGTCCTTTTCTGAAATATGAAGTGAAATCTGAAATCTTAGTTTGGATCTTGAGTTCTGAATCTGAGACCTGGACTTTGGGGCAGGTACTTCACTGGAAGCTGCCCAGGTAGCATAGGGGCTGGAGTGGTAGAATGGGGGTAGATGGGGAGAACAGCCAGTAATGGGCATAGCATTGAGCTGGTCACCTTACTTGTATAACCATGTTGAGTGTGTCACAAGATGTCCTCCCCGGAAGGACAGGATCCAAGGATTCACTCATAACTCCATCCACCCCATTGGTGGAGGTACTCCTCTCCCTGCTCATCTGACAAGAACTTTGTGCCTGGGGCTGAGCTCTCGTGGAATACTTTTGAGAAAGCTTTAAGACAGAACTTGACACACATCACAGGAGGGTCTCCTGCTGAATGTGAGCGACAGGACTGGTGCTGTCCTCCAGAAGTACTTCTAGCAAGGCACCTGGAGAATGTGTCCTGGAGCATCCCAGTCTCTGCCACACATACTCACTGAAGAATATTCCTGAAGAATACTAAACCTCCTGGGTTCCCATTTAGTTCTACATTAGCAAGGTTATCCATATACTATAGGTGAGGTCTCTGACATCATATGGTGGAATCTGGTTTTCCTCTGGGAAGAGATTCTTCACAGACTCCTAATCCCATTTCCTGTCCCCATTTCCGCCTCTCAGTCTGTCAGCCAGAATCAAGTACCTTTATAATTCTGATAAATTAGATCTATTTGCTTACCTTGATATCTCTGAATGATTTTTCCTTTCTTTTCAAGCTTCCTTATTTTCCATGAAGGACTATAAGGTCCTATTGATATATTAATGAAAATTTGATATGAATTTGCAAAGAAAAACATTGTGGAATAAATCTACAATATCTCCTCTCTGAATTGGAGTGCAATGGGTGGTAAGGTGTTAGGTTCCATTCCTGTGTAAATATCTCGCTAAATTGGACTCACTTCTAATGGTACATATGTTACTATATGGATATTTCTTCCCCTTCCAGGAGTATACTTCACTATATTCCTCTTAGTTTAGGATTTGTTGGTGATCAAAATGGTGGTATTTGTCTGTGAATCACATCCCTATTCCTTGAAATTCTAAGAATTATCATTCACTTGAATATGAGCAAATTATGCTCATTTGTGAGAGAAGAATTTATTCCATGCTATGACCTTGCACTCCTGCTGTCCCATGTGTTCTGGTGAAGCTTGGCCTGGGAAATGCTACCTTCCCATTTGAACCTCCCAGGACTGAATCAGAAGGACATGTAAGATGGGTCTGAAACCCTTCTGCAGCTGCATTACCTGCTGTTTTTAACCTGAGGGCAGGGTTGGACTAGTGACTGGCCTGTCCTATGAAGGCAAAGACTTTCATAGCTATTTTGCTGGACTCTGCCTATAGGGGTCTTATTTTGGAGTATGATGCTCATCCTATCAGCCCTGCTGGAAGACCCCCTAGGTCATCCTTTAACACATGCCTGCCTGACACTCTTGTTCTCTGGGTCAGAGGGTTCATTTCTGAGTATCAGTGAAGCTCCAGGTAAGGGCCTTAACCTTCTGGATGTCCTGGAAGGGGATTAAACTCCAACTTATTCCTGGACATATCAACCAAATGTTGATTATGTGGCAGTATTCAGCATGGGTCTGGGCCATTCAGGTCTTTACTCAAGACTCCTATACCCTGAGCTCTTTGTCACTGGAAGGCGATCCCATGAAAGTATTGTCTTTATTGATATGGGATCATTACTGTAATGTGGTTGTACCTTTGAGCAACAGCTGTTCCTTGGTAGGTGGGTCTGTTTTTCATGGGTTTTGATTTTGTGTCTGAAAATGTATTTGGGGGGAAGAGATCAACCCAGAACTTGTATCAGATCTGTCTTATTGAAGGATGGTCCACCGGGGTTTAGTGTAAAGCTAGGAAAATCTTTGATTTTTTTTTTTTTAAAGATGTATTTATTTGAGAGAGAGAGAGAGAGAGCACAAGCAGGGGGAGCAGCAGATAGAAGAAGAAGGAGGCTCCCTGCTGAGCAGGGAGCCCAATGTGGGACTCGATCCCAGGACTCTGGGATCATGACTTGAGCTGAAGGAAGACGCTTAACTGACTGAGCCACCAAGGTGCCCTGATGTTCTTTGATATTTAAATTGTTCTGTAGGCCCCTGGAATTCAAACAGTGTTCTACTTGACACTTTTCATCTTTCCTGATTGGGCAGTTTTCCTCTGTGCGGTGTTTTCTAGAAATGGTCATGAAATTTTTCTGCCTGAAAGCCTTACCCTGTGGTTCTCTTTCATTAGGTGAGAGAGTGTATGTTTCAGGATTTCCTATCTTCCCAGTGTCAGCCCTGTTTC
Organism: Phoca vitulina; assembly: GCF_004348235.1. Lineage (NCBI taxonomy): Eukaryota > Metazoa > Chordata > Mammalia > Carnivora > Phocidae > Phoca > Phoca vitulina. The sequence continues at coordinate 2,344,735 of NW_022589706.1, forward strand.
AGGAATGACGAGATCAGCAACTCAACACTGGATATTCCTGTTTCTCTTCTTTTGTCATCCTCACAACAGACATTGATCTTGAAGCGTACCTTTCCTTCTACAGTATTTGATAAGTTAGCCCTGATTTCTCAGTTATATATGGATCAGCATCTACAAGCTAATTGAGAAAGGTGATGTTTTCTATGTTCAGATAATAGATTTCAGGCAGCATAGTATATGAGACTTCTCACTTGGATCTGCTACTCCTTATGAAGTTTTAGTCACAACCTCAGAATTTGCAAGTGAACTATGCAATGTCCATAGGTGCTTAAATCATCTGCCTAGTGCCCCTGAGAGAACACAGGGCAAAAATGCTAGAAGGTTCTGAACCACCTTCTAACTGGCTTGTGGGGGCTCTTTGGAGAAGAGGGGAGGTGAGTGAAAAATGAGAACATTCTGTCTCCAGAGAGAATTACCTTTTTGTTTCTTCTGTGGTCATTCAGGGCAGTGACAACCAAGGGGTTATAAAAATACTGCTCCCACAAATTGAGCATCAAGGGGAATGGGAAGCCATGAAGCAGAGACACCTGAAGGACTTCAGGTCTGACTCAGGAATCCTGGATGGGGAAAGGCATTAAAAGTCCATTTTCCCCATGCTTGGTTTGAATAAACATCATTTGCCATTGCTGACACTTTAATGGCTATATTTTTTAAATGCTCAACAATTTTCCTCAGAGGTTCAAAATCTCACCTGGTGACTATTGAAGGGTTAGACCTGGAGAGTCTTCTGTGCTGCTCTTCAGCCTTCTTGCTTTCTCTCCCCCATCCTGTTTGGGTAAACAGGAAATGATTCTTTCACATGGACTTCTTCTGCATGCTAGGATGATCTCTTTTCACTTATTCTTGGCTTTCTTGGCAAACTATCTACCAGTCATCCTGAGGTGAAGGATTTTATGATTTCCAAATAGAGTATCAGCCCCTCTAGGAACCAGAAGACTGATGCATATCAAGGTCAGGTACCAGAAAGTGCAGAACCCAGGGGGCAAGTGTTTGCAGCAGTTATGGGTGAGGGGACTGCTCCCTCTGTGTAAAGAGTCTGGCTGGTGCTTCTGATGATGGCCTTTGTTGAGTTTTGTGCAGCTGCTGTCTCCACTAGATGCAACAATCCTTGAACTGAAGCTGATCAAGGTTGAGAGTTGAAGCTGGTTTCTCAGGCAACCCAGTCTGGGTGTGTGCATGCTGAACATTGTTCAGTACTCTTCAGCAGTAAGGACTGTGCTGCCCAGTGGGCACACTGAGGCTCTGCTGTCAGGATTCCTTAGCCAGTACACTAATTCAATCAATGAGGTCATCTTTGTCTGCCTCAGCTTATTCCGTTTCATGTGGCCTTTGAAGTCCCCACCTTCTTGTACCCCATATTTTGCCCAGCTCCTCTCCTTTAGTTAGTAGTTAGAAGGGGTGGTTTCCACCACTGTTAGGGGTAAGTAAAACTGGTATTAGCAGGGAAAACCTCCTGGGTTAGGCAGAATTTTAAGATGGCCCCAGGATCTTTTCCCTCTCTTATGACCATAATTAGATTACTTTCCATAGTGTGGGTCAAGGGACTTTTCAGATGTTAATTGGGATCCCACATCAGTTGACTTTACCTTGCTAAAAAGGAGAATATCCTGGGTGAGCCTGACTTACTTACTTAGACCTAAGATCTCTAAAGAACAAGGACTTTGAGATCAGAGACTCCAGCATCTGAGACTCTCCCTTTCTGGCTTTGGTTAATGTGACTGTTGCTGGCAGAATTCATTCCTTGTAACTGAGGAATTTGGTATCTTGCCTACTCAATCCTCCAGATGGGAATGTCGCCCAGTGATCACCTTGTTTGCTTCTTATGAGACGCTAAGGAGAGAAGTCAGTTCAACTGTGACCAGATACTAAGCTACAGAAACCATGGGATAATAAATGGGTGGTATTTTAAGTCACTAAGTTAGTAGCAATTTATTATATAGCAGTAGAAAACAATTACATTTGCTACAGCCTTGCTCAGAATGGCCTACATCAGGGTCTCCAGAGCTGGTGCTGCTGTGTAGGCTGAGTCTGGGTGGAGCTGCCCTAGTTTCTGTGATTGTAACTGCACCAGCTTATGGGGCAGAGGAGCAAGTCACTCTCAGCCTGCCACAGTTTTTGAGCTCAAGGGCACTCTTGTGAACCATGCTCCTCACTCCCTTGTCATAGGACTTCCTCATCCAGGGCTTGAACCACTTGAAACTATGTGATTCTTTACTAATAGGTGGTGCATGTAAACATTGGCAAATTTGTCATTCTTTCATCTCACCTGAAGTAGACCACAACCATATCTGTTAAGTGAATATAAAAGCTAACTGATCTCCAAATGCATGTGTCTAATGTAGCAGCTAAAGAAACAAAAAATGAACACTAGGAAACTTCCCCAAGGTGACAGTAAGCCTGGTATACGTTTTCTCATATAGAGAACCTTTTCCCCACCATTTTAAGACCTACATACCTACAGACATAACAAATTATTGACAATGAATTGCTTTATAGTTGTAGTTACTCTTCATTGAAATAGATTAACATAAAACCTAAAATAAAAGTTGAATGATTTTTACATGAGAAAAGCCTAATTCTCTATAAAATTTCTTCTTTAAAAATATTTTTATTTAAATTCAATTTAGTTAACATACCATATTAGTTTCATGGGTAGAATTCAGTGACTCTTCAGTTACATATAACACCCAATGCTCATTACATCAAATGCCTTCATTAATGCCCATCACCCAGTTACCCCATCTTCTCATTCACCTCCCCTCCAGTAACCCTCAGTTTGTTTCCTCTGGTTAAGAGTCTCTTATGGTTTACCTCCCTCTGTTTTTATTTTATTTTTCCTTCCTTTCTCTTATATTCATCTGTTTTAAGTTCCACATATGAGTGAAAACATATGGTATTTGCCTTTCTCTGGCTTATTTTGCTTAGCCTAATGTCCTCCACTTCCATCCATGTCATTGCAAATGGCAAGATTTCATTCTTTTTGGTGGCTGAGTAATATTCTATTATATATATTGTGTATATATATGCATTTGCATATATACATATTTTTATATATACATGTTTATATACAAATACATATATACAAATACACACACACACACCACATCTTCTTTATCTATTCATCTGTCGATGGACATCTGGGCTCTGACTGTGTTTTGGCTATTGTGGGCATGCTGCTATAAACACTGGGGTGCATGTCCTTTGAATCACTGTATTTGTATCCTTTGGATAAATACCTAGTAGTACAATTGCTGGGTCATAGAGTAGTTCTATTTTTAAGTTTTTGAGGAAACTCCATACTGTTTTCCAGAGTGGCTGCATCAGTTTGCCTGCACCAGTTTCCATTTCCACCAACAGTGCAAGAGGGTTCCCCTTTCTCTGCATCCTCATCAACATCTGTTGTTTCTTGAGGAGTTAATTTTAGCCATTCCGATCAGTGTGAGGTGGTATCTCATTGTGGTTTTTATTTGTATTTCCCTGATGAGTGATGTTGAGCATTTTTTTCATGTGTCTGTCAGTCATTTGTATGTCATCTTTGGAGAAATGTCCATGTCTTCTGCCCATTTCTTGACGGACTTTTTTATTTTGTTTTTTGGATGTTGAGTTTATTAAGTTCTTTATAGATTTTGGATACTAGCCCTTTATCTGACATGCCAGCAAAGTTGCAGGATGTAAAATCAAGGCATAGAAGTCTGTTGTATTTCTATACACTAACAACAAAGCAGCAGAAAGAGAAATCAAGGAATCGATCCCATTTACCATTGCACCAAAAACCATAAGATACCTAGGAATTAACCAGATAGGTAAAAGATCTGTACTCTGAAAACTATAGAATACTTTTTAAAGAAATTGAAGACACAAATGGAAAAACATTCCTTGCTCATGGATTGGAAGAACAAATATTGTTAAAATGTCTATACTACCCAAAGCAATCTACACATTTAATTCAATCCCTATCAAAATAACACCAGTATTTTTCACAGAGCTGGAACAAACAATCCTAAAATTTGTATGGAACCAGAAAAGACCCCAAATAGCCAGAGGAATATTGAAAAAGAAAGCTAAAGCTAGAGGCATCACAATTCCAGACTTCAAGCTGTATTACAAATCTGTAATTATCAAGACAGTATGGTACTGGCACAAAAACAGACACATAGATCAATGGAACAGAATTGAGAACCCAGGAATGGACCCTCAACTCTATGATCAAGTAATCTTCAACAAAACAACAAAACAGGAAAGAATATTCAATGGAAAAAAGAGTCTTTTTTTAAATTTATGTTCAATTAGCCAACATATAGTACGTCAGTTTTTGATATAATGTTCAATGATTCATTAGTTGCATATAACACCTAGTGCTCCTCACATCACATGCCCTCAATACCCATCACTGGTTACCCCATTTCCCCCCCACAAAAGTCTCTTCAACAAATGGTGTTGAGAAAACTGGACCACTTTCTTACACCAGACATAAAAATAAACTCAAAATGGATGAAAGACCTAAATGTGAGACAGAAATTCATCAAAATCCTAGAGGAGAACACAGGCAGCAACCTCTTTGACCTCAGCCACAGCAACTTCTTGCTAGACATGTCTCCAAAGGCAAGGGGGAAACAAAAGCAAAAATGAAATTGGGATTTCATCAGGATAAAAAGCTTTTGCACAGCAAAGGGAAAAAATCAACAAAACTAAAAGGCAACCTACAGCATGGGAGAAGATATTCTCTATAAAATGTCTTGTATCTTATCTCCTTCCAACCTCTTCTGCAGAGTGAGTGAAAGAATAGTCTGCTTTTCCATATGATTTTCAAGGGAGATGCTAGGTGATGTGCTCAGGGATCTATCTGCAGAGAGTCCTGCTTCATGGGCTTGTGGCAGGCAGGTCAGCAAGAGGGTGTTGGGTGAGTGGCAGCCTGATTGGCAGTCAGGAGCATCCTTGGCTTCCTATGGGACAGCCCTGGTCAAATGACCAACTTTTTCCTGGGGGCCTTTATGTCACAGTGTTGTCAAGGTCAGTCATTTTTGTCTATGGAAGACCTCCCGAGGAACTCCAGGTAGAGGAAGCCCAGCCAGAATGCTCTCAGGTGAAGTCTCAGGCCAGAGTTTTAAGTGGGTGTGTGCTTATGGGCACCATGAGTCTTGATTCCATGAGAATTTTCCTCCACCTGTATAATCACTGCCACAGTTATAATTTCATTATTTTTTTAAAGATTTTATTTGAGAGAGAGAGAGCACAAGTAGGCAGAGTGGCAGGCAGAGAAGGAGAAGTTGGTTGCCCACCAAGCAGGGAGCCCCACACAGGGCTCAATCCCAGCCTCCTGGGATCATGACCTGAGCTGAAGGCAGATGCTTAACAAACTGAGCCACCCCGTGCCCCTAATTTCATTTATTGACTTTTTGCAGGTGATATATAACAAAAAAATACAATGCCTAGGTCTCCAAAAGTGGAAATTCTAATACTGTTAGTCCCAACCCCATGTTGATTCAAGGAAATATTCACTTAAGAAGTTTCAGATAAGCACAGGAGTATGGGATGCTGTACCACAAGGCCTTCTGGCCCTATTGTAAATGGTTGCCTGTTTTGTAGTTTTAGAAATGCTAATGAGCCGTTCTAGGGGTCTATAAAGAGCCTTCTATGGGAAGGAGTATGGGATGTGCCTAAGATGAATTAAATGATTGAGAAGGCAGACTCCTTGGGACTTTTTCTGGCTCCTACTGTTTTCTCAGTTGACTGTGTCTGTTTGATCTCTGGCTAAGCCTCTCCAGAGGACCCAAAGGAACAAGAATTTTATTAGAAGGAATGAGAAAATAGGGTGCAGGGACTCAAGAGGGCATCAGACCATACTTGAAAGTCTGACCCGGAAATCCCAGGCAAGGTTCAAGTCCAACTGGGAGCCCTTGAGCCAAAGCAGCCATCGGAGGACACCAGCATCCCCAGGTGGGGCCCCAGTATCCCTGCTGTGCCCAGTCATTGGCCGGAGCAGCCGGGGGTGGCGGCCTCACAGTGGCAGAGTTCAGAATAGAGTAGCTGCTTCTGCTTTCCATCAGTTGTGGCCCCTGCAGTAGATTCCAGTGACCTGTGACCCAGGAATCCACCTCTTGGCCATACACATTTACATCCCCACATAAGTGTGGGGAGAATTTCCTCTCTGGCTCTGGAGCATGTCTCTCTCAAAATCTAGAAAGGGAGGTTACTGGTCAGGGGCAGCCTCCATCATTGTAGCTGACCTGCAACTGCAGCTGGTACTTAGCTTCTTTCTTTGCCATATCTGTTGTCCATTCCCTGCCCCCCTCAGCTGTCACCTCCACAGGGTTCAGTTCTACCTGGTTGGGGTGCCGGAGACCACGAGCTCTAACCAGATGCCTTATGGTTGCTATACATGGTTAGTCACAATGAGACAAGGAAATATCAGGAGGCATTCAAGTGGATTGCCCGGGTCCCACATGTACTCTTAGTTTTAATGAGGATGTCCCTTGATTTAGTATTTTCTATCTGATCAAAACCCACTTGTATTTGATTTTCTATGAATTGTGTGGTCATGTCTCTATTGATTTAGAGGTGCAGTTGTCCTTTAGTTGACAACTAAAGTTGTCCTTTATCATTTGGGTTGCAAATACTTAGATTGTTTCTTATTTTACAGTATATTATAGAGATTTTTCTTTTGTTGTTGTTGTTGAAAGACTTACAAATTTCATGACTTGAAAATGTGTGCCTTCTGGACTTTCTCTCATAATTAAAAAGCTCTTTTCCACTGAGACTTTTAAAATTTTCAGCATTTCTTAGTCCTTATGTGTTTTGTCTTTTATGGTTAAAATCTGTTGTGAATTTTGCCCAAAGAAAGTTAGAGGTCGCCTGGGTGGCTCAGTCAGGTGAGTGTCCAACTCTTTGTTCTGGCTCAGGTCATGATCTCAGGGTTCTGAGATCAAGCCCTGCATTGGGCTCCTAGCTCACTGGGGAGTCTGCTTGAGATCCTTTCTCTCTGCCCCTCCCCTCACTCACAAATGTGTATGAGCACTCTTTCAAATCTTAAAAAAAAAAAAAATACAGCTTTTTTTTTTTCTTTCACATAGCTACTTTATCCCACCATCAATATGTTGATACCATACTTTGATCTTTTTGTATGTGTGAAATATAAAACAGACCATAAATATAAATAAAAAATCATCTTCAAGGAATTTATTTTTTAAAAAATTAGATTCAAATTTGGACAATGAGGGCATCAGACCATACTTTTACAGTATTTACATGAGGAATGAGTTAATAGAGTATATTTTCTTTAAACAAGAAATATGTTTTTGATTCTTTTGTTTAAAAGATATCTTAAACAGATTCCCAAATGTTGGTCCACGCAAGTATAAAACCACAAAGATTTTACAGAAAATGCAAGATCAGGAAATTAATGACAAAGTTATGACTGTCTTTAAAAATTTAAAGGATTGCTCTTATCATATGATTAGACTATATTTTTGGCATCAGCAATAATTCATATAACTTTTATTAATGGAAGGTTTTGTTTGTGGGAAGGACAGATGGAAGAGAGATTCATGTCCTTAGCAAAATTAAGAGTTAATAAAACTATTTAAAAACTTCATAAAATTAAAAAATCTAGATCCATCAATTTAGAGGATGTCCCTCTAATATGAATTTTTCCATGTTAAACTTTGGGGAATATGTTCTAAAAACACTTTCTCTTGTATGTTTTAAAAACCAACTGAATTAGACTACAGCAGTAGGAACTCCTATATTACTTCTATTCCTGAGGTTTCTCCTCTAGTATGCTCTCTGGTATTTAATGGTGCATCATTTCTGAAGGATTCTCTGTAGTGGTTGCATTCATGGGCTGTTCCAGTTATCTATTGCTATGTAACAAACTACAGGAATATTTACTGGCCTAAAACAAGTTTATATTGCTCATAACTTTGTTGTGATTTAGGGAGGGCTCAGCTAGGCATCTTGTCTCAGTTCCATGTGGCATCAGCTAGAATGGTTCAAAGGGGCTAGAAGATCAGCCCACTAACAGGAATGGCAGATTAGTACTGCTTGTCAACTGAAAGTGCAGTGGGGCTCTTGGCCAAAGGCTTTAGGCCCTCTCCGATGTGGCCTTCTCAGTGGGGGATGATTGGGCTTTCTCACAACATGGCAATTGGTTTCCAAGAATGAACATTCCAAGAGGCTTGGGAAGAAGATGCAAGGCTTATGATTTAACCTTAGAAATCCAAGGAAGCCTTTAGCCACATTCTATTGGTCAAGAAAGTCCTAGAGGCTAACCCAGACTCAATGATAAGGGTGTCTTAGCTCAGGGTGCTATAAAATACTGTGGATTGGATGGCTTAACAGATACTTCTCATGGTTCTGGAGGCTAGAAGGTCTAAGATCAAGATGTAGGCAGATTAAATTCCTGGTGAGATTGAGGGCCTTCTTCCTGGTTTGCAGATAGCTGCCTTTTCATTGTGTCCTCACATGCCCAAAAGAGTATGCTCTGGTCTCTCTTCTTATAAGGACAGTCCTGTCATGGGAGCCTTATTGTCAAGACTTGATGTAAACCTAATTACCCCTTGATCTCCATCACCCATTTAACCCATCTCCCCCACCCACCTCCACTCTGGTGACCATCAGTTTGTTCCCTTTAGTTGAGAATCTGTTTCTTAGTTTGCCTCCCCCACCCCTTTGACATCGGCCATGGCAACTTCTTTATATGTCTCCTGAGGCAAGGAAAACAAAAGCAAAAATAAACTATTGGGATTTCATCAAAATCTTCTGCTCAGCAAAGGACACAATAAAACTAAAAGAAAACCCACTGAATGGGAGAAGATATTTGCAAATGACATATCTGATAAAGGGTTAGTATCCAAAATATATAGCAAACATAAAACTCAACACCCAAAAATGAGTAATTAAAAAATGGACAGAAGACATGAGCAGACATTTCTCCAAAGAAGACCTACGGATGGCCAACAGACATATGAAAAGATGGTCAACATCATTGATCAAGGAAATGCAAGTCAAAATCACAATGAGATACCACCTCCCATCTGTCAGAATGGCTAAGATCAACACAGGAAACAACAGGTATTGGTGAGGATGTGGAGAAAGGGAACCCTCTTCTACTGTTGGTGGGAATGTAAACTGGTGCAGCCACTCTGGAAAAGAGTATGGAGCGTCCTCAGAAAGTTAAAAATAGAACTACCTTATGGTCCAGCAGTTGCACTACTGGTATTTACCCAAAGAATACAAAAATACTGATTTGAAGAGACATATGTACCCTGATGTTTATAGCAGCATTATCAACAATAGCCAAATCATTGAGACAGCCCAAATGTCTATTGGCTGATGAATAAAGATGTGGTGTATGTATATACACACCTTATACACATCTTTATTCACATCTTATATATGTATATATATATAATATAATATGTATATAATATAATATATATATAATATATATAATACACACACACACACACACACACACACACACACACAAAATGGAATATTATTCAGCCGTAAAAAAAATCTTGCCATTTACAACTACATGAGTGAAACTAGGGAGTATCATGCTCAGTGAAATAAGTCCAAGAAAGACAAATATCATATGATTTCACTCACATGTAGAATTTAAGAAACAAATGAGCAAACTTCCTCCTCTTTAATCAGTCAGATTTATCTGTGAGAAGGGAGGGTAATCCATGGAAGAAAGGAGATGGTCATGGCTAAAACTTTTATTGGTAGTAGTCTGAGAATATGGCCTGGTGGAAGGAAATGCTTTTTCACTTGTATGATTCAGGCATTTGAAAGACATGGGACAAGGCTACAGGGACAGTGGAGTGGGCTGGCTGCTGCTTTGAATTTCCAGGCAGATCATGAGATGCTGAATGTTACTGATGAGCAGATAGTAGCTAAGTGAGAGCTGGAGGGCCTATGTGGTAGTTTATAAAAGTGTTCTTTGTACCTCTATGGAAAGGCAGACCTAGACTGAAGATTAGTTATGAGATTTGCAGACCCTCTGGTGATGGAGAGGTCAGTGGTTTGGAAAGAGGTGTCAAGCCTCACTAGGGAGAATCACTGTGCAGGTCCCTAGGATTCTGGAGCAAATCCTTGCGGCCTATACCAGGGAATTGTACTTTACTTGAGAAACAACTTGAGGTGAGTTATTGGCTCCTGGTAGAAGTAAAACATTTGGCCATTGGACAAGGGAACATGCCTGGAACTAGGGATTCTATCTTACTGAGTCATAAGGTCAGGCAGGCCCAACCTTGCATTAAACCCACCACTCTTAGACTAGTGCCCCTTCCACAGTTTGTAACTATGACCATATAGGGGGTCTTGTTTGGCTGGTTGGAAAAAGAAAAGGCCCGTAAGCTTTGTTTATGGATGTATCACCTCTTAATGGCTCTTGAAGCTGGGGGTAGTTAATGCCAGGACATTTTAACTGAGTTCTGAAATTATTTCCATGGATATACTATTTCTTTCCAGGTTCTGGGAATTCATACAAATAAATCATGGGTTAGAAATTTAGGAGTTGCAGGAATTACTCTTTTATGCTGTGCTTTTTATTAATAGTCAACTGACCTGAGTCTGTCACTGTCTTAGTTATAGGGGCTGTAATTTTCTATTTAAATTCAATTTAGTTAACATATAGTATATTATTAGTTTCAGGGGTAGAATTTAGTGGTTCATTAGTTGTAATAAGCACTGCATGTTATATGCATCAAGTGCCCTCCTTAATGCCCATCACCCAATTACCCCTTCTCCCCACCCACTTCCCCTCCAGCAACCCTCAGTTTGTTCCCTATATTTAGGAGTCCTTATGGTTTGTCTCACTCTCTGTTTTCATCTTATTTTATTTTTCCTTCCCTTCCCCTATGTTCATCTGTTTTGTTTCTTAAATTCCACATGCATGAAATCATGTGGTATTTGTCTTTCTCTAACTTATTTTGCTTAGCATAATACCCTCTAGGTCCATCCATGTCATATGTCAAACATAGCGTTTTGACACCTATGTTAATACTCCACATGAAAGATTTCATTCTTTTTGATGGCTGAGTAATATTCCATTGTATATATATACCACATCTTCTTTATCCATTCATCTGTCGATGGACATCTGGGCTCCTTCTGTATTTCGGCTGCTGTGGACATTGCTGCTATAAACTTTGGGGTACATATGCCCCTTTGAGTCACTGTGTTTGTATCCATTGGATAAATACCTAGAAGTGTAATTTCTGGGTCATAGGGTAGTTCTAACTTCTTGAGGAAATGCCGTACTGTTTTCCAGAGTGGTTGCCCCAGTTAGCATTCCCACCAAGAGTGCAAGAGGGTTTCCCTTTCTCTGCATCCTTGCCAACATCTGTTGTTTTCTGAGTTGCTAATTTTAGCCATTCCAACCGGTGTAAGGTGGTATCTCATTGTGGTTTTGATTTGTATTTCCCTGATGATGAGTGATGTTCAGCATTTTTTCATGTGTCTGTTAACCATTTGTAGGGCTTCCTTGGAAAAATGTCTCCCTCCCCTCTGTGGCCCCATAGCTTTTCTCTCCCCCGATTCCCATCTCTAAACCTCACAGCTGCTATGTTCACTTCCTCTAATTGTACAGATTGTTCTCTTAATCCTCAGATCGATTTCCTAGTTCAAAATGATTTGATGTTGATCTGTGTTCGAGGGACTAGGCAAGCCCAGAGGGACTACTCTGCCATCTTAACTCTTCCCTTCACTCTTCTCAAATATTAATTGACAATATGTATATTGGTTTATTTCTGGGCTTTCTATTCTGTGCTGTTGTATTATCTCTTTATGCCAATACCATACTGTTTTGTTTACTGTATATTTGTAATATAGTTGGAAATCAGGAAATGTGCTTGAGCTTTGTTCTTCTTTCTTAAGATTGCTTTGGCTATTTGGAGCCTTTTTTTGGTTTGATACACACTTTAGGATTAGGAATGACATTGAGTGTGTAGATTGCTTTGGATATTATGGACATTTCAACAATCTTCTTTTTTTTTTCCTTAAAGATTTTATTTATTTATTTGACAGAGAGAGAGATCACAAGTAGGCAGACAGGCAGGCAGACGGAGAGGGAGAAGGAGGCTCCCTGCTGAGCACGGAGCCCAATGTGGGCCTTGATCCCAGGACGCTGGGATCATGACCTGAGCTGAAGGCAGATGCTTACCCAATTGAGCCACCCAGGTGCCCTTTAACAATCTTTTCAGTCCATAAACATGAAATATCTTTCTATTTAGTTTTGTTTTCTTCAATTTATTTCATCAATGTATTACAATTTTCAGTTTATGGATTTTTGACCTCATTCTTTAAATTTATTCCTAAGTAACTTGTTCTTTTTGATGCAGTTATGAATGGGATTTTTTTTTTAAATTTCTCTTTCTGATACTTTGTTCATATATAGAAATGCAACTGATTTCTGCATATTTTGTATCCTGCAACTCTACTGAATTCTAACAGTTTTGGGTGAAATCTTGAGAGTTTATAGATGTTATATACAGATAGACATAGTTTTACTTCCTTTTCAATTTATTTTTTTTCAAATTTTAATTTAAATTCTAGTTAGTTAACATATAGGGTAATAGTGGTTTCAGGAGTAGAATTTAGTGATTCATCACTTAGATATAGCACCCAATGCTCATCACAACAAGTGCCCTCCTTAATACCCATCACCTATTTAGCCCATCCCCTGCCCACCTCTCCTCCATCAACCCTCAGTTTGTTCTCTATAGTTAAGAGTCTCTTATGGCTTGCTTCCCTCTTTTTTTTCCCCCCTGGGTGAGAAGCTGGTTAAGAACTATTTTTTTCTTTTCTTTTCTTTTCTTTTTTTTAAAGATTTTATCTATTTACCTGAGAGAGAGAGTGTGCACAAGCAGGGGGAGCAGCAGGCAGAGGGAGAAGCGAGCCCTCCACCAAGCAAGGAGCCTGACATGGGGCTTGATCCCAGGACGCCGGGACCATGGCCTGAGCCAAAGCCAGACACCCAACCGACCTAGCTACCCAGGCGCCCCTGGTTAAGAACTATTTCTTTGTTGGCACAGTACTGTTGGGCTCATGAAAGCAAGCCTTGCTCATCACTAGAGCAGGTGACTAAAGGGTCTGTTTCTTGGGTGGCAGCTGCAAAAGCCAGGGCACCAAATGTGCATAAACTCCTTCCAGGGAGATGCTAGTGGCCGATTTCAATGTGGTTATCTGTTTGCCTGGTGTGTAGGAGTTATTCAGCTAGTCTCTGGAGTCCTTTCAGAAGGAGTTGTTCCATGTATACTTGGAGATTTGTTGTGTCTGTGGGAGGAAGTTAATTTGTGAGCCTCCTACATTGCCATCTTGGACTCTAGCCTCACTTTTCTTTTTTCCTTCTTTTCCTCAGACTTAATAATTCCGTTGTCCTGTCTTTAGGTTCTCTGATTCTTTCTTCTGCCTGCTCAAATATGCCTCTGAATTCCTCTAGTGCACTTCTCATTTGTTGCTGTACTTCTTAGTTCCAGACTTCTTGGGATTTTTCTTAGGTTTTCTGTCTCTTCATTGATAATTCCATTTTGTTCATGCATTTTTATTATCTCCATATCTTCCTTAGTTCCTTGAACATCTTTAAGACTCTTATTCTAAGATCTTTGGTAGATCTGCCATCACATGTTTTTCTGGGATAGTTTTTTTTTTTTCTTTCAAATGGGCCATATTTGCTTATTTTTTTGGTATGCTTTGATTTTTTTTGTTATTGTTGAAAACTGGACATTTGAACTTACTAATGTGCTTATTCTGTAAATTAGATGCTCCCTTGTCCTCAGGGTTTGCTGTGTTTTTGTTTTTGTTTTTTTTAAATTTTTTGTGCCAAGGATCCACTTGAGGTTTAAAGTTAAGGTCTTCTCAGGTCTTTTCTAAGACTGTGCCTTTCCCTAGGCATGTGTGGTCACTTTCTAATTTTCCCTGTATGTGTAGTTGCTTTTGAACGTCCTTAATGTCTGGCTTCCCAAAGGGAGAAAGGAAAAAAATGAAGGTTCTCTACATGCAGTGATATAGATTGGATTACACCTCTGCCCCCTTGTGGCAAAGTGTGTAGTGCATGCCACACTGACTGCAGTTTCTGGTTAGAGTAACATGAAGGCTGTGGGATTACTCACTACTTAGTGAATTGCCTTGGATCCCATTCCAGTTTAAATGATACCTTCAGGCAGGCCATCTTGTCCTCTGATATAAAAAGACCTAATGTTTTAAAGATTTATTTATTTATTTTAGAGAGCATGAGCCGGGGGAGGGGCAGAGAGAGAGAAAGAGAGAAGTAGAGCTGAGTGCAGAGCCCAATGCAGGGTTCGATCTCATGACCCTGAGATTATGACTGGAACTGAAATCAAGAGTTCAATGCTTAACTGACTAAGCCACCCAGGTGCCCCAAGACCTAATGTTTTAGATATTAGCTAGCATTAATTCATGTAAATATAAAGTTTGTTAGAAATTAGTTGAGTTGGTATAATTAATTGTATGCTTGTATTTATAATCTAAAACAGAGCCACTACACATATCCTAGGAATACCACAGGAATTAATATTTACACAAATATAGAAAAAGCTGGAAAAGTGAAGTCCAGAGGCTATGGCTGGAGGATCAGAAAAAGGCACTAATGGCTTTAGGCACTAATGGAAGTGCTGGTGGAGAAGTCAGAAGTTGGAGAATTTTTTGTGGTGCTGCCATAATCAGAGAAGCTTATTGGAGAGCTCTTAGAAGTTGGAGCTCATGGAGAAGTATGCAAAAACTCCAGATCTAATATTATACCTCTTAGTAATAATGACCTCTCCTTCCTTTTCTACAGTCCATATTTTTCATGAGTTCTTATCATTGGCAAACTCCAACTCAGAGCCATATTGGGCGGGTATATTCATTGTCTCCTACTGTGTAACAAATTACCTCAGTTTTAGCAGCCTAAAACAACACATGTATTATCTTACAATTTCTGTGAATCATAAGCACTGGCATGACTTTGCTGGGTCCTCTGCTTCAGAATGCATAAAGCTGCCATGAGTAAGTTGGCAGGGGCTACAGTCTCATTTCATGGTTTGACTAGAGAAAGATCCATTCCTGAGTTCATGTGCTTGTTGGTAGATGTCAGTTTCTTGAAGACTGTTGACCAGAGGTTCCCTAGTTTGCCCTTTGGGCTTCTCTGTGGAGTAACTCACAGTATAGCTGCTTGCTTTGTTAAAGCCCAACTTTGATGGGAAAGAATGTTCTAGCAGGAAGATTGTTACAATCTTAAGTACATCCTATCACCTTTGCTATAATAGAAGCAGATTACAAGTTCCACTCACATTCAGTGGGATTGGATTTCACAAGGGTGTGAATACCAGAACAAAGGGATACCTGGTGTTATCTTTGTCTGTCTGCCAAACAAGGAGATTTAGGAAAATGTAATTCTGATAAGATCTTTGCATTTCAGAACAGAAGTCATGTGTGTAGCAGTAATGCAATGTTGACAGCTAACATCCAGCACCTAAGGTCCAGCATGATGCCCTGTGGAATGTCAAGCAATCATGGTCTCTGCAGGATTAGATTGTGATTGAGAGCAGAAGTAACAGAAATCTGGGCAAGATGATAAATTTTTGCTCTTTACCTTTTTTGTTATTGGGAGTTGAAAAAAAAATCACACCAGATCAGCTAAATACCAATTTCTAGAAGTTGTCATTGGGCCTACTGCCTGATTAAGTTTATGATAAGCCATCATTATGTCATTTTCCAAGATTTTTTTTTTCCCAAGGGACATGTAGGTGAATTGAAAGGGGTAATATAATGGGGATTAAAACTTCTGAATCATTTAAGTAGTTCATGGGGCACTAATCTTTGCATAAACCCTTGGGATGCAATATTGTTTTTGAATTATTGTGGTTTTGGTGGATGGAGGGAGGTTCAAAGTCTTCTACTTGGTCCTTACTACAATGACGGCTCTTACACTACCAGTTAGGTAAAGAAAGGTTATGACAACTTATAAGAATATCCATCTTAATTATCCATTTGGAACTGTATAAATATATGGTGGTTTTGCTTTCCAACTGAGCCCACAGTAAGAGAGACTTCTGCCATAACTCATTTTTGTACTGGTCTCCAGAAGCCTATTCTAACTTCTGGGAACTGTCATGGTATTTAGGATCCCTGGGTATCATTGCCAATTCAGAAACTTTATCCAATAGTTCTCAAAGGTCTGTATATTCCCCTTTTTAAGTGTTTATTCTGGAAAGGAGCCTGTTAAAGGAAGAGGCTGCCACTCAATATTTGAAACAAAATGCTGAATTTATTGCTTGCTAAGCAAGGGAGAGCTGTACCTATAAAGCATACTGTGTCCACAACACTCAAGAGCTGATTTTACACAGGGGTTGGGAAGAGTTTGGTGGTGGGCAGACTTTCAGAAGCATACTCATGGGCTGATTTTTCAGAACCATGGGACTATCATTGATTGGCTCGCCTATAGGAGTGTAATTCCTGATGCAAAATTGTAATTGACCATTTGAGTTAGGTTTAAAACCGGTTCTGATAGTTACTGTTGCTATGGCCAATGAATAATAAATCCTTTCCTAGTAGGATAGAAAATATTCATTAGGCTGAAGGTCTGTTTGAGAAAGAATTTGGAGAATTTTTATTGGATATATTTGTTGTAGCTTGCAGAACCTTCTTTTCCCTAAAGGACTGGGCCTCTAACTGGAAATTAGATAAGGGATTATAATTATCCTTTCTGGGGCTGTTAGTCTTCCTCTCACACGAGCTCTTAATTTTGTGTGATTATTACAGGTCAACTGTCACCTTTAGGGGCCCATCTATCTTACCCCTAGGTTCACCATGGAATAGAAGTTACTACCAAAGATCCTTGAGCCACAAGGATGTGTTCCCTGTTATAGTAATTACATTATTTTGCCTCTGATGGTTACATGTCACCACCTGCCTCTACTAAAGCCTGCATGCTATATCATCTTCATTCACTCAAACACAGTTCCACTGTGGCATGTCCTGCAGAGGAGAGTCACCACTAGTTGCTCAGTGGTGTCAATTCCCACATCACCAGTGTATTCCTTATTGCTTTATTGAGGAAGTATTCTCTAGGCCTTCCCAGAAACAAACCTGGTAGAACTTCTGCTTTCACATGAAAAATCTATTCTAAAATTTCTACATATCTGAGCCTTTTGACCCTTTCTCCAATCTTCCAAGGTGGTTTTGGCATCTCCAGCTTATTTGGCTTTAGGTGACTATGATGGACAGAGAGGAACTGCCCAGATCCATGCTCAAGGGAGGATTTGTCTTAGATGCTAGGGGTGCTATTAACAGATAGCCTTTACCTCTCAGGCCCTCTGGGGCTCTCCTTGGCTGCAGATAATGTTGGCACAATTTCCACCATGCACCCACACTTGCCCTGTAGTACAATATTATGTTTGATATACCAAGATCTAAAGGATGCTGAGGTGGTGGTCTCTGTCATGTTTCCATACAATTTTTCATTCTGGCTCCTGAAAAAAAACAAAAGATGGATCTGGAAGGTCACCATAAACTGCCACAAGCTCAACCAAATAGGAGTCCCTCTTTACTAAAGCAGATTAACATGGCTTTAGGTACATGGTATGCAGCCATTGATTTGGCAAATTCATGTTTTTTCCTTACCAGAAAAAAAAAAAATATTCTTATGGAATGGACAATCTCGGGCTGGCAAAGTTCCTGTAAAGGTCCAGACAGTAAATATTGCTAGCTGTACAGTCTGTCATAACCATCTGCTGTGTGCCAAAGTAGCCGCAGCTCACACATTTCAAAAAATGAGCGTGACTGTGCCTGAATAAAACTTTATAAAAACACATGGCAAGCCAGATTTGACATATGGGCTGTAGTTTGCCAACACTTGGACAACAGGGTACATGTATGGTTTCACCTCAAGTTCACGTAAACTCTCCAATCTTGTCATAATCTGAAGAGATTGGGACTGTCTGGATGTCCTGCCATGGGTCCCACTGACCTATAAGCTAGAAGCAGCTAGTGCATTGGTGACCTTGAATGATATGCATGCACTCAGAAGACAGCAGGTAGTATTTGTGAAGATTCAATCCACATTAGTCACAGACCCCTAATGAAGGGGTCTAGTAGTCAGGGACATACCAGAATATCTGAACCATGTCAATCTGTATGCTCTGAGAAGCAGACACCAAAATGGGATTATATGTGCAAGAGATTTATTAGGAGAAACACCTATGAAAGAGAGAGGAAGAAGTGAGAGTAGGCAAGGAGCATCTGCAGTTGTCCATGCCGGTGTGATACCTATGAGAGGCGAGTGGGAAGGAGGATTGGGAAGGGGTGGCACCGGTATATCACTGGCTGGGAGCAGGTGGAGGGAAGCATGGCCTCATATGAATGCAGGGCTGGTGGACCTAAATAGGCAGTATCTGGGACTTTCATGTTTCCTGCAGCAGGGCCTCTTAAAGGAGATCTGAATGGCACACTCAGATAGCCACCATAGTATCTGAAAGAAATACTTGTATCTTTTACATCCCATCACAAAGAAGGAAGTACAAAGACTAGCTGACCTCTTTGGGCCCTGTGAATACTCTCCCAACACACATATTGGGTGACATGAAAGGTTGCCAAGTTTGAGTGGGAACCAGAGCAGGAATGGGCTCTGTAGCAGATCCAAGCTAGGGTCTAGGCAGCTGTGCCTCTTGGGCTACATACTTGGATTCACTCGGTTATCCACTTTGTGAAGAAGTTGTCTGAGGTTAGACTATATACAGACTTCTGAGCAATGGCATATGGTCTAGTTATCTGGGCAGAGGCCTAAATACAGAAAGATGGGAAAATCAAGGACCAGCAGGTCTAGGGTAGGGGAATGTCAATGGACATAGCGTCTTGACACCTATGTTAATACTCCACAGAAAGAAGACAAAATGACTCAGCAAGTTAACATCAGGCAGCCTGTGGCATTGGCCCCTCCAGGGTAGGCAACATGAACACACAAACAAAGTGACCCTAGTGGCCAAGGTTGGAATCTGTGGATGGACCCAACCACATGGGCTTCCTCTTCCCAAGGCTGATGTAGCAATTGCCACCACTGACTGTCCAACCTGCCAGGAATGGAGACTGATGCTGATCGCTGCTACCCCCACTCCATTTGGCACTATTTCTCAAGGAAACCAACTTTCTAGGGGGTAGTAAGCTTACTACATTGGGTTCCTCGAATCCTAGAGGGACCAGTGGTTTGTAGGCACAAGGGTAGATACCTATTCTGGGTATGGCTCCCCCCCTCCCCTCAGAACCTCTGGGCATATCTCTGAGGGCTTATGGTACATTGGATTCACTGGAACCAGATTCTGTTAACCGTTTCATGAGCAGCATGAAACAGACCTACAGTAAGTGAGATGCAGGAGAGAGCCCATGACCATGGGATCCACTAGCCACATCAATAGTGTGCTTCATAGTGCTTTTCTAAAGTGTTTAGATCTTTGAGCTTTTAGTGCCTGGGTCTTTTTCAAATCTTAATGACAAAACAGGAAAGTTCTTAGAAAATCTGTCCACATTCTGAGGCCTCCTGGATCCTTGTTAGGACATGGTGGTGGACATCTTTTATTTTTACTTGCTTAGCATCCAGTGCTCTTCTTTCTGGTAACATTACCCTGTTCTTCTGTAGTCCATGGTTTCCTCAATCAGGTAGTCTTACCCCCTGGTCATAGCAATGGGCTCAGTGACACCTATCAGAAAGAAATGGTTATAAGCAGGTCTGTGATGCATTCCCTTTAATGCGGAATGCCTCTAAGAAAGAATGGTTAGCTGTTCAAATCCTTGTAAACATCCTAATGAAGGACCTGGCAAAACACCAATGGTTTTTCGTAGGAGATTCCTTGGGTAATGTCCTGATAAAAGTATTCCATAGACTATCTAAAATTGCTTATTCCAAACAAAATGGGAATTATGGGGTTTATGGGGTGGGGATTTCTCTGCCACATCATGAAGGCTGCTTAAATATTGCAGTTTAAAATGGACCTTTCATGATGCAGCAGTCCCTTTTTTGTGTAAGTTATGTGAGTGTACACATCATTCAAAGACCTCAGCCATCAAATCCTGGCCAGATAATGTCCTAAAGTGGCAAGATATCCTTGTTTGGCATGTGCTTTGTGATTATTCTTATCCTTGAAATTGTTAGTAAAGCTTGGTACTGGGTCTGAGATTCTCACGAGGGCAATTTGATAATCCCATCGTACATTATTGTAGTCTGAGACCTAAATCACAAGCAACAGAATTGAATTCCTAACCGATTTCCAAGCAGAGTGATACCCAATCTGCTGGTATTGAAGACAGGATAAGCTGTAAACCTCATGATGCTGAAGGCCACAGAATGATTCTGGTTAATACTGCATCCACAGAGAAAACGAAACCCAATATGGAGCCACCTTTTGAGGGCTTGGATCTAGCTACATTTCAGACTTTATCCCAGACTCCACAGTTAAGTGAGGGGCTTAATGATTTTCTTTTATTTAAGCCAGTTTCAATTGAATTTTCCCATCTAGGCATCTGGAAAAACCTAAAAGAATGTACTCATTTTTCCAGCTCTGCTGGAAAACAGATTTTCCCACACAAATACTGTACACTCATGTGGATTATGAGTGTTATTTATACACACTGTTAAATTAAATGAAACCTGACTCTTTGTTAAGCCAATTTATCTCACAGTGTGAAAGTGGTTAAATCTGCTTTGGCAGAAACAATAGTACCGGGAGTTGTGCACTAAAGGTTTTGTAAGATAAGGAGATAGAAAGTGCCCTGTGATGTGGTAGAAGAGGAAGTACACAGTCTTATCAAAAATAAAACCTTATCTGGATTAAGCCTCTAAATTTAAGTACAGTTTTCAGGTACCCCAGAAGAGAGAGAATGCTCTTCGTGTCCTTCCTGATCTTTAAGCTTGCTCCTGGAACCATTGGCTGCTAAGGGTTCTCTGCAGCTCCTTCCTAGGAGAATTGCCTATGGGCAAAAGTGAATTCTTGCTGGAGAGGTTACCATGCCCACCCACTCAGGGAACACTTAGCCAGGAATTGACATGGGGCAGCTAGCTAAAGGCTGGCCCCTTGCCTGAAAGAAGAATCAACTTTGTGGGGCCAGACCTGACCTGATCTCTGCTTAGCTATTTGCCTTCCCTCTCCTGCCCTCTCACCCCATTGCATTCTCCTCTTCTGAAAGCACTTGCACAATAACTCACTTCCACAAAAGTTCCCATCTCAGGCAAAAGCTGTCCTAATACAAACATGTTGAGACAGAGGGACCCAATCAGTCTATCCGCAGTGAGGGAAATTCTACAAGTCAACCTCCTTTCTTCAACAAATTCCAAGGGGAAAAAAAAAGATGGGGGCTGGGGGGCTGGTGAAGACAGTTACAGATTAAAGGGAATTTAAGTGTTACAAACAGGTGTCAGGAGTGGCTCTTCCTTGGATCTGACTCAAACACACCAACAATGAAAGGACATTTATGAGACAATTGGGGAAACTTGCGGAGACTAGATATTTGATAATGTTAAAAATAAAATTCAACCTAGTAAATTTGAAGATTGAGTGGTTTTATTAAGTGATTCATGAACTGGACATCATACCATCCAGCAAGTAGAGGGCACTCCAAAGACCTATACAAAGGGAAAGATTTTTAAAAGCAGGACAAGGGGGCTCCTGGGTGGGTCCATTTGTTAAGTGTCTGACTTCAGCTCAGGTCATGATCTCAGGGTTCTGTGATGGGCCCATGTCAGACTCTGCACTCAGTGGGTTGTCCGCTTCTCCCTCTGCCCCTCTCCCCATGCATGTGCACTCTCTGACCCCCCCCCTTAAATAAATAGATAAAATCTTTAAAAATAAAAGAAGGACAGGGAAGTCCTAAACAGGAAAAATTATTTCAGGTGAGATCACCTTCCTCTGGGGACAGAAGGGTCTTACTAGGTGAATTACCTCATTTTCCTTTGGAAGGTAGAGAGGGCCCTCTGACAGATTACCTAATTGGTGTTGACCAGAAAATTCCTGACTGGCCGATTAAGACTGCATTTCTAGGGAAGATTGAAAGTATAAGCAGTTTAGGTATTAAGCCCTGGTTTGATGACTTGGCCTAAGTGACAACATTTTGAGTCTGGTTTCCTTTTTAACAATATTAAGGAATGTGAATACATTTTAGTTATATCTTTGGGCTTATTTTTTAAGGCCCTTATTTTTTTGGAGCCATATAATAGCAAATTTGCGAGTAGAATGGTGTGCTTCTGGAATTTGCTTTATTTTTTCAACTAACATTTAATGAAGATAGAAGCATTTTCTTTTGTTTTTCGCATGTCTAGCTAAATTCAAGGGACTAGATGAAACAAGGTCCCCTACTCTTCCACCATCTTTTGGAATTTGCTTTAAAATAACCCAGCAGGGGAGTTAGGGAGTGGGTGAGAATGAGATGAAACAAGATTATTAGGCACAGGATGAAAAATATTGTAGCTGATGATGGATTCATAGGGTTTATACTATTCTATTGTATGTGTTTAAATTTTCCAACGAGAAAATTTTTTTGGAATCTTTTGGCCATATTAAGTGGTGACTTTTCTTCCAGCAAAGATTCACTGGCATCACTACTAAAGATTTTCTCAAGGCCACACCTTGTCTTAGGAAAGACAAGGAATTTTTCCTAGCCAATTACAGTTCTTGAGTAGAGTATCTTTTTGAGAACGAGGAACTAGAGTTACCTAAGAACCCATTTAGTAACTGCTATTTGTTGTGCTTGTTACTTGCTGTTGGGGCTGTCTTTGATTAAGTGGCTAGCTCAGTCTCCCCACAAAACTTCTGCAAGATTGCATGTCAGCTTCACTGACCATTTGTGAGAAAACAGCAGTGCAAGGTGACTTCAAGGGCATTGCCTTCTCAAACCATACACTGGGGAAAATATGTTTTTTCCAAGACCCTGTTAGCCACACTGTTCTGGGTCATCTAAAGCAGGAGGGAATGGAGAGGCATTTTTGCTGCAGCCTCTGCTGCCGCATGCACACGAACCCACAGGTGGCCACAGGAGAGACATGCTAAACTGCGCAGCTACATTTTAGCAGGTTTCAAGAATTTTTCATGAAAACCAGGGGGTCATGCCTAGGGGTAATTTATTTATTTTTTATAATTGTTTCTATTTATTTTTTATTTTTTTAAAGATTTTATTTATTTAATATTTATTTATTAGGTTAATCACCATACATTACATCATTAGTTTTTGATGTAGTGTTCCATGATTCATTGTTTGTGTATAACACCCAGTGCTCCAGGCAGAACGTGCCCTCTTTAATACCCATCACCAGGCTAACCCATCCCCCCACCCACCTCCCCTCTAGAACCCTCAGTTTGTTTTTCAGAGTCCATAGTCTCTCATGGTTCATCTCCCCCTCTGATTTCCCCCCCTTCATTCTTCCCCTCCTGCTATCTTCTTCTTCTTCTTCTTTTTTTTTTTTTAACATATAATGTATTATTTGTTTCAGAGGTACAGGTCTGTGATTCAACAGTCTTACACAATCCACAGCGCTCACCATAGCACATACCCTCCCCAATGTCTATCACCCAGCCACACCATCCCTCCCACCTCCCACCACTCCAGCAACCCTCAGTTTGTTTCCTGAGATTAAGAATTCCTCATATCAGTGAGGTCATATGATACATGTCTTTCTCTGATTGACTTATTTTGCTCAGCATAATACCCTCCAGTTCCAACCATGTCATTGCCAATGGCAAGATCTCATTCCTTTTGATGGCTGCATAATATTCCATTGTATATATACCACATCTTCTTTATCCATTCATCTGTCCATGGACATCTTGGCTCTTTCCACAGTTTGGCTATTGTGGACATTGCTGCTATAAACATCGGGGTGCATGTACCCCTTTGGATCCCTACATTTGTATCTTTGGGGTAAATAGCCAGTAGTGCAATTGCTGGGTCGTAGGGTAGCTCTATTTTCAACTTTTTGAGGAACCTCCATACTGTTTTCCAGAGTGGCTGCACCAGCTTGCATTCCCACCAACAGTGTAGGAGGGTTCCCCTTTCTCCGCATCCCTGCCAACATCTGTCGTTTCCTGACTTGTTAATTTTAGCCATTCTGACTGGTGTGAGGTGGTATCTCATTGTGGTTTTGATTTGGATTTCCCTGATGCCGAGCGATGTTGAGCACTTTTTCATGTGTCTGTTGGCCATTTGGATGTCTTCTTTGGAAAAATGTCTGTTCGTGTCTTCTGCCCATTTCTTGATTGGATCATTTGTTCTTTGGGTGTTGAGTTTGAGAAGTTCTGTATAGATTTTGGATACTAACCCTTTATCTGATATGTCATTTGCAAATATCTTCTCCCATTCTGTCGGTTGTCTTTTGGTTTTGTTGACTGTTTCTTTTGCTGTGCAAAAGCTTTTTATCTTGATGAAGTCCCAGTAGTTCATTTTTGCCCTTGCTTCCCTTGCCTTTGGTGATGTTTCTAGGAAGTTGCAGCGGCTGAGGTCGAAGAGGTTGCTGCCTGTGTTCTCCTTTAGGATTTTGATGGACTCCTGTCTCACATTGAGGTCTTTCAACCATTTGGAGTCTATTTTTGTGTGTGGTGTAAGGAAATGGTCCAGTTTCATTCTTCTGCATGTGGCTGTCCAATTTTTCCAACACCATTTGTTGAAGAGACTGTCTTTTTTCCATTGGACATTCTTTCCTGCTTTGTCAAAGATTCGTTGACCATATAGTTGAGGGTCCATTTCTGGGCTCTCTGTTCTGTTCCATTGATCTATGTGTCTGTTTTTGTGCCAGTACCATACTGTCTTGATGATGACAGCTTTGTAATAGAGCTTGAAGTCTGGAATTGTGATGCCGCCAGTTTTGCTTTTCTTTTTCAGCATTCCTCTGGCTATTCGGGGTCTTTTCTGGTTCCATACAAATTTTAGGATTATTTGTTCCATTTCTTTGAAAAAAGTGGATGGTATTTTGACGGGGATTGCATTGAATGTGTAGATTGCTCTAGGTAGCATTGACATCTTCACAATATTTGTTCTTCCAATCCATGAGCATGGAACATTTTTCCATTTCTTTGTGTCTTCCTCAGTTTCTTTCATGAGTATTTTATAGTTTTCTGAGTACAGATTCTTTGCCTCTTTGGTTAGATTTATTTCTAGGTATCTTATGATTTTGGGTGCAGTTGTAAATGGGATCGACTCCTTAATTTCTCTTTCTTCTGTCTTGTTGTTGGTGTATAGGAATGCCACTGATTTCTTTATTTCTTTTTGTTGTCTGATTGCTTGCAAATGGCAAGGTCTCATTCTTTTTAATGGCTGAGTAATACTGATTAATACTGAGTAACAATACAATACAATCAATACTGATCAATCAATACAAATGAGCAGCATACACTTGGGCTACTTCCACATTTTGATTATTGATTCAATTTCTTTGCTGGTAATTGGTCTGTTCAAATTTTCTGTTTCTTCCTATTTCAATTTTGGTAGGTTATATGTTTCTAGGAATTCATCCATTTCTTCTAAGTTGTCTGATATTTTGGCATGTAGTTTTTCATAATATTCCCTTATAGTTGTTTGTACTTTTGTGGTGTTATTTCTCCTCTCTCATTTGTGATTTTATTTATTTGGGTCCTTTCTCTTTTTTTTTTTTTTTTTCTCTTGAGAAGTTTGGTTAGAGGTTTATCAATTTTATTTATTTTTTTTTCAAAGAACCGACTCTGGGTTTCATTGATCTATTCTACCGGGTTTTTTTAGTTTCCCCTTTATTATTTCCTTCTGCTCGTTTTAGGTTTTGTTGTTCTTTTTCTAGCTCCTTTAAGTGTAAGGTTAGGTTGTTTATTTGAGATTTCTCTTGCTTCTTCAGATAGGCCTGTATTGCTATAAACTTCCCTCTTAGAATTGCTTTTGCTACATCCTAAAGGTTTTGGACCATTGTGCTTTCATTTTTATTTGTTTCCATGTACTTTTTTATTTCTTTTATTTCCTGGTTGACCCATTCATTGTTTAGTAGCTTGTTATTTAACCTCCCTGTATTTGTGGTCTTTCTATGTTTTTCTTGTGGTTGACTTCTAGTTTCATAGCATTGTCAGAAAAGATGAATGGTATGACTTCAGTCTTTTTGAATTTGTTAAGGCTTGTTTTATGGCCTAATATGTGTTCTATTCTGGAGAATGTTCTTTGTGCACTTGAAGAGAAAGTGTATTCTGTTTTAGGATGGAATGTTCTGAATATATCTGTTAAATCCATCTGGTCCAGGGTATCATTCAAAGCCATTGTTTCCTTGTTGATTTTCTGTATAGATGATATGTCCATTGATGTAGTGGGGTGTTAAAGTCCTCTACTATTGTATTATTATTGAGTAGTTCCTTTATGTTTGTTATTAACTGTTTTATGTATTTTGGTGCTCCCATGTTGGGTGCATAAATATTTACAATTGTCATATTTTCTTGTTCGATTGTCCTCTTTATTATAATATCCTTCTTTGTCTCTTGTTACAGTCTTTGTTCTAAAGTCTATTTTGTCCAATATAAGTATTGCTACTCCAGCTTTCTTTTGACATTCATTTGCATGATAAGTGTTTCTTCATC
Organism: Phoca vitulina; assembly: GCF_004348235.1. NCBI lineage: Eukaryota > Metazoa > Chordata > Mammalia > Carnivora > Phocidae > Phoca > Phoca vitulina. The sequence goes on from NW_022589706.1 coordinate 2,371,341, forward strand.
TCCTCACTTTCAATCTGCAGGTGTCTTTAGGTCTAAAATGAGTCCTTACAGTTCATTCTTGGAGTTGTGCATTCTACAGTTTTGACAAATACTTAATGACATGTATTCACCATTATAATACTAAAGAGATTAGTTTCACTCTCCTAAAAAAATAAATAAATAAAAGGAGCCTCTTGTAGGCAGCATATAGATGGGTCTTGTGTTTTTTTTTTAATCCATTCTGTCACCCTATGTCTTTTGATTGAATCATTTAGTCCATTTACATTTACAGTAATTATTGATAAGTATTTGCCATTTTATTGTGGTTGTTACACTGAAGATTTTCTCTGATCTTTTCCTGTCTTTCTCTCATTCATGGTTTGCTGATTTCCTCTAATGATATATTTGGATTTCTTTCTCTTTATTCTTTGCACATTTATTAGTGGTTTTTGATTTGTGGTTACCACTATGTTTGTATATAACCCCTTCTGCATATAGCTGTCTATATTAAGTTGATTGTGGTTTAAATTGAACCTATTCTTTACTCCTTTCCATGTTTTAGGCATATGGTGTTATATTTTACATCTTTTTATTTTGTAAATTTCTTGACTGATTTTTTACAAAATATTCATTTTTACTGCTTTTGTGTTTCATACCTTCATGCTCTCATTTTTAATCTTTCCACCCAAAGAGTTCCTTTTAATATATCTTGCAGGACTGGTTTAGTGGTCATGAACTCCTTTAGTTTCTGTTGTCTGGGAAGCTCATTATCTCTCCTTCTGTTCTTGGCTGCAGATTTTTCCCATTCAGCACTTTGACGGATTGATTGATTCATCAGAGAGAGAGAGAGCACGTACACACAAGCAGGAGGAGCTGCAGGCAGAGAGAGAAGCAGGCTCCCTGCTGAGTAAGGAGCCCAATGCAGGGCTCGATCCCAGAACCCTGGGATCATGACCTGAGTTGAAGGCAGCCTCTTAACCATCTGAGCCAGCCAGGTGCCCCATGTACTTTGAATATATCATGCCACTCCTTTTTGGCTTGGAAAGTTTCTGCTGAAAAATCTACTCATGGCCTTATGGAGTTTCCTTTGTATGAAATGCCTTCTTTGGTCTTGCTGCTTTTAGTATTTTTTCTCTATCACTATATTTTGCCATTTTAATTACAGTATGTCTCGGTGTGGATCTGCTTTTGCTGATTTTGTTGGGTGGTGCCTCCTGGATCTGGATATGTTTCCTTCCCTAGATTAGGGAAGTTTTCAGCTATTATTTCTTCAAATTATCTGCCCCCTTTTCTCCCTTCTTCTGAGACTCCTATAAAATGAATGTTAGTATGTTTGATGGAGCCACTGAGTTCTCTATGTCTATTCTCGTTTTGCGTAATTCCTTTTTCTTTTGTTCAGCTTGATTACTTTCCATTACTCTCTTCACATCATTACTTTGTTCCTCTGCTTCTTCCAGCCTGCTTTCATTCCATTAAGCATGTTTCTCATTTCGTTTATTGAGCCCTTTATCTCTGGTATGTTATTCCTTATCCCTGTGTTAATGATCTCATTGGTGTCCTCCACTTTTTTCTCAAGTCCAGTGACTCTCCTTATGATCAGGGCTTTAAATTCTCCATCAGGGGGTGCCTGGGTGGCTCAGTCAGTTAAGTATCTGCCTTTGGCTCAGGTCCTGATCTCAGAGTCCGGGGATGGAGCCTCATTGTTGGACTCTGCTTCTCCTCTGCCCCCACCCCACCCCCGCTCATGTGCGCTCTCTCTCTCTCTCTCAAATAAATAAATTAAATCTTAAAAAATTCTCCATCAGGCAAGTTACTTATATCTATTTCCTATTTTGCTTAGATCTCTGGCTGTGACCTTATCCTGTTCTTTCATTTGGGACAAATTCCTCTGTCTTCTCATTTTGTCTAGGTCTCTGTGCCTATTTCTGTTAGGAAAGTCAGCTACGTCTCCTGCCTTGTGAAGAAGAGGTCCTATAGTGCCCTGCAGTGTAGTGTTCCCTGTTCCCCAGAATGGCATTTCCAGGAATTTCCAGGAATGGCATTTCCAGGAATGTCTCCAATATGTGCTTCAGTGTGCTCTGTTCTTTTGTCTTGGCCACTTTATCCTTCAGGCCAGTCATCTGCAGAGGCTCTCTTTGCCCATCGTGGGCAGTGTTTGGCTCCTGGCCTGAATTTGGCACATTTTAACTAGGTGCTCTGGTCTGCTTGTGAAATGAGACCTGTTGCAGCTGCCAGACCCAAGGCCTCACAAAACTCCTGGTTTGGGAGATGCAGTGTTGGCAGGGGTTTGGGCTGGCCTTCTGGGGGTTGAACTAAGGCAAACATGACTGGGAAGGGCAGTTCTTCTGGAGTGTGGGCGGAGGGGTGGGGCTTGGTGTAAGCAAGTTAGGTAGTGAGTGTTGGTGCTGTACTGTTTCCTACAGTTGTCCCTGTGCTTACTCTGAGGGCCAGAGGAGGGAAATGGCACCTGCCAGTTCCTTTGTTCCCAGAGGGGTCTCTCTGTGAATGCTGCCTCTCTGGGACACACTCCAAGATAAGCAAATAACCTCCCCATTTTGTGCCCCAAGTGCTCTTCAGATCACTGTTTCTGCACTGTATGTCTGTGGGATGTTTGCCTGCCTTCTCTCCAAGAGCAGCCACAATGTCCTCTAAGCTCTCCCAGAACCAAGCATGCTGACCTTTAAAACTCCAGGCTTTAAGCCTCACTGGTTGCCAGAATTTAGGAAAATCTTGCCCTCTCACCCTCAGGCCAATTGTTATGGATATTAGTTCCCCTCTTCACCCTGCATTCCCCTATGTGCTAGTCTGTCTCTCACCCTTCTAGGCTACTGTGGCTCACTCCCCACCACAGTGGCCATGCTCTGTCTCTCTCCCAAACCACTTTTCCACACTTGCTACCTTCTTCCATGTGGCCTCTTCTGTACCATTAGTTGTGGAGTTTGTTCTTCCCATCTGCAGATTGATTTCTGGAGTATATAGGATGATTTAATAATTATCTAGTTGTATTCGTGGGCCAAGGTGAGCCTAGGGTCCTCCTACTTTGCTGCCATCTTCCCAGCCGGGTCTTCTAGGGGCAATTTATGTTCAAACACAGTGACACCTTTCCAGTAAATGGGTATTCCAGAGAAGTCATTTTAGTATTACTGACATAAAGATACTAATAATTAAGGGATTCCAACATTGGGACCATAGAAAGTCTTAATCCTATAATCGATATATGTGATGTTAAGTTGCCAAATCTAACTATGGAGAATGAGTACCCTAATAGCATTGACTATTCTCTTTTATTGGATCTCTTTAAAAACATTTTTTCCCAGGTTTTAGCATCCTCCCCCCATGATAAATTTAATCCTATTTTTAAAATTTAAATTCAATTAGCCAACTATAGTACATCATTAGTTTCAGATGTAGTGTTCAATGATTCATCAATTGCATATAATGCCCACTGCTCATCACATCATGTGCCCTCCTTAATTCCCATCACCCAGTTAACCAATCCCTCCACCCACCTCCCCTTCCACAACCCTCAGTTTGTTTCCCAGAGTCAAGAGTCTCTCATGGTTTGTCTATTTAATCCTATTTTTATGACAGTGTTCAGCTTTAAAAATTGTCAAGTTACCAAATCGATCTTTAGAGTACTTTCTAAGAAAAAAAGTTCTGGCTTTTATCAGAAACATAAAAATTCCAAGACTTTTCATCCAATAGTGTGCTGGTAAATGCAGTTCTCCAGGGGAAAAAAGTTCTGGTTTGTACTGTTTGCCACTTTTTAAGTGTAAATTCTCCCACCCTGGCCGATTGTGGGATCACAGTGCTGCATTACACACTCAGCTCAGGAGCAGCTCTTGCATGGCATTGCTTCCACCCCAGTCTTGGTTTGAATAATATTCTTGAAAACTTTTTTTTCCACATCAGCATTCTAGAGTAGATTTTGCTTGGATTCTTATAATCATATTTTAGGTGTTTGCTGCATGTTCCTTTAGTGGTAGATCAGGGAAGTACTACCCTACCATAATTTTTAATCTGGGATTCTATGGCCTATAACTCCCTCTCCCCAACACTACCATGTCCTTCGATATTCTTGTCACCCAGTTGTTGTGTGTATTAACTCTGCCTCTGACCATTCCAAGCCTTGGGTAGCATCTGTTTGCAGCCCATCTTTCCTTGTAGTGGTATGTGTGCCTAAAGTTTCCCTCCCCTCTTCTATTCTTTTAGGAATGGCCCACTCAAGTGTGTTACCGGCTCAACTACCTTCCTTCTCCAATTCTCCAATGCAAGGAAGTAGGGCATAGCTTGCTGAATCTAAGTGCCTTCTTTCCTTTTATTACTCCTTTGATTTCTGAGTTCAGTAAATTAGGCCCCCCAGGGGTTCAGAGGAGTTGCCTTTTTGGCATGCACATTATTTTAAGCTGATAACAATCTTGTCCCAAAAGACTCAGGAAGAAGCTTTGACCTTCCCCCTAACTGCCTAAAAGAATTTATATGGAAGACCTTCTTCAGGAAGAGAGCTATCACCATAGACATTTTAATAGGAACTAGGGGTGGTAGACAGAGGAAACAAGCAAAGCGTGTTTGTTAAAATTCCTCTGTGTCCCATGGTTCCTCGATGGGCCAACAAACGTTTGTTTACTAAACATTTATTCCTCATCTTCCTGTGAATTGTCTTTCTTCCCTTTGAAATCCTATTCCCTACCCCCTTCTCCTAGGTTGGGAAGGACCTATATACTTTATTTTGCCTGTCTTTGGAATTTCATGTTTATGAGGGTTCCCTGTACTTATGAAATTAAATCCAACATCCCCAAAAGAAAAATTCAAGAGTCTGTGAGGGAGAAACATACCCAAAGCAACACTTTTCAAATAAATTGTACCTCCTGGGTGGAGCATATTCATCAAGCCTAATTTCTTTTCTCTGATTTACCAGCCCTCTCTACTCCATTGAAGACAATTATTTTTTCTTAAATGTTAACTTTAATGTATGTCTATAAATATGTAAAAACATACATACATGTGAACATGCAGTCCTAAATCAGCGTTTATCATACAATGATTTTAATTATCTTGAGTGTTATGAAGAACAGATATATGTGGACAACAATGCACCGGGACACTCGTGCAAATAGTCTAATGACTAGAACATAATTCAGGAAAAGAAAGAAGAAATCATTTTTTTAGAAATCCCCAGAAAACAAATTTAAATAACCCTGGTATTGTAGCAGTCTGAGTTACCAAAGCCAATTAGGCATTTTAGAAAATAAAGGTTAATTTAAAGCAATCTCTGTTGCTAAGAATTTAATTTGTTGGAGAAGTTAATACACTAACCTAGTGAAGTTTTAAGATAAATGGAATAATTCTTAAAGCTACATAATTTGCAATATAGGATTTTTCAAGAATTTTTCATTTTATAAAGATACTAGTTTTATTATACTCTGAACATCTATTTACACTTATATAATCTTAAATGTTAATAAAAGCTTTCTAACCTATGAGGCAAGAGTTAAGAATTAAGGGTATTCCATTTACAGTAGTTTCTTCTTCTTTTATTTATTTTGTTTAAATCTGAAGTCTTGCGTGAAATAAAATCTAAAACGTTTTTGCATTCTCATTTCACAATGATATTTATGTTTTCTCCCTGATTCTCTTTTAAACCCCAAATTCACTGAACAGTTTGAATTATCAAATGGTTTAATGTGTCATGTGGACTTATTAAATGCAATTGTTTTCCTTTTACCTCATAATCTTAAACCACCCCCTCCCCCCTAAATCTTGGGTTGAAGAGTTCTTATAAGCTTTCAGGATCACTAATACTAGATCTAATGTCCATTTGCATATCTTTGTTTTTTATTCAGTAGCTCAGCGGGGATGCCAAGGGGTAAACCCAAACTGGATCTTCCCTTTTCTCATGCAGAAACTTTAGAAAGGAGAGGTGGTTAGGGAGTTTCAAAGCAATTCCATTAACTTGTACCAAGAGGGGAAAAACAGGGCTATGAGAAGCTTGAAGCTTATTAAATGGAACATGGACCACATAAATTTTAAATCTAAAATAACCCCAAGATTGTGTGTCAGCCTGGCTGTGGTGGGGCAGAGGGGTGAGGGAAGGGAGTATTTTACCAGTATCTTGTATGTCTTACAAAATTTTAAATAAAGATAGGAAAATATCAACAATAGTTCATTATAATAACTTCCTCTACTTTTCTGTTTTGAAAGAGTAACTAAAACAATGTTAATGAGGGTCCTTCTCCTCTCCTCTCTCTCCCCCCCCCCATTTATAAGTAGCATGTTTTTCCCACAGGGACATTTCCCTAAGCCTCTGGAAGTCTTTTTTTAGTCATTGAAAAAGGAAATGGTCAGTAATAGCCCCTCAGGTACCCATAGTACCTCTGTGTCCCTCAAACACCTTTTTTCTCCCTTACACAATTGTACATGTGGCCCCCTTCCTGGCCTTCAGTGTCAGCATTGTGCAGCCTTCTACATCTAGAGGTCTTGGGCCCTAGTTAGGGTGGTGTGAACACACATGAGCCCATGTTGGAGAAGGACCATCTCCAGTGCTATCAGGGTGAATACAACCACACTTTTACCAGGTAATCAGAGCTGCTGTGTTTCCTAGTCTCCCAAGGCCATTTCTTCCTGTTCACCTACACTCTAAGCATTCTTCAGAAGCCATAGCAGTGTTCTGTCCTTAAGGCCTGAATCAGCAGGACTGTCACTCCTACCAAACAAAGGAACCTCAGGAATAGCTTGGCTATTCCCTTGTGTCTCACGTTCCTCTGTCCTCTCTCTACCTCCTGACAATGTAAGCCTGGAAAGTACCCTAGTCTGGGTTCCATACACTAGCTTCCCTTCTTCTGTTCCTTTTTTTCCTCTTCCCCCTCTCCTGGATATGGAGAGTTGGGGGCAACACTTCTTCTCACATGGAGTTAAGTAAAAGGACTTTTTTCCACCCAGAGCAACTGGAGCCAAGACAGGGTTCTTGCAATTTGAGCACAGTCCTCCTGGGAAGGTAAGAGGCTCTCCTGTGCTGGTGAGGGTCTTGCTAGAGTTACAAATGCCTTCCATTTTCTGGCACTTCTGTAGTTTTATTCAGTGTTATCTTGTGCATTTAATAGAAATCTCCTTTTTTTTTTGCAGGAATACGGGAAGATTTAGATGAGGAGGCAGTAACCAATAGGGTGTATTACAGTGACCAGCTCCAAACTCCATCCATGTCCAGTGCCAAGGAGTTCTGTACATAGGCAGATTTCCTCCCAGACATGATAAATCCATAATGAAAAAAATTCATGATGGAGAATTTCTGTTAGTGCTTTTTGCTTTAGGTATATTTGTTGGAAGGAGTTGATAACTTAGATTCTAAGAGCAATAGAATATATATAACTTAATATTTTCAAATTATACAATTTAAAAAATACAATATAGTTTTCAAATTATACAATTCAAAAATGGAGAAAAATATTGGGGAAAAAATGGGGAGCCTTAGGAACTTGTGGAATAATATCAAAAGATATTATAGGATTAATTGTAATCCTAGAAGGATTACAAAGGAGAGAATGAACTGGGCAGAAAAATATTTGAAGAAATAATGGTCAATTTTTTTTTTGTTTTTTTTCTTTTTCAAATTTGGGGAAAGATGCAAAGATCTAAGAAGCTCAGCAAACCCTAGATAGGATAAATACATGTAAACCGTGGCTAGGCACATCTTTACTGAACCCCAAAGATTAAAAAGAATTTTGTAAGGGTACAGAGAAAAATGTATACATAAGGAACAAGGATTCACATTATCACTGACTTATCCAAAACGATAGAGACCTACAGACAAGGGAACATCATTTAAAGTACTACAAGAAACAACTGTCAACCTCGAATTCCATATTGAGCAAAAGTGTCCTTCAAAGATGGAAGTAAAATAAAGACCTCTTCAGATAAAAACATTTTTTTGTACTGTGGTATAGTAAAGGAATGCTGACAGCAAATTCTCTAAGTTCTTCAGGTTGAAAAAGAATACCAGGGGAGAAGTTAAATCTTCAGAAAGGAATAAAGAGCATTGCTGGAAATGATTAATATTTAAATATTAAAGCCTAATTTTTAGCTTCTATAAAATACATCGGACTGTTTAAAGCAAAAATTATGTCATTGTCTTATGAGGTTTATAATGCAGGTTGAGGTATTACATATGATAAACCTAGAAAAAAGGATGGTGGTGAATGGACATATATTTACAAGATTTTTGTATATATCGTGAAGTGGTACTCTACCAACTCTGAGTATGAAAAGTCAAGAATGGATATTGTGATTCCTAGATCAACAGTTTAAAAGTGGAAAAAAAAAAAGGTTAAAAGGTCAATAGAAAAACAGAATCTGTTTCATAAAGGGAGCCTCACACTCTCAAAAGTAACTCTTGAAAATAACTACTATTACAGGACTTGACTTCTCTCTGGTTTTTCTTGGTTTGTTCCTTCTACTTGCATCTACCTGTTGTCATCAGACCGCCTTGGGAACAGTTATGTTGAGATACTTAAGCAACATGGAACATACAGTGGAGGTGGGGGAAGGCTTGGGCAGGAATGTGGGCCAATGGGCAAGAAGGGATTCTTGTCTGAGAGGAAGATTGGAAGAAAAAATAATCTTTAATATTCCTTAGTTCACATAAGTATAATGCTATGGACACTAAACTATAAACCAGGAGACCTAGGTCCTAATCCTGGGCCAGGCACTTACATACTCCCTGACTTTCCATTTGCACTTGCTCTGAATGAGTTTCCCCATCACAGATGCAAAGTCAATCCACATGTCCCCTAGTCTCAAGATTGCTGTCAGAATGTAGTAGAACCACTTCTGACTGTTCATAGTCTCCAAAGTAACTCCAAGAAGCTCTGAGGAGTCTGAGAACAATTTAGAATTAGTTAAATGCCTTTATCTTTTTTTTTTTTTTTTTAATTTTATTGTGTTATGTTAGTCACCATACAATACATCATTGGTTTTTGATGCGGTGCCTTTATCTTATACAGCAAGTCCTTAGCCTGGGATTTTTCTTTTGACTAATCGAACACTGCCATCTGGTGTGTAAGTGTAGGAACTATCAGGGATTCAATTCCCAGAAGAGTCCTTAAAAATCATTTGCTTCCTTTATTTTCTTTTTTTGGGTTGTAGGCTTTTTTTTTTTTTTTTTTTTAATTTTAGTGAAGTATAATTAACATACGATGATACATTAGTTTCAGATGTACAACATCGATTCGACAATCCTATACATTAGTCAGTGCTCACCATAGTATGTATAATCACCATCTGTCAATGAACATTATTACAATATTTTTTACTGTATTCTCTATGCTGTACTTTTCATTTGTGAGTTACTTCTTTTAGAATGGGAAGTTTGTACCTACTAATCTCCTTCATCTATTTCTACCCATACCCCTACACACCTCCCCTCCTGCAACCACCAATTCTCTGAATTTTAGGGTCTGTTTGTTTTTGTTCATTTGGTTTTTAGATTCCACATATACATGAAATCGTGTATTTGTCGTCCTCTGTCTGGCTTATTTCACTTAGCCTAGTACCCTCTAGGTCCATCCACGTTGTTACAAATGGCAAGTTCTCATTTTTTATGGCTGCGTAATATTCCATTCTGCGTGTATCTCACATCTTCTTTATCCCATTCATCTATTGATGGGTGCTTAGGCTGCTTCCATATCTTGGTTATTGTAAATAATGCTGCAATAGACATAGGGGTGCATATATATTTTCAAATTAGTGTTTTTGTTTTCTTTGGGTAAATACCCAGAAGTACAATTACTGAATCATATGGTAATTCTATTTTTTTAGTTTTGAGGATCCTCCTTACTGTTTTCCAGTGGCTGCACAAATTTACATTCCCACCAACAGTGCATGAAAGTTCCTTTTTCTGCACATCCTCCCCAACACTTATTTCTTATCTTTTTTTTTTTTTTTTTTTTAAGATTTTATTTATTTATTTGACGGAGAGAGATACAGCGAGAGAGGGAATACAAGCAGGGGGAGTGGGAGAGGGAGAAGGAGGCTTCCTGCCGAGCAGGGAGCCCGATGCGGGGCTCGATCCCAGGACCTGGAATCATGACCTGAGCCGAAGGCAGACGCTTAACAACTGAGCCACCCAGGCGCCCCTATTTCTTATCTTTTTGATACTAACCATTCCGAGAGGTGTAAATTGATATTTCACTGTGGTTTTGATTTGTATTTCCCTGATGATGATTGATGTTGAGCATCTTTATGTGTCTATTGGCCATTTGTATTTCTTCTTTGGAAAAAATGTCTATTCAGATCTGCCCATTTTTAATTTGATTATTTTTTGATATTGAGTTATGTAACTTCTTTATGTATATATAATATATTAACCCCTTATCAGATATATCATTTGCAAGTATCTTCTCCCATTCAGTAGGTTACCCTTATATTTTGTGGATGATTTTCTTTGCTGTGCAAAAGCTTTTTATTTTGGTATGGTCCGAGTAGTTTATTTTTGCTTTTCTTTCCCTTGCCTTAGGAGACCTATCTAGAAAAATGTAGCAACATTTTCTTGGACTTCCTTTATTTCTTGTCTCCTTAACCTCATTTTCCAAATGAAAACTCAGGATATCAAAGAAGAATTCAAAATTGCCCTCCATAATTCACTAAGACTTATTTGAAAGGGTTGAACTAAACTTTAGAGCTCAGGTAGGATTTGAATAGGCATCAAGGTGAAATGGATGACATGAGGAGAACCACTGGAGCCCTGGGAAGACAGGAGAGTAGTTAGGAGCTCAACCTCAGGGGAAAGACTGGGCTGGGGTCACCCTGAGCTTGGCACTTCCCAGCTGTGTACTTAGTTTGAGACCCCTTGTGTATAACATTGGGATAAGTACCAACCTCTTAGGTTATTTCACTAATCCTCCCAACAACCCACATGCTGTTTTTAGCACAGAACTTGTTACGGTAGATATATAACAAATGTTAACTGACTACAAATTAGAAAATATTCATGTTAAATTTTCTGAACTTGATAATTATACTGGGATTATGTAAGAGAATATTCCTGTTTTCAGGAAATACACTTGGGTACATGTAGGGGTAAGGGACTTTGAGGTCTTCAATTTACTCTCATATAGTATAGAAAAAATGTGTATACATGAAAAAATGTTCAACATTACTCATCATCAGGGAAATACAAATCAAAACCACAATGAGAGGGGCACCTGGGTGCCAGTTAAGTGTCTGCCTTCAGCTCAGGTCATGATCCCAGGGTCCTGGGATTGAGCCCCGAGTCGAGCTCCCTGCTCAGCAGAGAGCTTGCTTCTCCCTCTCCCTCTACTGCTCCCCCTGTTTGTGTGTGTGCTCTCTCTCTCTCTGTCTCTGTCAAATAAATAAATAAAATCTTAAAAAAAAAAAGAATTGCAATGAGAGACCACCTCACACACCAGTCAGAATGGCTAAAATTAACAAGATAGGAAACAACAGATGTTGGCAAGGATGCAGAGAAAAGGGAACCCTCTTACACTGTTGGTGGGAATGCAAGCTAGTACAACCACTCTGGAAAACAGTATGGAGGTTCCTTAAGATGTTAAAAATAGAGCTACACTGGGTGCCTGGGTGGCTCAGTTGGTTAAGTGACTGCCTTCGGCTCAGGTCATGATCCTGGAGTCCCTGGATCGAGTCCCGCATCGGGCTCCCTGCTCGGCAGGGAGCCTGCTTCTCCCTCTGACCCTCCCCCCTCTCATGTGCTCTCTCTCTCTCATTCTCTCTGTCTCAAATAAATAAATAAAATCTTAAAAAAAAAAAATAGAGCTACACTATGACCCAGCAATTGCACTACTGGGTATTTACCCCAAGATACAAATGCAGTGATCTGAAGGGGCACCTGCACTCCAATGTTTATAGCAGCAATGTCCACAATAGCTAAGCTGTGGAAGGAGCCGAGATGCCCTTCAATGGGTGAATGGATAAAGGAGAGGTGGTTCATATATACTATGGAATATTACTCAGGCATCAGAAAAGATGAATACTTACCATTTACCTGATATGAATGGAAGTGAAGGGTATTATGCTGAGCAAAATAAGTCAATCAGAGAAGGACAATTATCATATGGTTTCACTCATGTGGAATATGAGAAACTGCAGAGGATCATAAGGGAAGGGAGGGGAAACTGAAGGGGAAGTCATCAGAAGGAGAAAAACCATGAGAGATTCTTAACTCTGGGAAAAAACTGAGGGTTGCTGGAGGGGAGGTGGGTGGGGGGATGGGGTAACTGGGGGATGGGCATTAAGGAGGGCACGTGATGTGATGAGCACTGGGTGTTATGCACAACTAGATGAATTACTGAACTCTACATCTGAAACTAATGATGTACTATATGTTGGCTAATGGAATTTAAATAAAAAAAAAGAAAGACTAGTGACCTGGCTTATTCAATGCCAGCTGTTATGCAAATTTCTCTAAGGCATAAGATTTATGGTAGTAACTTTAAATGACTACAAGTCACATCCCTTAAACAAAGCTGTTATTCTGGAAACTTTATTTATCCAGAGCTTTCCATACCTAAATTTAATTTCACTTAGATCTCTATGGAAACATCAACTTCACTGGGCTAGTCAAGATATGCTCTATGACCTAGTAAATTTGGCTGAAAGGTAGGAACACTCCACTTCCAAAGGTGCCTTCCTTTGCCATCAGAAGAATCTAAAGAAACAAGTGTTGTTAAACATGAAAAGACCACTTTCCTAAAGAGAGGAACTGAAGTGGTTGGTATGTCCTCCTCAAAACATACTGATTATGCATGCTTTTTCAGGAAGGGATAGTGAGTATCAGGGGAAAAGTAACTCAATCCATTCTGATGGTGTTCCAGTGGCCTCATCTTTATATAGGAAATACAGGTCTGCACATGGATACTTGAATACTCTCATTCTCAAAAGCAATAACATACTCATATTTTCAATTTGCTCTAAAGTTGCCTATCAAAGTTGTACAGTAAAAACACAGCTGGTCTTGGAGCATAAGTTAAGATCTTTAACACTCAACGACACAGTGCAGAGGTTAAGGGCATGCATGGGCTCCAGGGACAGGTTGTCTAGATCTGAGGACTGGCATCATCTCTTACTATGTATGTGCTCTTGTACATGATATTTATCCACCCTCTGCTTCAGTTTCCTCACCTACAAAGTAGCCATATTACTGGCACCTACTTTAGGTGTTTGATAGGAAGAGTCAATAAGTAAATTCACCATAGATCTGTCCCTGAAACATGGTAAGTGCACAATAAATGTTTACTAATAATTCTATTGCTCATAATTTAATAGCAATCTATTTCATAACACTGGGTATTGATTTCATTCTTTGAAAATGATTATTACTCAGCACTTCTCAGCCAGGGCTCAGAAGCTCAGGTTTAACTATACAAATGTCAAATGGAGGCCCAAACTATCTATGATGCTACAGTGAATTATTTCTGTCCTGGATCAGATGTTAACTGAGAGAAATACAAAAAAAGGGGAAAAGGAAAAAGTACCTGGTGAAGAATAAATGCTCATTTCCCTTCCTTTGTTGGACGCTGTCAATGCCCTGCCCTGGTGCCCTTGGATGCCTTTTACTGTTTCTCTGTGCGTCTCCCCCACTCCCAGTGTGAAATATCTTTCAATAACTCCTATTTGCTTTTTCCTTCCCAGAACCGCCCTTGGGCTACCTGAGCTGCTTCCTTTGCCCACCCCACAAAGAACACAAAGAGCAACAGGTGCTAAGTTTAGACTCCTCCACGCCCTTTCCCTTCCCCAGTAGCTAAAGGACAGCTGATTCCAGGCCTCAAATTGGAACAAACTCAGACTTAGCACACTCTCAAGTTCCCCTGCGTATCAGGCTAGCCACTGTCCAAAAGATGTTGCCTGGAGTCATATGCTTGCCTGGTTCTTTCCTTCCCCATCCTGCTTCCTCAGCTCCTTTTTCCAGTTTCTTTTGGGAGCACATCTTCAATAAATGACTTACACCTAAATTCTCATGGCAGGGTCTGATTCTGGAGAGCCTGAACTGTCTTAGTCCTGTTTGGGCTGCTATAATAAAATACCACAGGCTGAGTGGCTTATAAACAACAGAAATTTCTTATAGTTCTGGAGGCTAGAAGACTGAGGTCAGGATGTCAGCATGATCAGTTGAGGGCCCTCTTCTGGGTTGCAGATTTCTCATTGTGTCTTTACTTGAAAGAAGGGAGCTAGGGAGCTCTGGGGGGTCTCTTTCATACATTAATCCCAATTATGAGGGCTCCACCCTCACGACCTAAGCACCTCCCAAAGGCTTCACCTCCTAATACCATCACCTTGGGGAACTGGGGTTTCAGTGTGTGAATTTCAGGAGGACACAAATATTCAGACCAGAGTATGAACAAGACACTTCCTATACTTCTCCTTTTAGTGCCTCAGTTGATGTGGATTCCCTTGTCAAAAGTCTCTTCCCCCCCCCTCCTCCTCCTCCTCTCCCATCCTCCCTCCTTCCCCCTCTTCCTCCTTCCTCTCTTCCTGCCTTTCTATGCAGTTCCCATCCCTGAAATAGTCCAGTCTCCATCTCACATTCCCTGTGCCTGTACATGACAGTTTAATAAAAACATTTTGTTTCTCAAGGAATGACTTTACGAGAAGAACCCTTGCTGGCCTTTCTTTCAGAAACAGGATTCTTATAATCAGGGGTTTCATGAAGGTGTCATGCCTTGGGAATCAAGAGACCTAAGGTCTAGACCTGATTCTCCTGAGGTCTCAGGGTGTGACTTTGAGGTCTATGGGGTGTAGGTGATTTGACCCATTTCTACATCTGCAAAGTTAGGGTACTTGGGCTCTTATATTCCTTTGAGAATCCAAAGAAAACTATGGATTCTATTCCCAAAAGAGAAGCCCTTTATGCACAAACACAATTTTATATTCAAATTCCAAGGTTTACTGGATCCTCTTGGAATCCATCACTGGATCTCTTATGGGATGATTTCCAACGGTCTTTTTAGTTCTCATACTTCTAGGTTTTCTCAAGTCTGTACAAACTTAATCAAGGACAGATTGCAAATGTTTACGTATAAACTCTTCTGAAGCAAGAGTGGTTAGAACTGTTTTTAATTTGGGGTGGGTTTTTTGTTTTTTTTTGGTTTTTTGGTTTGTTTTTTGTGGAATAAAGACAATTAGTGCCAAGAAGCAAGTAGGTATTTAAAAGTGCAATCCTCCCAGATGGGAGGAGAAAACACCTGGAAACAGAATACATCCTCAGCCCTCAGTGGGGATCTCCATACTCTCTGTGGTAGAACAGAGTTTGGAGCCTCACAACCAAAGGTCCCAAACCCATCTCCATCTGTCAGGTTTGTGTTTGGCCACAGGCAACACAAACAGCTCAGGTTTAAATTATTCCTCTGTTAAAATGGAAAAGACTCTCTTACTTCCTTATGGTATTGTAGTGAAAATTAAATGAAAAAAAGACAATATTCATACTTGGCACAGGATTCTCCTCCTTTTCTGTTTTGTTTCTAGTTTATGTGTTCCTCTTCCTTTTCCTGTCTTAGAGGGTGATGTTCCTTGAGTACTTTCATCCCTGACCTAGTAATCGTCTTAACATTTATACTCTCCTTGAGTTCTAATGCATTGCTGATGACTTCCAAGTATTTACCTCCAAACTTGAACTCTCCCTCCACATTCCAGTCATATCATCAACCCCAGATAGATATTTTCCCATAGTGTGAATTTCTGTGGCTTTGGCCTGTCTATTAAACAGGACTCCTCTTTTGGTACTGGGACTCTTTTCCTCTCAGGGATTTCCCTGACCCTGTTCCTTCTACTAGAGGGAAGGATGCATAATCCACAATCGCTGTTCAAAGTATCTCCTCACTCCACTCAGTGATTTTCCAGGGGCAGATATGTGGCCCCAGTGAGGGCTGTTTGGAGCTCCTCTTTAGGAGTTGACATGGTTGTTGAAAAAGCAATGGGCCTCTTCAGCTGTGGTGATGGGTGGGTAGTACCATCTGGAGTTGTCAACCATTAACACCACTGTGAAGAAGGGGCCCAAGAGTGAGGTAACAAAGGAAATTTGAGCTGAGAAGCTGAAAGAAAGATTATTTATGACTTTGGTTGAGTCTCTGAATCCAGCTGTGGCAGGTATAGCTATGAGGCATTTCAAAACCAATCCAAAGTAGCTTACATAAAAATGGGAAATAGCTAATACAATTAGGAATCCATTGCATTAGATTAGGCTCATGGTCTCAAGTCAGGGACACCCAAAATGTTGACTCATTCTCTCAGACAGTTCTCCTTTGTTTCCACTGGAGACACCAATATTCACCCAGTCATTCCAACTAATGACCCAGAGTCCCCCTTTACTACCTCTGCTACGTTCTCTTTATAACCATTGGATCCACCAGTCCTGCTGTTAGCTCTCCATTATTTCTCCAGTTGCCCAAATTTGTTCCATCTCAACTCTCGCTACCTAGTTTAAACACCCACCACCTTCTCTTTGCATTACCTTTAGAATTTCCTAACTAGTCTTTTTGTCTCTGGTCTTGTTTCATGTTACTGTGGTGAAACCAAAGAAAATAAATTGATGTAAAACTCATCTGACCATGGCATTCATCTGCTTTAAACCCTTTGATATCCTGTTACCCCAGGATAACAACCAACCTCTTCACATGGTACACAAAATCTTCCATGTAATGTTTAGCTATCTCTGCCTACCACATCACCATCCAGAAATAGCACTCTTTGTATTACCCATGGACAAACCCACCTCTGTGCTGTTGCTTATCACATTGGGAAGGCAGCATAGCCTGCCTCTATTAAAAGTTAGGCTTTAGAATGTGTGTACTAACTTCTACTTGAGCAAGCCACTTATCCTCTCTAGCCTCCATTGTCTCATTTGAGAAATTGGGATGGTTTCATGAACATGTTGCCATGAGAGTTTAAAGCTTCCAGATCCAATTTCAACAGGTGTGTGTGTTTCTGGGGGTGGAAGGGTAGGGGGGGACGGGTGCTGTTTTGCATACCAGTAATTGTTGAGATGCCAACTGGGTGTCCTACAATTCAATTCAATTCTGGCACTACCCAGAGAGAGCATCAGATTCTATAGGTTAAGGGCTCAGTCCTACAAGACTATCCCCCATTTCCTCCTCCCACTTCAGTCACAAGTCCAGGTTGTCGCCTGTGCTTCTGACCAATTGGCTATAGATTGGAGGGCCCAACGACCCCCCAACCTTGGGTTCCATTAATTTGCTAGAGCAGCTCATAGAATTCTGAAAAACATTTTACTTACTGGATTACTGGCTTATTATAAAAGGAACAGCCAGGGCGCCTGGGTGGCTCAGTCGTTAAGTGTCTGCCTTCAGCTCAGGTCATGATCCCAGGGTCCTGGGATCTAGTCCCACATCGGGCTCCCTGCTCGGCAGGAAGCCTGCTTCTCCCTCTCCCACTCCCCCTGCTTGTGTTCCTGCTCTCACTATCTCTCTCTCTGTTGAATAAATAAATAAAATCTTAAAAAAAAAAGAAAAGGAACAGCCAGATGGAAAAGAAGCATAGAGCAAGGTATGTGGGAAAGGGTACAAAACTTCCCTGCCCTCTCAGACATGTCACTCTCCCAGCACCTCCACATGGTCACCAACCCTGAAGTTCTCTGAACCCCATCCTTCTGGGTTTTTATGGAGGCTTCTTTACCTAGTCATGATTGATTGGCAGATATTCAATCTCCAGCCCCTATCCCTTGTAGGGGTCAGTGGTGGGACTGAAATTTCTAACCCTCTCATCAAAGCATTGTCTCCACTGGCAGCCAGCCCCCATCTTTAGGCAAAGTCCAAAAGTCCCCTCATTAGCATAACAAAAGACATTCTCAACACTTAGGAAATTCCAAGAGGTTTTTTTCTTTTTTATTTATTTATTTATTTATTTATTTATTTATTATTAACATATAATGTATTATTTGTTTCAGGGGTACATGTCTGTGATTCAACAGTCTTACTCAATTCACAGCTCTCACCATAGCACATACCCTCCCCAATGTCCATCACCCAGCCACCCCATCCCTCCCACCCCCCTCCATTCCAGCAACTCTCGGTTTGTTTCCTGAGATTAAGAGTCTCTTATGGTTTGCCTCCCTCTCTGGTTTCGTCTTGTTTCATTTTCCCCTCCCCTATGATCCCCTGTCTTGTTTCTCTTAGATATTAGTGAGATCATATGATACTTGTCTGATTGACTTATTTCGCTCAGCATAATACCCTCTAGTTCATCCACATCATTGTAAATGGCAAGATTTCATTTTTTTTTTTGATGGCAGCATAATATTTCATTGTATATATATACCACATCTTCTTTATCCATTCATCTGTTGATGGACATCTAGGCTCTTTCCATAGTTTGGCTATTGTGAACATTGTTGCTATAAACATTGGGGTGCATGTACCCCTTCGGATGCCTACATTTGTATTTTTGGTGTAAATACCCTGTAGTGCAATTGCTGGATTGTATGGTAGCTCTATTTTCAACTTTTTGAGGAACCTCCATGCTGTTTTCCAGAGTGGCTGCACCAGCTTGCCTTCCCACCAACAGTGTAAGAGGGTTCCCCTTTCTCTGCATCCCCGCCAACATCTGTCATTTCCTGACTTGTTAATTTTAGCCATTCTGACTGGTGTGAGGTGGTATCTCATTGAGGTTTTGATTTGGATTTCCCTGATGCCGAGCGATGTTGAGCACTTTTTCATGTGTCTGTTGGCCATTTGGATGTCTTTGTAGAAATGCCCATTTCTTGATTAGATTATTTGTTCTTTGGGTGTTGAGTTTGATAAGTTCTTTATAGAGTTTGGATACTAGCCCTTTACCTGATATGTCATTTGCAAATATCTTCTCCCATTTTGACAGTTGTCTTTTGGTTTTGTTGACTGTTTCCTTTGCTGTGCAAAAGCTTTTTATCTTGCTGAAGTCCCAATAGTTCATTTTTGCCCTTGCTTCCCTTGCCTTTGGCGATGTGTCTAGGAAGAAATTGCTGTGGCTGAGGTTGAAGAGGTTGCTGCCTGTGTTCTTCTCAAGGATTTTGATGGATTCCTGTCTCACATTTAGGTCTTTCATCCATTTTGAGTCTATTTTTGTGTGTGGTGTGAGGAAATGGTCGAGTTTCATTCTTCTGCATGTGGCTATCCAATTTTCCCAACACCATTTGTTGAAGAGACTGTCTTTGGAAATTCTAAGAGTTTTAGGAGAGGGATGAAGACCACATACATATTTCTTATTAGAGTTCGAGAGATTTTGTGAAAAGCACATGGTACAGCACTGGAAGCAATTAGATTTGGTGTTAGACAGTATTTCCTCTGTCTAGAATTCTCTCATTGCTGAATTTGTCCCACTGCTCCTCTTGCTTGGCTCACTCTTGCTCAACCTTTGACTCAGCTCCCATATCATCTCTTTCAGAGGGCATTCCAAGACCCTTGGGGGAGTGGGAGGCTGCTTCTGTGTTATGTGGGACAATGTTTATCACTGCTCTTGCCTCGTTGTATCCTCAGCCTCCCCTTCTCATCTGAGCTCCCTGAGGGCTAAGATAGTATCTTGATCTTCACATCTCCAGTTTTTAACAACTTTTGGATTGAGTTGAATAATAATGTTACCTTCCTCAGCCTCTGATAGGGAGTATGAGAACTGAACAATAGCCATACTCATTTCTTTGGATGTTCTCGCTTGCTGTTTGTCATTCGTTTTTCCCAGTACACATAATTTAGAGCTATTATACCTGTCTGCTTCCATTCTGTTAGGCTTGACAGGTAACACATTGGGAAAGACAGGACTTGCGAATGCAAATGAATAGAAACAACTTGACAGACACTCTCTTTTCCTTCCAATAAAAGCAGCTCTTTTCCTGTTGTTCATCGACCTTGTAATGATGGATAGTGAACATCAAATCAACATCCTTTCTCATGACAGCATGTTGACTAGGCCCAGCCACAGAATCTAAAGCTTTCTGCAAGACTGAGTCTAGGGGAATGTAAAAGACTTGGCTCCTGTCAGCTTTTCCGCCTTTTACCCACCTCCCCGCAGCCCTCAGTGAATGGATGGTCCATATGTGGCTCCTAAGTCATTACAAAGTCTAGGAATTACTGAGTTGGAACTACAATGCTCAGGGGAAAAGGCCCATGAATCTAGTCTGTTTCATGAATCAGAACCCTGAAAGCTGCTTAGTTTTTGTAGTGAGAAAGGCAATGGGTTTGGAAATGATTTTGAATGTCTATCTCTTTCCTAGATGAAGAAACCAGGCTCTGTCAGGTTAAATAACCTTCTCAGGATCACCAAACTATTAAATGTTAATATTTATTTCCTGCAAGGGCTGTCAGAAGGAGAAAATTATTTAAGGTATATATAACACTTAGCAGAGTGCTGGCACTCAGAGCATCTAACACCTTTTTGCATGCTCGGTAAAGGAAAGACTGGTCCTAAAAAGGTACTATAGTTCACTTTTCAGATTTTCAGTGTTTCCTCTGAGATGGGTGTTCTGTCACTCTTGTCCCCATTTCTCACATTTTCACATGTAGAAGGCATTTTATGCTCCATTGCCCAGAAGTATATGAGGAACACCCAGCTCCCTTTCCCATGACTTTCACTCTTGCCCAGAGACCATCAGTCCTGTTATGTCCAGGGGGAATGAACTGAGGATGCCTGGTGGCCACCTTGATGCTCAACTTTTTCTGATTCGCCTTTGCCCACAGGATACAGGCTCTCTCCTGCTTCCTCTTGTGGGATTTACAGGGACAGACAGGTCCTGTAGGGAAGGTTGTATTCATCCAGTGGGATCAGGGACAAGGTTTCAGGTCTCTACATCAGTGTGAACTACCAGGAGGCCATCATGACCACATGTACAAGCCACATCCACACTCCCTCCAATTTACTATGTCAACTGCATCTGTCTGACTTCTGTGTTTTCTCATAGTTGATCCAAATTTGGGAGTGGATAAAAGGGCTTTAGGAAGGCTAATTAATAGTGCTAATATCTTGATTCATTGGCCAGGGACTTTGAGACACAAATTTTGGTGTCTGGGAATAAAAATAATGAGGAGGAAGATCAAGGCTTTGGGCTTAGCCAGGGTGTGAAACCTCAGATTTTAATATAAGAGCAGTTGGTGGGACAGAGAGTTTATTTCTGCATTTCTCACAAGTTAGCAGCTGTCTTTATTTGATCAGGCTGATTAGGACTTAGGAAGCAGGAGTCCTATGATGGTCTATGGCTAATCCCAACCTGGCCTGGGCATGTGTAGCCATTCCCTTGGCAAAGTGTGGCTGAGGCAACCATCATGGGAAAACCATCCATGAGCTTTGCTTAAGGCTCCCCCAAATAGGCAAATCTTTCCCACATGGCTGACTAGACCTTGCTGGATGTCCCTGTTTTTACTGTTTCTTAGCCAAATCTGCAGGCCAGAATTTTAATATAAACAGACAGCTATATTTTGTGTGGGGCTGAGAGCATTCCTGTAGGCTTCATGTAGGTCATACGAAGTTAACCCTAGACCAGCTGCCCCAAATTCAGTTCCTATTTATGCTGTTTAGAATTGTATTCAGAGCCAAGGGTGGGAAACATTTAGCTAGCTAAAGAAATAGCAATCAAGTGTAATTAAGGACTTTGTTCAGATCTTAATTTGAACAATACATTTTCTGACTATTAGGGATATTTGAATGTGGACTGGGTATTAGAAAATATCAAGGAGTTATTTATAATTTTATTAGATATAATAATATTCTGACTTATGTAAGAAGATGCCCACTTTTTAAAGAGATGCCTATTGATCTATGTAGGAATTTCATGTTTGCTATTTTAAAAAGAAAACACTTCGGGTCTCTAAATCAATGTGAAATATGGGGAAGTGTACAGTGACTACACATATAAACTTTATTTTGTTAGATGTAATAATAGCATCAATAATAAATCAATTAAATAGAGTTCAGGATGGCTCAATGATTTGCTTTATTAATAGCCCCAAGGAGAAAAAACATAAGATCATCTTAATGTGGAAAAGACATTTGAAAAAAATTCAACAGCCATCTGAAAAGTAATTAGTAGGTGGTAGGTGTTAAAGTTCATTATAAAGCTTCAATAATTAAGGGTGCAGAACAGGAGGAAAAAACCACACATTAGTGAGGCACACCATATGTTCGCATAGAGACCCATACCCATATGGAGATATATTAGACTAAAACAATAGCAAGTATCATTGTACTCCTAATCAGCAGAGTTCTCAGCCCAAACCTACCAAACTGGTTGAGAATGAAGCATCAGAAGTAAACCAGTTACTAGTACTCTTTAATATCATTCTGAATATACCAGGTGGAGCAGTGGAATGGCCAAAAGAAAATAAGAATGAAAATAAGAAACTGAGGGTTGCTGGAGCGGAGGAGAGTGGGGACATGGGTAACTGGGTGATGGGCATTAAGGAGGGCACATGATGTAATGTGCACTGGGTGTTATATGCAACTGAAGAATCATTGGTAGATGAACTCTACCTCTGAAACTAATAATATACTATAATTGAATTTAAATAAAACAAAATTAAAAAACAAGAACTGGATAAAACTATTACTTGCCATAATTATTTCTAAATCTTTATACTGATTTTTCCATGGATATCTTGGTATCAGTCCTTCCATCTACCAATTCTAATCTAAGAAATGTAGCTAGTCCAAAAGTATCATAGACCAGAAAGAAACAGAGACTTTACAGGTAATACAATGGATCTAAATTCATATCTTTCAATAGTTACTCTGAATGTAAATGGGCTAAATGCTCCAATCAAAAGACACAAGGTATCAGATAAAAAAGCAAGACCGATCCATATGCTGTCTACAAGAGACTCATTTTAGACCCAAAGACAGCTTGGGACTGAAAGTGAGGGGGTGGAGAACAATTTATCATGCTAATGGACATCAAAAGAAAGCTGGGGTAGCAATCCTTGTATCAGACAAATTAGATTTTAAGCCAAAGACTGTAGTAAGGTCTGAAGAGGGACACTGCATCACACTTAAAGAGTCTATCCAGTAAGAAGATCTAACAATATAGGGGTGCCTGGGTGGCTTAGTTGGTTAAGTGTCTGCCTTTGGCTCAGGTCATGATCCTGGTGTCCCGTGATTGAGCTCTGCATCAGGCACCCTACTCAACGGGGAGTCTGCTTCTCCCTCTGTCCTTCACCCTGCTCATGCTCACTTGCGTGCTCTCTCTCTCAAATAAATAAAATATTTTAAAAAAATAATCATAATATATATAATAAAGTAAAAAGAAAACTTAAAAAAATTAAAAATTTAAAAAATTAAAAAAGAAGACCTACCAATATATATATGTATGCTCTTAAGTTGGGAGCAACCAATTATATAAACCATTTAATAACCAAATTAAAGAAACGCATTGATAATAATATAATAATAGTAGCGGGGGCGCCTGGGTGGCTCAGTTGGTTAAGCGACTGCCTTCGGCTCAGGTCATGATCCTGGAGTCCCAGGATCGAGTCCCGCATCGGGCTCCCTGCTCGGCAGGGAGTCTGCTTCTCCCTCTGACCCTCCTCCCTCTCATGCTCTCTGTCTCTCATTCTCTCTCTCTCAAATAAATAAATAAAATCTTTAAAAAAAAAAAAAAAAAAAATAATAGTAGCGGACTTCAACACCCCACTCACTGCAATGGACAGATCATCTAAGCAGAAGATCAACAAGGAAACAAGGGCTTTGAATGACACACTGGACCAGATGGACTTCACAGATATATACAGAGCATTCCAAACTAAAGCAACAGAATACACATTCTTCTAAAGTGCACATGGAACATTCTCCAGGATAGATCACATACTGGTCACAAATCAGGTCTCAACCAGTACCAAAAGATTGGGATTATTACCTGCATATTTTCAGACCACAATGCTTTGAAACTGGAACTCAATCACAAGAGGAAATTGGAAAGAACTCAAATACTTGGAGGTTAAAGAGCATCCTACTAAAGAATGAATGGGTCAACCTGGAAATTAAAGAAGAATTAAAAAAATTCATGGAAACAAATGAAAATGAAAACACAGTTGTTCAAAACCTTTGGGATGCAGCAAAGGGTGGTTCTAAGAGGGAACTAGAGAACAATACAAACCTTTCTCAAGAAATTAGAAAAGTCTCAGGGCTCCAGGGTGGCTCAGTCAGTTAAGCGCCTGCCTTTGACTCGGGTCGTGATCCCAGGGTCCTGGGATCGAGCCCCGCGTCAGGCTCCCTGCTCAGCGGGGAGTCTGCTTGTCCCTCTGTCCCTCCCTCCCACTTGTGCACACTCTCTCTCAAAAATAAATAAATAAAACTATTTTAAAAAAATTAGGAAGTTCTCAAATACACAAGATAACCTTATACTGAAAGAAGCTGGAGAAAGAACAGCAAATAAAGGCCTAAACCAACTAGGAGAAGAGAAATAATAAAGATTAGAGCAGAGATCAATGAAATAGAAACCAAAAGAACAGAATAAATCAAGGAAACTAGAAGCTGGTTCCTTGAAAAATTAGTAAGATCGATAAACCCCTAGCCAGACTTATCAAAGAGAAAACAGAAAGGACCCAAATTACTAAAACTGTATTTCCTTGGTGTTGGTCACCAGGTTCTCTCCTCTTTCATTCATGATTTTAAAAACATATTATGAACTACTATATGGGCAATCTGGAAGAAAAAGATGTATTCCTAGAAACTTATAAACCACCAAAAGTGAAACAGGAAGAAACAGAAAACCTGAACAGACCCATATAACCAGCAAAGAAATTGAAGCAGTAGTCAAAAATCTCCCAACAAACAAGAGTCCAGGGCCAGATGGCTTCCCAGGGGAATTCTACCAAACATTTAAAGTAGAACTAATACTTATTCTTCTGAAGCTGTTTCAAAAAAATAAAAAGGGAAGGAAAACTTTCAAACTCATTCTATGAGGCCAGCATTACCTTGATCCCTAAACCAGACAAGACCCCACCAAAAGGAGAATTACAGAGCAATATCCCTGATGAACATGAATGCCAAAATTCTCAACAAGATCCTAGCCAATAGGATCCAACAGTACATTAAGAGGATTATTCACCATGACCAAGTGGGATTTATTCCTGGGCTGCAAGGGAGGTTCAACATTCACAAATCAATTAATGTGATACATCACATTAATAAAAGAAAGGACAAGAGCCATATGATCCTCTCAATTAATTCCAAAAAAAAAAAAAAAAACATTTGACAAAATACAGCATCCTTTCCTTGTTTCCTTGTTTTAACAAGGAACATACCTCAATATCATAAAAAGCCATATATGAAAAGCCCACAGCAAATATCATTCTTAACAAAGAAAAACTGAGAGCTTTTCAGGAACATGACAGGGATGCCCACTCTCACCACTATTGTTCAACATAGTACTAGAAATCCTAGTCTCAGCAATCAGACAAGAAAAAGAAATAAAAGGCATTCAAATTGGCAAAGAAGAAGTCAAATTCACATTCTTTGCAGATGACATGATACTTTATGTGGAAAATCCAAAGGACTCCACCCCAAAATTGCTAGAACTCATACAGTAATTCACCAACATGACAGGATAAAATCAATGCACAGAAATCAGTTGCATTTCTGTATACAAACAATGAGACAGCAGAAAATCAAATTAAGGAGTCTATTCCATTTACATTTGCACCAAAAACCATAAGATACCTAGGAATAAACCTAACCAAAGAGGTAAAAGATCTGTACTCTAAAAACTACAGAACTTATGAAAGATACTGAGGAAGACACAAAGAAATGGAAAAACATTCCATGTTCATGGATTGGAAGAACAAATATTGTTAAAACGTCTATGCTACCCAGAGCAATCTACACATTCAGTGCAACCCCTATCAAAATACCATCGACATTTTTCACAGAGATGGAACAAATAATCCTAAAATTTGTACCAGAAAAGGCCCCGAATAACCAGAGGAATGTTGAAAAAGAAAACCAAAGCTAGTGGCATCACAGTGCCAGACTTCAAGCTCTATTACAAAGCTGTCATCATCAAAACAGTATGGTACTGACACCAAAACAGACACATAGGTCAATGGAACAGAATAGAGAACCCAGAAATAGACCCTTAACTCTATGGTCAACTAATCTTCGACAAAGCAGGAAAGAATATCCAGTGGAAAAAAGACAGTCTCTTCAACAAATGGTTTTGGGAAAATTGGACAGCCATATGTAGAAGAATGAAACTGGACCATTTTCTTACACCATACACAAAGATAAACTCAAAATGGATGAAAGACCTAAACGTGAGACAGAAATCCATCAAAATCCTAGAGGAGAACACAGGCAGCAACCTCTCCAACCTCAGCCACAGCAACTTCTTTCTAGACATGTCTCCAAGGACAAGGGAAAGAAGAGCAAAAATGAACTATTGGGACCTCATCAAGATAAAAACTTCTGCACAGCAAAGGAAATAGTCAATAAAACCAAAAGGCAACCTACAGAATGGGAGAAGATATTTGCAAATGACATATCAGATAAACTGGTGTTTACCACAAAGATACAAGTGTAGTGATCTGAAGGGACACCTGCACCCCAATGTTTATAGTAACAATGTCCACAATAGCTGAAATGTGGAAGGAGCCGAGATGTCCATCAACAGATGAATGGATAAAGAAGATGTGGTATATTATTATGCTGAGCAAAATAAATCAGAGGACAATTATCGAATGGTTTCACTCATATGTGGAATATGAGAAACAGTCCAGAGGATCATAGGGGAAAGGAGGGAAAACTGAATGGGAAGAAATCAGAGAAGGAGAAAAACCATGAGAGACTCTTAACTCTAGGAATCAGACTGAGGGTTGCTGGAGGGGAGGTGGGTGGGGGGATGGGGTAATTGGGTGATGGGCATTAAGGAGGGCACGTGATGTGATGAGCATTGGGTGTTACATGCAACTGATGAATTATTGAACTGTACATCTGAAACTAATGATGTACTATATGTTGGCTAACTGAATTTAAAGAAGAAAAAGGAAAAAAATGTGGCTAGTTGCAACTTTATAGAAATTAATAGGGTAAAAAAAGCTACACAAACAAGAAACATTTGAAATATAGTAGAAGAAAAGATCATATTTATACTATCAAGATAAAATCATTAAACACATAAGAATAAGCCTAAGAAATGTACAGGACCAACATGAGCCAGTCAAAATAACGTTGAGCTTTCCTCTCAAAGCCCAAGATGTCCTTCGGCCTATTTGTCATCTGTCATTTTTCTCAGCATGTTGAAAGTAGAAATAACTCTCCATAAATTAGACCATAAATAAATGATAATCTCAAGTGATAGCTACCATTCCAAAAATAGAAGTTTAGTTGCAATGTTATTTAACTAAAGCATTTAATTCATCTGGAGGGACACATGCTTAGGAAGAGTTGAGGGAGGGACCCAAGAAGGAAAGTGGTGGTGGGTGGAGGGTTTACATAGTAAGCCCGAGACTGATCCTCAGAAAGGTCTGTGCACAAGGTTAGTCCTAGGCTGGTGGACAGTTTCCTACGCTGATACGAGGTATCTTCTCAGTGATGAGAGTGGGTCACTGCCTAGACTGTTTGGACAAACAATGTAGTTCATGCTGAGCACATGCTTTTCTCTGGTAGTTGGGAGCTTGGGTACACGAGAGGTAGAAGGTGAGTACACCACCAGTCCCCAGTAAAGCCCCAGAGCAGAGTCTGCCGTGTGCTGTCACAACCCATTCCTTCAGGAATGAAGCCATCCCTGTTTGACTCCACTGTAACAGGGCTCTCAGGAGCTGGTTCCCGATGTTCCGTGGACTTGGCCCCATGTGCCTTCTCCTTCTGCTCATTCTGTTTTGTATCTCTTCACTGTAATAAATCTCAGCTGTGATTACAACTGTGTTGAGTCTGGCAAGTTCATCTAGGGAATTGCTGGACCCGGGAGTGCTCTTAGAATCCCTGATATGGAGACTTGAAGGAGGATTTGGAAAGATAAAAGGAAAATCAGGCAAAAGCTGATTTGAGAGGCTAGGGAAGGAAAATTGGAATGGCCAATTTCCAAATGTCGCTGAGCAATAGTGAGATTAAATAGGAACTCTTAAAGTTGTTTACAAAAAGCTAAATAAGGCAACTTAGCCAGAAGACTAGGCAATGAGCACTGCCAAACTGAGGCAAAGGGTTACATGCTATTCTGTTGGATTGTTTCTTTTAAAGGCCAGATTGTCTTACTAGAAGTTTAAAAAGATACCAGAGAAACTACACACATGTGCCTTGTCGTGGATTGAATTGTGTCCCCAGGAGAGTTATGTTCAAGTCTTAACCCAGGAATCTATGAATGAGACCTTATTTGGAAATCAGGTCTTTGCAGATGTAGTCAAGTGAAAGCCATGGTGTGGGTATGAGAAGAGGGGAATTTGGACACAGACACAGACACACAGGGAAGACGGCCATGTAGAGATGGGGTGTAGACAGGAGTGCTGAACCTACAAGCCAGGGAACATGGAAGATGCTGGCACCTGCTAGACGCCAGAGGAGACAAAAAAGGACTCTTCTCCAGAGACTTTGGGGAGAGGAGAGTCCTGCCAACAGCCTGCTGTTGGAAATTTAGCTTTCAGCACAATGAGTGACTGTGTTTCTGTCGTTCCAAGCTGCTCTGTTTGTGGTACTTTGTTACCGCAGCACCAGCAAACTAATGGACGCACAAGCACACACGCACAGTCGTTGTATGAAGTACCTGATATGAATTTTATTTTTAATTTTAAAAATGCTTGATTATTTTCTAACTGTGAAAGAGTAGTACATCAAATAGAAGCAGAAGCATTCAAAGAGGGATGCTAGTTCAAGCAAACCAATCCTTAGGCAAAGAACTTGACCACTGGGTGAACTGGGTCTGCGTGGAGTCCACCACTGTCCAATGGTGGGGGGGGGGGGCGCTCCAGGTCACACTGGGGGAGATGGGCATGCCTCCACTGATTGCAAGTCCTTGAATGAAAGCCCAGTGGAGGCTCTAATACACATGTCTGAGTATTTAAAAGTACCTCACAGTTTGTTAGCTCACTTGATATGTTCTATCCTCCTACTTTGACAAGTATACACTAATAACAAGAAAAATTAAAAAATGTGTGCAAAGATAGGACTTCACATAACCAAATGGCAGCAAAAGGTCAAAGATGACAGAATTTAATTATGCATGTCAGTGTTTCTGCTGATGGGCTGGCAGTATTTAGATGTGTAATAAATTAAACATACATGACTTACAAATTGTTAATTAGCATTCCATCCTCTTTATTTGGGTTTCAACTCCACTAACTCTCTAGTTATGTTTTTTTTTTTTTTTAAGATTTTATCTATTTATCAGAGAGAAAGAGAGAGTGCATAAGTGGTGGGGAGGGGCAGAGGGAGAAGCAGACTACCTGCTGAGCAGGGAGCCTGATGTCTTGGGGCTCCATCCCACGACCCTGAGATCATGACCTGAGCCGAAGGCAGATGCTTAACTGACTGATCCACCCAGGCACCCTAATTATGTTTTTATAATCATGGTTTTCACAGTTTGTGTTCTGTTGACAGAAATGACTTGAATGTATTACAATAAATGTAAAAAGTGAAAAAGTCATATACTTTTAATTAACATTTTTTAACTTTACTTATCTATAAAAAATAAATGGAAAATGAAAAATATTGTGAATATAAAATTTTAAATTATTTAAATGCAGAAAAATATTCAAAAGTGTAGAATGAACATTAATTTTTTTATAAAAATAAAACTAATTGCAAATTTAATATCCAACATCCATTCAGTCACCAAAGCACAGAATTGGAGCCATGCCTCACATACATTATATCTAGATCTGCACACATGAAAATAGGAGCAAAATGAATTGTTTAATGTTGGCAAATGTTTCTCAGACACCATGCATAATTATAAAGACCACGGTAATTTGTGAGTACATCTGGAACCACATGCATAATGAAAAGCAATAAAATGGATGTTCTATAACACTAGCAATGGGTTGTTTGTTAGAAAAGAATTTATTGCATTTATGCTTTCTGAACAGAAGGATTTGACAAGTTATTCTTTCTCCTGCATAAGTAATGTCCACAGCTCAAATTGTCCACACTGTAGTCTGTGAAGCAGCACAGCCACGAACCTGGCATTCAGACACCGTCATCTTTTGTTTTTAGGACAGCAAAAGCAAGAGATATGGAGAAATGGCTTCCCTGGGGCCCAAATGGAGTCGGTCACAGGAATGGTTGTTCAGTGTCATGGGTTCTACTCTGCCAGCTCTGGTCCCAAGTGACTGAGGTTCCTGTGTGTTCTTTAAATAAATTCATATGTGTTTGTGATATCTGAGTCTGTCCAAAGTGCAGGGACTAGGCAAGAGGCCCTCTTGCCAGGTTCTGCAGGTGACACTGGGGGTTGGGAGGATATAGAGGGCTCAGGAGAGGAGCCACGTTGCTGGTTGTCACCCAGATGAAAGACCCGAGTTCCTGGCCTCATGTTGGAAGCCAGAGGATGGAGAAAGAGGTCATCTTCACTGTTGTTCGCTCCAAGCACAGTCATGAGTGATCTGAATTCACACCTCTATGGAACCACACACAACCCAGGCCATACATCTCATGCCCAGGTTTGAGACCACTTTAGTTAAGGAAAAAGGATGATTTCTACTCCAACTGAGACCAGTTAGTTGGTAATTAAGTCCATGCTGGGAAAGTCAAAAATAATTCTTTGTCCTTCTGGGCAGCATCTTTTGGCCCTACTGTTTGTCTAAAACAAGACTCAGTACTTGGATGCCTCACAGGGACCGTCTCAAGTCCAGACCGTATGAGCAAGAACCGACGTCTTACTGGACCTTTTTGTGCTCAGGAGGGAAGAAGGTCCAGACAGTCTCTCCTTCTCCCCGTCAAGTCCCCTCTCCTTAGCAGACTGGTCTCCGCAGAGCAGTTGGTGTCCCTGGGCTCCAGTGTGCATCCTTGCCGCCCTGCCCTGCCCATGGAGGAGTTTCCCCGGGCCTCACTGTCTTTCTAAGATGGGCCCTGGGGTAGACAGAAGGTGATTCTTGTTGAGGGGCTCTCAATCCCTCCATCTTCTGCCTGGCCAAGGTTGCACACAAGCCAGAGCAGGAGACTAGGAAACCAGGGCCCCAGGTTTGGTTGTGGGCTCCCACCCGGGAGAGAATGAAGTAAATTAACGGCATTCTTGCACCCGGCCCACATTCTCCAACTCCTCCTCCCCGTGCTCACATGTGTTCTGGAGTTCGAGGCTCACGGAGGCATCTGAGAATTGAGGCTCAGATTGCTCTAAGAGGTCAGACCACCCTGCCTGAGTTCCACCACTCAGCAGCTTCCTCCAAGAGCTGAACCGCTTGGCTGTGTTTTTGAGCTGGTTCCCCCCTAATTCTCTGGCCCCAGATTCGTGGAGAAGAACAGGCAAGGCAAAGGGTTTTGTGGGCTAGAGGTGAAGGGAGGAGGCTTATATATATATACTACTTCAGCTGCTGTTCCTCAACCTTCTTCACTGGAACTACTTCCTTTCCTACCTCTATAACTATAACAAGTGCTTTACATACTTGTCCCCATCGAATACTGTACAAATTTAGATTGTCCTAATTTTGACTGCAAGGATCCTGGTCAAGCTGTTTGAACTGTCTAGGCCTCCATGTCACAGAACTACTGAGTGACAGGCGAAGGCTCAGGCCATGACAGTACTTGTAGCACTTTCTTGGGTTGGTGTTAAGATAAATGGGTCAATATGCACCAAGTTCTCTGCACAGTGATTGGGACACTGGGGAGATGGTAAACGTCGGCTCCATCATTATCTTTGCTGGCAGGGCTGGGGGCACACACCAGTATGGATCTGGCAGGAAATAGTTGGCCTGTTTAAGAGTGCGGTCAAGGACACCTGGATAAAGAAACAAGGGGAAGAGGTGACCACTGGAACTCAGAGACAGGTGCGGTTGCAGGAGGGGAGGGACCCTCCAACAAACTTAAGCTTTGCTAGAGCATGTAGCTATCAATGTGTTCACATGGTCCTATGGTTTTGTAAACTCTTCCAAAGTGAGATCTTTAACCCACTGTTGCATAAGATCTATCTCTTCCCACTCAGACTTTTCCTTCATCACATTTCCCCTCCTGTTGGGTGGTTTTGGAGTATTTTAAATCTAGCTAAGGAGGTGATGAGTTTAGGAAATGTTTACATATATCTCACCAAACCCAGTCCGTTCTGTGGACAATTACTGTGAGACCTGCCATGTAGGAAAAGCATCCAGAACTTTGGTGTCTTCTGTGACAACTCAAGTATGAGGACACAAAGTTGCAAGACCATGGGCTATACTTCCATAGGGATGTGGCCTATGGACCCTAGACACCAGAAGTATGCGGGTAGTGAAGGGAAAAGAAGGAATTTAAAGTATACAAAGCTGGAATTAGTCTGTGGGAAATTCTTCCAGCTAACAGACGTGTAAAATTATAAGCAGACTCCCTGGAATATTCTCTTATCAGAAATAAATTCTATTTCACTCTATTCACATTTAAATAGAAGTTTGGCATGTTAATAACGCAGTGATGGCAGGGTTCAAGCAGCTAAAAAAAAGATTAAAATTTTTAGTTTTCTCTGTTGAAAATATTACCAAGTTGATGAGATCCTCATGATAATAAAGAGAAGGCAGGTCAAAATGCACAGAAAAGGTATCACTGAGGTACGTGTAAATTTAAGTTTGTTATTTGTAATTTTTTTTTTAATTTTGAAAGTTGTGATTTCGCTTCTCATTCTAAACACATATTTATTTTATACCTTTGTAGTGATAAACATTTTGTATTCTTTTTCTTAAGGAAGGACCAAAGTGTGTATAAACTTCTACCCCGCAAAGCTAGTTCTGCCCCTGTCTGTGGCACTTCTAAAGGGGAACTGGCCAATGAGAGCTGACCTCTTTATCCTGCGGCCCAAAGTGAAGCCAGAGGGTGAGGGGGCACAATAATTTTAATCCATAGACGTCAGCCTCTCTGGGGACAGAGTGGCAAAGGGGCAAACAGGACACTTCCAGCACAAGGGGAAACCTCACGTTGCCAGGAAGGGTCTTGCGCAGGACCCCTTCCACCTGCGCCCACCCCCACTCGCTCCGCCCCCCTGGAAGAAGAATGACGTAAGCAATTGAAAGGATAGAGGGACCAGTACCTTCGGCGTTCTCTTTCAGCGCTGCCCACCTGCCTGCCCGCAGGGGGGCGTGTCCCGCGTGCTCCTGGGCCCTGACGTCAGCACGTCGCCAACCTTGCCAGGGAACGGGAGCGTGTCTGCCGCGTCAGGAAGCTCCTTGGGGCATAGTGTTGAGCTGTACTGGAAGGAAGTCCCTTCCAGCTCTACCCGATGGGAGTAATAGTAACATAATAATAAATAGCATGGTTATTATGATCTAGTCCAACCCCCACATTTTACCGGTTAAAATGTATTTTGCTCTTAAATGTTCCATTAAAATATTTATTGTGGCTTAGTTTTTATTATTTTTAGCTTCCCTTCAAATCTCAATTCTAGCAGTATTTACACGCAGAGAACTACCAGGTTTTAGAGGGTATTTGTGTGAATTACAAACATAACTGCCAACAGTGATCTTTCATTTTATTTGAGAAACTTCTGCGTTCTAAATCATAATTTTCTTTTATGGATTTCTTAGTGAAATATCTGCCAAAATGAATAGAGAATAGAAAGAGAAACACCCTTTTCCCTCTAAATAGAATACACAACCCTTTAAAAGATAGGGATTTGCATAATGTTGAGGCTGGAAGAAATGAAGTGACTTGCCAGGTTTATGATTTCTCAAACAAAGGGTAAAGGATAAATTAGTTTTTCAAAGGGTCAAGTTGCTTCTGTTCCTCAAAAAAGTTTGGAGTCAATTAAATGCAACAACAATAGTGACAAGGGGAACAGGTTCTGACTGGTGTGTGGGTGGGGGATGAGACTTTAGTGCCATCTGTTTGGTCTTGAGGCACCTGCCCAGACTTGCCAGTGACTTTTTAAAAAAAATATTTATTCATTTATTTGAGAGAAAGAGAGAGAACACGAGCTGGGTGAGAGGCAGAGGGAGAGAGAATCCACGAGCAGACTCCCTGCTGAGCAAGGAGCCCAACGTGGGGTTCGATCCCAGGACCCTGAGATCAAAACCAAGAGTTGGCCACTCAACTGACTGAACCACCCAGGCGCCCCACCCCAGTGATTTTTAAAGCCATGAGACCAGCTCCAGGATTTCCAGAGGCTCACCCATATAATGGACAGTTCTAGGAGTTCATTATAAACCATTATTCAAAATGCCTGGGTGAAGCATACACACCCACGCTTCAAATTACCTTATTAGGAACCTTCAGGATCAAAATTTTCAGGTTTGACATCCAAGGGGAGGGATTCAGAGCGAGGTACTTAGGCTCAGCCTCATTTGAGTTGCTGAGATGGCAGGCAGCTGGCTACTCCATAGTCTGATTCCCTATTTGCCCTTTAGTTTTTGAGATAAGATTGAGGAATTTACAGTTGCATGTATTGAGCTCAGAAAGGCAAGTTGCAAAGAATCAGTTCATAGAAATAAGAGTATTTGAACAGGCTCCAAACTGATTTCCCCCACAGCTGTTGTTTGTTCTGCTTTTATAAAAGAAAACTTTAAGATTTCAGTGCGTAGTCCCTAGAACATCGGCATCATCAGACAGGCTGAGCTGGAATCTGTATTTTAATGAGATCCTTTGTGATTTGTATGCACCGTAAAGCAATGCTTCTCAAACTTGAATTTAACTCACAAGCTTACTATGCACGAGGCCCTGAGAGGTCTTGCCCTCAGCCCCAGCTCCCTTGTAAACCGGGGGCCATAAAATGACAGGCACCGAGAAAGCAGGAGGTCAGCTTGCAGGAGGTGAGTTTAAGAGATGAGTCCTGAGCAAGCTCTTAATTAACCACTTGGCCGCAACAGCATCTTGGTTCACTTCTTTCAGCCCTGGGTTCCTCCCTGTAACTCAGGGCCCAGCTTGTCCAGCCCAAGGCACTGTCCTTCAGTTCCCTACTGTCTTCCTTCCTGCTTGCTGCCCCACCCTGTCCCCCTGGTTCATATTACCATTAATTATAGCCTGTGGCTCTGCATATGCTGCTTGTTCTGATAACACAAAGTATGCTGGCTTCCCCACTGGACCATGAGTACTTTCTCCCCTTTCATTTTCTAAGAGCAATAGCAGTACCATGGCAACGTCTAATCCCTAACCTCGAGATGGGGGGTGGGGTTGAGAGAATCAGAGCAGGTGTTCTTGAGAAAGGAAACAAAGAATTAGCCAGATGAAGCCAGAAGTGAAGGATCAGTATTCTAGGCCAGTGCTTCTCGAACAGTCATGTGCATACAAGTCACCCGGGGATTTGTTGATATTCTGATTCAGGAGGTCAGGGATGGGACTGGACAGTCCGTAGTTCTCACAAGGTAACAGGTGATCCCAATGCTACTGGCCCACAGACCACACTTTAAGAAGAAATTTCCAAGCAATGTGAAGGCGAGGATCTTAGTGTTCTATCCACTGCAATATCCAGATCATGTGTGTCTGCCCCAGAAAAGGTGTTTAATAGATTAGTGAATAAATAGTTACTGAATTAAATACTTAATATCTGAGATACCACCTGGCTGCTTGAATTCTCTTAAGTTGCAAGATATAAAATATGTTCGCTTTGGCTCCAAAATCAGGGCTAATACTAATACAACATGCATTGAGGCACAGAGAGGTTGAGCCACTTGCTCAAAGTCACACAGTTAATGTAGCAAATTGCTGTTTACCAGCTATTCCTTGTGCTCCCTTACATTTCCTAATCTCCCGTGCAGTTAGTTGAAGCTGTTGAACTAATTCTAACCAATGGAGTGTCAGTGACATGGCATGTGTCACCTCCTAGCTGAAGCAATTAAGAGCCAGCCCTCTTTCCTCCTCCACCCCTTTCTTGTCTGTTTTGTACTCTGCAATCTGAAATATATGGCCCCCAAGGTAAGATGAACAGGAATGCTACCCAGCCTCCAGTGGAATACACACAAGGATACATAAATCTTAGCTGAATTTGAACCACTACAAATTTGAGTTTTGTTATCATATTATTCTAACTAGTATGGGCTCAGTGTTGCCATCAGACAGCTCTTTGCATAAAGGGCTTTTTGTCTGGTATCCTAGGTCCTCTAAAGGGGAGCTTACCCCCAGATGAGGCATATCTCAGTCCTGCCAATGGGGGAAACCCAGATGCTAGGCGCTGGGGCTGTGAGAAATAAATGACAAGTGCCCTGAGAAACGTCTGAAAACAAAAGCTTTTGTGACAACAGCTTGGTGACCGTTCTCTGCAATTGGCGAAGGCTCTTTCTCTGCCAGGCACCACTTGCTGTCTAGCTGTTCTTTAACCATATGGAGGCATGTCTTCAAGCGTGCTTGGCATGAGGTGAACCTTGCTTTCAGAGGTTTTATGGGCTGCGTTCATGAGCTGAACGAAATCTTATTTTTGGAACATTATGAACGCACACCTTTTCAAGTGATTGACTTTATGACTTCTGTTGACTTGGTTAGATGGGATGTAGTTTTTCTACATGATGGCATATGGACTTGTATGTCCCACAAAAAATAGAAGATGCATCATCCTACTCACATGTAAACATCAAAAAGACAGGACTATTGTTTCTGTTTTTCTAGGTGTATGGAATTGAGTGGACTAGAGGAACCAATGACTTAATAAAAAAATAGATAACCTAAAAAAATAGATAATCATTGTAGAAATCAAATCAGTATTTGAGACTTTCCAACCTTCCCCTCCCTCCATCCATGTTTCTCCTTTTCTGTTAAAGATGCCTGGTCAGGATGTTTTTGCTGAAGGATTAACTCTCCAAGGACCAACCGATCTCTATTCTCTGAAATACTTTGCATCAAATGGAGTACAGGAAGAGACCCACCCATTCTGGAAGAGTAGTATATTTTGATAAAATCGTATAAGGACAGTACTAAAAGAGGAAATTACAGACCAGTACCATTTACATAAATTCTAGCATTAGATCTGGAAACTCAGCAGTATATACACATGAGTAGATTATGATAAAGTACGGTTTATCCCAGGAATATAAGGAAGGTTTAACATAAGAAAAATGTATTCAAGTAATACACTATGTTAGAATTTTAAGAGAGAAAAAGTACTCAAATATGTTATATAAATTTAACAAATGTAGTTGTGGAAAAAAAATACCTAAGCAACTTATGGATAGAAGGGAATTACCTTAAGCTGATAAAATATATCTTCCAAGAACCTATGGAAAAATTATGCTGAAACTGTAAAATTATAGTGAAACTGTAAGGAAACTTTTCTCTCTTCCAATATTTCTCTTTCAAGCTCTAATCTTTGCTTACATAGAAAATACAAAGAGGCCCATTTTAATTTATAATTTCATATCACATTGGTTAGGACATTTCTTAAACTGTTGAATAGCAGAGGTGATAGGAGCATTCCTATGAGAGCTATTTCCATGCCGATGTGTAGGAATTTCACTGATTTTTAAAATATTGAATTTGTACTTGGCAATTTTGCTACTCTTATTGCAAGTGATATGATGGTCTAAAATTCTCTTTCTTCCTTCCTCATGGTTTTAACTGATTATGCAACCTATAGTTTTTATTGTTACTATGAATGAAATCTTTCTCTCCGCAAAAAGGGAATAAATTATAAAACATTATTGGTCCAGCACAACTTTATTTCCATTACATTTTCAAATCAATTAGCAGACTAAATGGTAATAACATGTTCCCACTGATGGAAATGCATCTGTAAATTCAATGCTACAAAAGGCTATCTTTTTGACTTCAAGCTGGGGAGAGATTTCTAAAGGAAAATTTTTTCTTTATGTATTTTTAATAGGGTCTATCTTTTCTTTTAAAAATAATTCAATAGCAAAAATGGACAAGGAATACCAGCAGTCTATGCACAGAATACGATAGAGTCCAATAAACACTTACAAAATATACTGTCTCACTAGGAATCAGGGCAAGGCAAATGAAAACAATACATTGCTTCTTCAAGTTTAGACATTGCCAAATACCACATGGAAGTTCCTATTTCTCCACATCTTCACCACGTCTCAGCAGACTGTTAACATTTCACAACTATCAGGTTGACAAGTTGCTTTCCACACAGGACGATTGCCATGCATAACCCTCCTGCGGCATGCAGCCTGTGATCTGCTGTGTTAGATGTCACTAGTGGTCGGTCCACCGATCTGCACACAGAGGTGGTGGGACGGTATAGCCCCTTGCGGAGGCTGTGTGACCACTTCTGGGGGGGTGGGTCGGGAGTGGAAGTTCTGTGTGTTGTTTCCCACCTGTGCAAGATCCCTCTCCTCTTGCTGTCACACCGAGGAAGGAGCCCAAGTGGTTCAGATGGCACAGCTACAAGATGGGACCGCTTCCGTCAGACAGG
This sequence comes from Phoca vitulina, assembly GCF_004348235.1. Taxonomy (NCBI): domain Eukaryota; kingdom Metazoa; phylum Chordata; class Mammalia; order Carnivora; family Phocidae; genus Phoca; species Phoca vitulina. Next base: position 2,409,715 of record NW_022589706.1, read on the forward strand.
TCCCTGGCACCGTGGGTGCAGTGTCAATGAGAAATAAACACTTATTTGGTTGATTAATTAGGATTGCAAAATAAAAAATGACACAAGTGCAACCATTTTTGTAAGGTGTAGGTCTAGAAATAGAACTGCAGGACATGGATGCGGAATCTGGCACGCAATTGGCATTTCCTAAATGTGAGAGTTAGTGAAACCTCGCCTGGCCTACCCTAGTTTTAGAGATACGTAGATAAGTAAAATCCACTTCTTCCTATCAAGGAACTCAGACAAGCAAGCTAATATTTAAAACACAGTTATGTTTTACCTTGTCTTAGGCGGTTCAGCGCGGTAAACACTAGATACACGTGGGTAATGAACATCTGAAGTGTCGCTAGGTTTCCTGAAGAACTGAATTTATTTAAATTGAAAAACGGAAGCAGTTAAAATCTTGCCACTCAACACAGCTTAAGTGTCTTGGTAAGACTGTCTCATTATAAATGAAAAGTTAGCATTAAAATTTAAACCTTCTGTAAGTTGAAAATACATACCAGGTTTCTAAAGATTTTGTTTTAAACAGTGTATATATACACTTTGTACGCGTGTGTGTTTATATACACAAAATATCTCAAGCAATTTTACGTTTATTGAAAATGTTTTGGTATTTTAGATGTATTGGGTCAAATAAAACATTTAATTTCACCTGCTTTTTACTCTCCTAAATGTGGCTACTAGAGAGTTCAGATTACACATGGGGCCCGCATCATGTTCCTACTGGACAGCACTGCTCTAGACCAAGTGCACGTTCCTCAGAATGCTCTCTCATCCCATCCAAGGTGTCTGATCCCTGCTAGAACCTTAAGAAGTCGATTCATACTGAGTGTAACCTGTGGCGGCAAAAGGCTCTCCATGTTGCGAAGAGCTTTACAGATGCCAGGAGTTTCCTGCCAGAACACCAGCTTGCGCGTTACTTCGCTCATCTTCATGTGAACGTTCATCTTTCTTGAACTGACGTTTTCTTCACAACAAAATGTGGCTTAGCGACTGCCACTCCCTCACTTTCTGGCCTGGACATCAGCTTCTGCCCAGGCCCCTACTCTGTTCACACCGCAGCTACCCCGGTCGTCCACACGCAATTCAAACCCCTTGAGGCTTCCACGGCCTTATTTGATTTCCATCCCCCCCTAAATAACCAAAGGCGACAATTTACTAGACTAGATCTATGGGATGGAGGATGACAACTCCTCTTAGCTAACAAATGAGAACAGCAAATTGCTGATTTTAGATCACGTTTTCTTCAGGGTCTGCCAAAACTCAAGTCCGTTTCTCCTTTTTGTCTCCTTGGGATGAGATGAGGGAACCAAGCCCCCACTGAATATCCTCATCCTCTTTCCTCCCAGGTACGTGTGGAGCCAGAGGTGAGGATGTCTGGACGGACGGCGTCACAGTGTAGCTGCCCACGTGGTCCAGCAGGCTCGTCAACCGCTTGGCAACTCTCCCTCCCCAGGCCCCTCCCAGCTGAGCGGCCAGACACCGAGGGCGGGTGCAGTGGCCACATACCATCTCTGATGAGGCCACAGACCATGGGATGAAAACTGTTACTGCTGCCCAAACCAGCACCTCTTGTGAATTTAAGGCAAAGCAAAACAAAAAAGGGACCTGGTGTCATTCCAGGGTATGCGTGGTTAACCCGCCGTGCATCGACTCCAAAATACGCCCCGCTGGAACTCAAGGCACCTGTGCTGAACAGAAGGACGCCTTTCCATGTTTCAGAGACGCATCCCCCAGAGAGGCTACGCAATAAATAGCCCCCCGAACACTGAAATCAAAGGGCAGAGAACATTTTACAGTTGCTTTATTTAACAAAATTTACGCCAACTTCTATATCCATATACAAACGTGTTTCAAAACCAGAGCAGCAAACACACCAACTGTTAACACAGGACTTACAATAATGCTTAAAACACGTTATGCAATGTTTTGTTTTCTGCTCATATAGACATTTACAGATTCAAAAATTATTCCAAAGGCCGAGCAACGTCACATCTTTGTTTCCTGGGATGATTTACTTAGTAGGTTGTGAAGAAAGAGGGATGGAGCTCTTGAGGGTTAATATACTGTGTTCAGTTTAGTTTAACAAACAGCATTTGGCCCATGGTAGGGCTCACAAAATGTTTTGGGCAGGGGACAAAAATTTGGGTAAAATATGATCTATGAGACTATGAGTCATTTTTTAAAAATTTTCACTGTCATAACTGTAACAAGATGGTCTCATTTCTGACCCCCAAAAGTAAGAAACTCTTAATAAGTTTAAAATTTTCTTAGTAAGTACTATTAATAAAAAATTTAGTGAGTACAGGTCCTTCAAAATCAAGATAGGGGTATGTAAGTACTCAACACAGTTCTACCCCTACCTTGTCCAATTTTGTTAGAAATGTTTCATGACATTTACCTACATGTTAACAAGCTATTTCCTAAAGTTCTTCATATAGGGAGGACAGACATGTTTTGCTTTCTCATTTTTTATGACTTTCAGGAGCCTTCTTAGTGCCTCAAAAAAATACTGTAGCTCTGAAAATCCCCAAAAAACTTACGTAGTCTACTTATAAAATTGAGCTCCATATGAGTTACATAAGCTTTTAGGTAATACTTGAAAAAGCGGCTGATGCTGCAAAGTATAAATATTTCATGTTGACACTTAACACTCTGACCTGATTCATGGTCATCTTTCCTGAAAGGTCATGCTCTAGCCTCTCGAGAAAGATGCTACCAAGCAGTGAGGTATAGAAGGAGGAAGAAAAAAAAAAAATCACAGCCTTTTCTTCTCAGTGTCTTGGGAGCCTTCCATCAGGCTGGCAGGATACACGTCTACACGCGGCTCACGCTTCAGGGCGCTCTCCTCTATGTGGTGAAGTGGTACACAGGATCCATTTCCCAAAAAGCACCAACTAGAAATGCACGGGGATGAAATACTGCAACGAAATGATCCTCAGGAGTTTCTACTCTTGTTTGTTCATATAAATCAGACTCATCACTTACTTGTGCTTTCATTTTCTAAAAATGAGATCACACCATTATAAAAATGTGCTTCCAAAATAATTTCTAGAATATAAAATGTCTTATATTTTTCCAGCCCACATAATTTCATTATAAAATAGGAAATCAGAAAATTAGCTACTGCAGTTTTCATATGGTAAAAAATATTTATATGTGTACACACACGCATATATACACATATAAAAAACCCAAGTTTTAAATTTCAATAAAAATTAACCAATTAGCCAACTTAATGATTATGTATTCAATTAGACATAAGAAATGTTGATTATCTGTAATGAGAACGAACTACAAAGAATTACAATCCCACCTATCAAAAGATAGTCTAAGACTTTCACACGTGTAAAAAAAAAACACAGGAAGTTCCAACTAACCAACAAAATGGAAATCTCACTCAAGTCTTTTTCAGATATAACGCCCCCAGTTTCATTCACTGCACTATCGAATTCCCTAAGGAAGGAGCAGTCTTAAAGTGAGGACAACAGAGCTGGGGCCGCCCTGCGGGTGTGTTCAGCGTGGTGGTCGCTTCCTGGTGGAGTGGGCAAGCGAAGATGAAATCCAGCCTGAGCTCCCTCAGCCAGGCCACCGACCTGCCCAAGGGGTGGTGCAGGTGCAGAGGGAGTGTTTCCTAATGCACACAAAGGTGCTGTGTGGGCCAGCCGTGGTCCTGGCATCTGCTGGTGGAGAAGGAAGCAGGTGTTCTCGAGAGTTACTACCTAGGAAAGGTGAGCGAGAGGGAGAACAAGACTGGAGAAGATAAATCAGAAGCAGACTGTGACTACCGGTGAAAACCAGGAATCGTGTTTCTATAACCTCCACAAAGATGGTGGGATGTTTCTGTTTTGTGGATTCCTGCCTGTTTTTTGTATTTTCATGAGGGAAAGCCTTAAGGGGTCTCAAAGGCACAAAAGGAAGGGGACAGGAGGTGAGCAGGGAAGCGTGTCACTCCGCAGGAGAGCCGGTTCAGAGAACTGCCGGAGGGACAGCAGGCTATGGGCTGGGGGGCAGTGTCCGAAATCCTAAGTGGTGGAGAGAGTGCGCTCAGCCTTCACCCCCGGTCTGTGCCTGAGTTCTCAAATGAAAACTAATGGTCACATTAAAGTCATAAGTCTCTTCACAATCCTACCTTGAACTGTCTTCCCCAGTTTTATCTATGTTTTAAGAAGCCTGTTCATTCACATTTTAAATTGGTTACTTTATGTTTGTGAGGGTGGTAGGGACAAACAGGAGCCTTACTTTTAGATATTTTCCCTCTGTGACCATGCCTTTTTTTTTTTAAAGGCACATTCCCTCCCCAACTGTCATAAATCAGGACATTCAAAAAGAAAGCAAAGGTTTAAAAATGTTTCTTTCCTCCCCTAACATCTACTGCTCAGGCAAACCCTTGGAATCATTCCTTAAAGTGGCCAACAAAAGCACAAGGCTCTGTGCTAAAGACAACACTTCTGAGTACTGCCGAGTGGGTGAGGAATTTCAAAGAATAGCCACTTTTCTAGAACCAAATTTAAGATAACAAAGTAGAAAGTGTAATTTCCATTATGTACCAAATATGCAGCACATGAGTTAATGCAGAAAACAACGGATGTGCACACCAAGATAGGGTTTAATTCCACAGTAGCATTTTGTATGCAATGTGTAAAACACTCTAAACTTGCCCCTCTGAATAGATCACAGAAAATTTGTACCTACTCAGAAAAAAGGGGTGCTAAACAAAGAAAAGTCTCAGATCCCACTGGAGATCTGGAAGTTTCACTTCTCTCCAGAAAAATGCGTGTACAGATTTGTGCATACTATTTCAGGGGCTTCAAATACCTTCCAAAGTCCAGTCTCTTATCTCAGGTTAAGACTCCTGGCTCTCAACATTCCTACAAGGTTTCTGAAGAATGAACGGTCCTCTCATTCCTACAATCTGTATTTCTCCTACTGAGTCGGGGAGAGGGGGAACAAACAAACTAGAATAAACTAAAAGTAAGAAAAACAATTTGCTTCAAAGACCGTTTTTTACTTATTTGCCCTTGGAAGAAAGAACATCCCAATCTCTGGTTGCCTCTATCAAATGCCGTTGGCCATGACTCATCCACTCCTCCTGGTCTTCATACAGCCGCCCACAAAACCAGCACTTAAATAGACACTGTGAGGAGTCATCAGGCAAGGAATCCACCACCTGATAGTTGTTTTTATGCACTTTTTTAAGTTTCATTTTCAACATCATCTGCCTTTTTATCTGATTGGCCTCCTCCACGTTCCGGTAGGTCAGGCGAACATGATGCCGTCTGATGCCTAACTGACACCTAGTCCTCTCCGATAAGACGACTTTGAGGACATTGCCTTTGTACTTGTTGATTACCTTCATCACATTGGAGACTTCTGGAGAGTCAACATCAGGATGGTTTAACACAATGACGGGCTGGTTCCTACGGGGGCATTTAATCAACTGGTCTGGTTTAGCGGCGATCAGTCGAAGCTGTCTTGCAACCTGAAAAATTGAAGGATCCTTGAGATAGTGGCTGGGATCAGCCTGGATTTTGCTTTTCTTCTTGGATGAGTTCACTTGTTTGGTTTTATTTTTACTTATAGGAAGACTTCTGGAAAGCAGTTTGCCTTGTTTACTCAGTTCACTGCTTCCTGGTTGCCCATGCCAGGGGCCAGTTTTTTTAGGCGTGGTCCCACAAATAGCACTCTCTTTTCTTGGTTTTGGCCGAAGAGGTATATCAAGATTTTGGGACATGTCTATTGGCCCGCTTTCACTTGTCAAAGACTGTAAGTCTGCGTCTGTCTGTCTCACTGGGCAGAACGGAATGGGTTTTATTAACTGGGTCTCACTGCAAGGTATGCTGACGGGTGCTTCACACGTTGCCTCTATAATGTGGGTGTCTTCAGAAGAATTAAGAACCCTCAACACAGCCCCTTTGGGGATCAACACTGGAGTAGCAACATGGGCGTTCCTGGTTACTCTGCTTTCAGTTTTCCCAGTGCTGCCTTCTATAAACTGTGGATAGATTTGCTGTTGGGTGAGTGGCCCACTAAGACCACCATCATCCTGAGGTTTTGGGAGCGTGCCTGTGGAATAGCCAGGGCCAGAAAATGACACGTTAATCTCGTGAATACCTTCAGGAGCAGCTTTCGAAGTTCCCTTCGACGCCTGCCCTACAGAACGGCGATGTGCGTTATTTGCAGACAAAGACGACGGCTTGCCACAGGATTCGATTAACTGAGCTATCTTTCTGCGCAAGAGTTCAATTGACTTTATTTTGGATGTTGAGCTATTCCACTTAACACCCTCAGGGACGTTTTCAGACCCAGAGCTCAGAGAAAATACTGATGAGATGACTGGACCATCGAAAGAGTCCTTAGTCCTTTCAGGATTCTTTAATTCCAAAGGCTCCTCCCTGGGCGGCTGAGACCTGATTCTGTCTTCTGATATATTTATGTGTAAATACTCGCTTTTAGGTTGAGAGGAAATCTGGCCTGTATCTGAAACTGCCTTGGGTTCCTCCATCTGCTTGTCTTTCGACTTCCTATGAGAGGGAACCATTTTTACAGGAATACTGATCTCCTTTCTGGATTCCAAGCTATGGGGACTTAGAGGCAACAAGCGCTTTTCTCCAGAGAAGGACATGGTTGCAGGCGACACAGCCCGGGGAAGTAACTGCTGCAAGTCACCGTGCGAGTTCCATCCATCTTCAGCCACAGAAACAGCAGCTTTATAAGGGAAAGGGCTGGACGCAGGGCCGAGACTGTGGAAAACACTGTTTTTTGCTCCAGATGCTGGAGAATGACCTTTCAAGGAGAGAGAAGGAAGAGCCGGTCTATGTGGATACACACTTTTTTTCTGGAAATCCTCAACTGTGTCCGGGTTGAGGAGGGATTCTCCACGGTTGTGCGCACTAGAATTTGTCATGAAAAAATCGTAAGACCTGACCCACTTCACATTTTTAAGTTGTTTCTGAACTGACGACTGAAGATTATCAATGCCTGTCAGTTTCCCAACATGCCCTTCCATCGCCAGGGACTTCATCTGGCTTGCAGAAACCATTTTTCCTGGTCCGGCCAAACCCTTCTCTTTAGTCATACGCTCAGAATCACCCCCTTCACCCCCAGCAGCTTCAGGGCGGTTACTTTCTTCCAGAGGAAACAGTTTCAGGACAAGCTGCTGGGTCCCGTTGACGACCTTCACATCCATCAACTGGGCTAAGCAGTTGGCAGGGACGACGAGTTCTGCTGGTGCCACCACTGTTAACGGCATTCCCGGCTGCACCGGCTCTTTCGCCGGGGACAACACTTCTACCTCCACGCTTTGGTTCTCAAACACACTGCCCTCATTGGGCTCCGACAGGGTCACTTTATTCGGAATACACACTACATCTTTTTGGTGTTCCTTTGATTCAGGCAGCAACATAATATTGTGCATTTTGTCTTTATTTGTATGGAGGGAGAACCTCGAGAGTTGATCGGACAACTTATTTTGAAATGCAGTCCTTGGATTGGGAGGTTTTAAGAGCTCTGTGTTTTGTTTCGACGTGCTGGTTCTTTTTGGCTCCAGCTTGGCAACAGTTTTGGGCGGCCGCCTGCCCCCGGCCCTCTCGTGGACTCTCCGCCTGTGTTTGACAATGTAGTCATTCCTAATAGCACCATAGTCGCAGTACTCACATTGGTACGGGAATATGCCTGTGTGCTTCACCAGGTGCCTCTGGAACTCCCCTTTTGTGTAGGAAATGTAGCTGCAGTGAGAACAGATGAATTTAATCTCTTCATGTTGAAGCGTGTGCTTTTTGTACTGCAGAGGGTCCTTTGTGGAAAACCGACATTTATCACAGTAGTATTTGCCTGGCTTAAAGTTCCTCACCTTAAATTTGTTATTGACGGAACCGGCGATGGCTTCAGCTTTATTTCCTACAGGAGTAGCACTGGGATTACTGTTCACAAAATGAAAATGGGGAGTAGCCACACCGAGGTTGCATTTGAAGCAAACGTATTTGTCTTCCTTTTGGCTTGGCCCAGTACCCTTTTTCAAATCTTGAAGTGGGATTTTGTGAACACTTTTGCACTTCGCACACGTAGCAATGGTCATCATGGCAGCCTCGGCCTCTGACCCTTGACACAAAAGAGCTTGTGCTTCTTGTCTATCTGGTCGAGTCGCTCTATTAGCATTCGGTTGTTTGGGTGACATGGTCAAGGAATTATGTCCGTCATTCCCTTGGGTGGTATATAACTGCTGTCCAATATCCTTCATCTTCTTTATTTGCATTTCTAAAAAGAGAAAGCCAGAAAATCCAGGAAGACTTCACATGATAAAATCCTTAGGGGCCATCCTTCATTTAACTTCGTGATTGGCGGAGAACCAGTGACTTCCTGGGGGGCATAGTCAGTTATCCTTGTTTATAAACCACCACAGTAGGTGGACAATCCCGAAATAGGATTGTTCCCAATTCTCTGATATTCCGGGCAACACTAAAGGGGAAAAAAAAAGAAAAGACATCATAAAGCATGGTTAAAATGTGAACCTAAGGTTTAGTTAATCTATTTCCAAACTTCTCCTATATTTCAATGACCTTTGAATTTTATGTGAAATCTTGACATATTTTCTTAAACACAAATTGCCAGTAAAACATAATACAACAGAAATGGCAAATAAGAAGCCTAAATGGAAGACATTTTTAAATTCAGCCCCCTAAAACTCATCACTTTAGACCAACCATAAACCAGCTGTCATTCAGAACAGCCCTTGATACGTGAGAGTTATTTTTAGGTGTCACAGAGAGCATCCCAGCAACTTCACAGGTACAATTTCATATTAGCCTAAATAAAACTTCGTGCAGGAGGAATCTATTTCAGTTTTTAAACACACAAATTATCAGGTGGTGGAGAGGGCCAGGGCTTTGGCTCAGGTACCCCTGTGTTTCCACATGATAGCTAATTAGCAGCTTGGATTCCCAGCTCTCATTCACTCCATCTGCTTTCACAAATGTAAGAAGTCAGTAATACACCGGCAATATTAGGCAGACAAATACGGATTCCTTCAACATCTTACTGAGCGTCTATTACGTGTCAGGCGCTGAGTGCTGCCGGGCAGTGCGCAAAACCCAGTATCAGTCCGTACACTCAGGAGGGTGTAGAGAGGGGCAACAGGCAATATATTTATTTCTTGGGTGGTGATAAGTAATTGATAAAGATATACCATACAGCAAGGCCAGGGGGACAGGGAGTAAGTATGTGATGCGGCTGCAGGGCTGGCACGTGCAGGCGTGGAGTCAGGCAGGCCCCCCGTGCAGCTGCCGTCTGAGCAGAGCCCTGGGGCAGCCAGGGAGCAGGTACTGCGGCTGTCGGGGAGAAGGGAGTTTCAGGCAGAGGAAGGCACAGGGCTGTGGGACGTGGGCCCGCAGCACCTGAGGAGGCGGAGAATGGAGGGGACCGAGCAAGGAGAGGGGGGAGAGGAAGGGGAGGGTGGTATGGTCAGAGGCAGCGGGGGCGCTGGCCAAGGAAAGTTCTAGCACAGAGTCGTAAGGATGTGGCTTTTCCCGCACCTGAGGCGGAGACGGGGCAGTGACGTGGCCTGCGGTGACTTATATCCTGACAGAGCCCCCGGTTGCCACAGAGACAAGCGCCTGTGAGTGTGAATGGCAGCGCGGGGGCTGAGCTGAGAGGCGGTGGCAGAGGCGTGAATGTCCCTACAGCAAGTGCCACAATATGGGTAATGATGATGACACCTTCGATAAAAATAGTTACCTGTTTTTTTAAATAGTTACTTCTAAGTACACGCTCTTTTCCCCAGAACATACAAGAACTAGCAGCCAGACAAAATTCTAGTTGGGGATCTGCTAAAAAGGCTTTATTTTATGACCTTCTAAAAACCACTGAAGCCTTCTGAGCCTCAGTGTTTTCATCTGGCAATTAGAATGAAGGACACTTATCCAACCTCTCCCACAGCGCTGCCATGATGACTAAAACACTCGAGAGTGTGAGAGAGCACTTCTGAAGTTTTACGGTGCTTCTAAGCGTCAAGGGGCAGACAGAGGTACCCAGTGAGCGTCTGTTCGATGATGAGCAGCAATGTGAGGGGGAATTGGCAGCTTCGTTCTAGCACTGCTCACAGGCCAAGAGCCATGCAAAGTCAGTCTGAAGGGCCAACCTGGGGAAGCAGAAGGTCCTACCATAGGGTCAAGAGAAGTAATTATTGCATATTCAGGTCCAGCATAAAACCTGCTCTTTACAAGCATTTTTTGAAAGGACCATAAGAACATACCATGTTTGACAACAGGCTTTGTTTTCTTTGGCAGTGTTGTCTTTCCCTGTTTTGCTTTTGCAAAAGATAGCTGCCTCCTCTCAAAAGCAGCTGAACCCTGGTGGCATCTAGGACTCGATCAGACTCGCAGCAAGTGGGCAGAGGCCCCTGGGGTCACAAGGTGCTCCCTCTGCCCTTAGTGTTCGAACACATACCTATGCAAGGGGACTGTGAAGAGGGCAGGACATGTAAACTGGTAAGCATGGGCAAAGACAAGGACTTCCATTTCCCACTGCACTCCTCGTACACACAACAGGTGGAAGTTTCAGGAGTCACTCATAGCTCACATGCATTTCATTTTCCAGAGCTGTAAACTGGATTTGTGAAGGGAGACCCCAGGGACACTACTAGTACCAGAACTTACAGAAGCAGAACTTCTGCTATTACTCAGGTAATCTCAAGCGAGATTAGCTTGGATTCCCAGCTCTCATTCACTCCGTCTGCTTTCACAAATGTAAGAAGTCAGTAATACACCGGCAATATTAGGTGGACAAATACTGATTCCTTCAACATCTTACTGAGCGTCTATTACGTGTCAGGCACTGAGTGCTGCGGGGCAGTGAGCAAAACCCAGTATCAGTCCGTACACTCAGGAGGGTGTAGAGAGCGGAAACTATTACTATTACTAAGCTATTACTCAGGTAATCTCAAGCAGATGCGAATGGGTCTACAAACATCCTCATCCCTCTTGATAGACCCATTATAAACCTGCACACCTTTTCTCTCATTTAGTCCTCGGTTCTCAATTCCAAAGATCTGCATACCAGTTGATCCCACATCTGCTATCTATCAGCCCCATAATCCTGCTAACTACAGAGGGAGGGGGGCAAAAAGACAGGAGGAAGAAGGGAGGGCAGAGAGGAGAGGAAAGAAGAAAGTAACTCACTTGCCTGGCACAATGTGCTTACCAACTGCTTCAACATCTTAAATGTTAATCCTAAGAAATTCTCAAGAATCTTGTGATGAGATTCCTCCATTTGAAGACTCACCCAAACCAGGATTCCAACTGTGCATTTTTAGTTTTCCAGCACCTTTCCCAGCCTCCAGGATTCTTCAGAATTTATATAAAGCAGTTTTGCCATTTTCTTTCCAAGTCCTCTTAAAACTTGGAGGCGTCATTCCTCCTAAAAACTGAAAACTTGAAATCCCAGAGAGACTGGACGGTAAGATCACATATTTGGCAAGAAGTGGAGAGCATCCTGATGGAGGAAAGTCCCCAGGGAATGAATCAAGCCAGCTACAGCGGCGAAGGAGTGCTGTCCGCTCAGAGGTGTTTCCATAAAACTATCTCGCCAGTTATTCTGAATTAAGATTCCTTAGGAGCAAGTGCCAGTATGAAGTGCGAAGCTGTGATCAGCAAATATGTTTAATGGGAGGCAAGGCATCTAGGCCACGTTCGAATTACGGTCACCTGTTTCCAACTGTCTTCCTGGGTTCTAAACCATTCTCAAGATAATGCAGTGCTTCTATACCAGCACTTCCTCAGTCCAGGTGACAAAGATGTCAGGCTTCTTCAAAACAAGTAATGTTCTCTTTGGCCTTTGTAACGTGTGTGGCTAATTGTAGGGGGGAAAAGACCTGAGCAGGCCCCATGACAAGAGTGAACGGACGCGGTGAACGGCAGGGAAGAACTAAGGTCCCCTGCTCCTGGTGCCGCAGGTGAGCCCACCTGAGACCGCTGCGGGTGCACCCGAGTGACCGGCTCCGGAGCCCACTCCCTCCGTGCAACTCTGGCTCACATAAGGTCCAACCAGCTGGGAAGCTGGGTCCTCTTGGCAAACCGCTGCCCAGGGGTCTGATAACTGACCTAGGCTCACGTGAGGTGATAAAAGGTGGTGCCTGACACTGGAAGGGCACTCAGTAAACTGCTGTGAACATCAGTTTCGGTGTTGACCTACCTTTCAAACTCATGCCTCTATTCCAAAACCTCTGCATTGCACCTCCCAGGACTAGAAACTTACTTTTTTTAAAAAGATAACTTAGGACTGTTCTCAAAAGCACAGAAAATACTTAGTATCATTAACCCTGGACACAAGAAATAAAGTGTCCAATGAATATTCAGTTGTCTGTTTTTTCACAGCGTGCAATGAGCTTTTTAATGCAGAATTATCTACGGGATCAGCCAAAGATGACTGACACACCCCGAAGAAAAGTGCATGGTGTGTCACAAATGTGCTTCCTGAGTCTTGTCTCTTCCTCGGGAAAGGCCATGCAGCATGCCCTGCTGCTGGCTTTTCCTTTTGACTTTGAGCCACTTGCCCTGGTTTCTTCTTTTTATTATGTGGACAGATCGAGAAAAGGACTAAGTCTGTCAGACAGCAGGTCGGTGACACTGGGGCCCATAAAACCATGAGGGCTGCACAACTTCTATTAAAGGAGGGCACGTACTGCATGGAGCACTGGGTGTTACACGAAAACAATGGATCGTGGATCACCACATCAAAAACTAATGATGTATCGTATGGTGACTAACATAACATAATAAAAATTAAAAAAAAAAAAAGATGGAAGCATCGGATTTCTAAATACTGAAAACGTCAAATGCTCAACAAGATTAGAAGAGAAATAAGTAGTAACACGATTTAAAGCTACAGACTCCGGAATCGTATTATAGGGGTTGAAATCCCAGGGCCATACCTTTCTAGGTGTGTGAGCTGGGGCCAACTGTCTGCATCCTCACTGGTAAAACATACAGTTAACAGTACCTACGTCACAGGCATGTCATGAAGATCACGTGACAATGTGACGTAGAGTGCTTAGGTAAGTTACACATCGTGAACTACTAAAAAAAGAAAATAGGGAAAGAAATCATGCCAATCACATGAATAGTCAAAGGGGCTAAAATACATGCTTCTTCACTGCCTAGCAACTGCTCTTTCCAGAATATACACTGAATCCCACGTCATGATTTCAGTTGCAGTTACTGGGTTGTAAAGCCTAAAACACAATTTACCTCTGGGGTCAAGACCATCACCTAACCTCAGTGGCCAACTGACTAACATGAAAAGACACTTGAACCACATACAAGAGTATCCCCTACAACCTAGGTTTATGTAGGAGCTAGTTACTGAATTCCTTGCTCCTCTCCAAGCCCAGCTGAATTGTGAAATATCCCTGTAAGTGAATGAACATTTACAAGCTGGATGTTAATGTGAGAAGTGGCCAGCCTATTGCATCACATGCACTCTACCTGCATCATCACCTAGTTTTTGTTTGTGAGAGATGCCCACCAAGTCAGTAGTAGTTGACTGACTGCATCATCATTTTTGGATGGAGAAGCAGATTCCAGTGCTCTCTCCAGAAATCCTTCCATGTGGCTTCTGCCACATCCACTGCCAGGACGGGGGGGCTGCAGCTGCAGTACCCATGAAGAGCGAAGGGAATGGAGCTGGAAGGTTTGCAGTTCAAACTGATTCTGTCCCTATTTGTTGGGTCCTTAGGCAAGTGATTCCCTCTGCTCATTGTCAGGCAAGGAAACCCGCTTTAGGATTGTCAGACTTAAAAGGTCATGAGGAGAGCCAAACAAGAGAACATATGCAAAGCACTCAGCCCGCGGCACAGGTGCTCCAAGATTTTTTTCTGTTCCTTTTGTCCAGTTACAGCAAACACTGGTCTAAGAAATGTTTCCCAGCAAGCAAAATTTTAAAGCATTCTGCCTCAAAGTGCCCAGCAGCATGTAGACAAGTAATACCTGATCAGGAAAAAAAAAAAAAAAAAAAAAAGGTAACATTAGGCCTGTAAAGTGCTATCACTGCCCAGGTAAAATGGTATTTAGGAAGAAGCTGGTAGGTCACTCAGCAAGAACTTTCAGACCATTACAAAGAATCAGAACTGAACTGAACGGGTACATAGTTCTACAGGAAGAAAAACACCAACTAAGTATTATTTTCTTTTTGCCAAACGACCTTGCACTTCTAAATAACTGAAGTGCAAATTGGTGGCCCCTGAATGACAAAAAATACTTCCAAATGTTGCTGACAAATATACCGCTTTTGGGATTCTAGATTTCCTTCTGAAACCAAATGTAACACTTGGGCCACAGAATGGGGCAAGAAGGCTGGACAAGAAAGCCTCTGTTCTGATTCCTTTGCTTTCTAGGGGAAAAGTATAAGAGTAGAAAAGACAATGACCTTGGGAGATCAAGAACAAGGTTTAAAACCTAGGTTTTGGACACAATAGCTGTATAATTCTGGATCTGTTAACCTCCCCTGAGCCTGAGTTTTCTCACTTGTAAAGTGGGAATGATAACGCCTAATTTCCATGCTGGTGTGAGGAAGAGGTATACGCAGACAGCAGGTAACCTTATGCTTGGCAAACACTACATGTTCCATTAAGAAATAAATCAACCTGTTTTTGTAAGACTCCTTTGAATGTAGAAGAATCCGCAGAAACTCCTGAGAAGCAGAAACTCTTAGCTTAACAAATCAGCCAGATGAGATAAAGGACTCGCAGCAGGAGGTCCTCAGGGGGCTGGAGGCCAGGATCTCCTCCGCAGCCCCATCTACAAAGGAGTTATTTGGAGACAGACTTGACACTGTGAAGCTCTTTAACTGAGACTATATCAGAAAACAAAGTAAGTTATTACATAGGGGAAATTATACTTTTGTTAGCATTAAAAAAATACAAGGTAAAAAACAAGGGAGTATTACAAGCAACATTACAAAATTGTGTATTACTGAACACACACCTAGGGACTTCAGGTCTCTAAAGGTGACAAAAATGAAGGACACATATATTTTTGTATTTCCTCCCCACCTTTTGACTTAAAGAAAAACCAAATTTTGCAGATGAAATGGATTAACGGTTTAATAAAAAGTATAATCAAACACAGAAGAAATATCTCCCACTACACCGGTGGTTATTAACCTTGGCTGCATTAGGGTGACCAACTTGTCATAATACGCCCAGGATGTTAAACTTAGTTTTGAAGGAGGTCGCTGGGATGTTCACCTTACTGCACACTAGGATTTCTTGGAGAGCTTTAAAAATAAAGATGCCTGGGCCCCACTGTGTGTGGGGGTGGCTCTGGGAGTGTTAAAAGCTTTCCAGGTAAATCTAATGTACAGCCAAGGTTAAGAACCACTCCCTGACGTTATAAGTGCAGAGGAATGTGTGGGAATGGCAAGAATATTACGAACATTGTTGTGCAATCTTTTATATACCCATCCCAGGCAAGGGTGCTGGAGAGGGGGGCAAGGCCATTGCTTGGAGGGTAGTGGGGTGACTGGGCAAGCGGACTCTGGGTCTGACCCTTGCTTAGGCATTTGACCTTGGAAATGTCATCACTGATACTCTCCGTAGTGTATAAGGGCAGTAACACTTTACAGATTCTTGGAAACGTAAAATGTTCCAGGCACGGTGCCTGGCAGGGTGCGAGTACAATGAGCATAAACCAGGACTGATTTACCCCCACACCTCCCACAGGCAGTCTTTCAGGAGTGGAATGGGAGATGGAGAGCAGTCATAAATGGGTGGTCTCAGTGAAGCAGTGAGTGAGCACTGCCGTACCAGTGGCCTGATCAGGATGCTCTCCGTGGCTGGCTGGGTTTGGCAATCCTGGACCGTCGTGACTGAAGTCAGGTGGACGGGGTGCCGAGGCACATTCATACGTTACCTCAATAGTCCTCAAAGTGCGCCTTCAATTATCTGCTGCTTCTAAGGTGACAGAGCTGGAGAGGCTGTGTCTTTTCCCAGGTCATGGAACTGGTCAGCTGACGTCTAACCTAAATTCTTTTGCTTTCTGCTAGCGGGCTGTGCAAGACTGTGAACTGAAGTCACAGCATCTACTGTCATTCAAGTACTGTTCTTACTTCCTGCCCGGTGCTGTCGAGCTGCAGATGAGTCAAAAGCGTGGCAAGTTCCAGGGCTCTTCCTTATTTTGGGCCTTGTCTTCTCAGGCACCAAGCCCCATCTGGCCTCACACCTGCAGACCCAGGCATAGGCGTCTACATTCAGGGCCCTGCGAGGCTGCCGGGCACTGCACAAAATGCCCTGCAGAAGCCAGGCACTTGGCTATAAGTCCTGGGTCCGTGCAGCCTAGGTCGCCCCAGGAATTTTCTTCTAGAAAATAAGGAGAATGAGCCCCAAGATACTTCTCAAGCAAGGATGTGTGGCAAGGTAACACAGGAGCTTAAAATAAAACAGAAGAAAAGGTTTCCTAGGACTCAGGTGACCTAATAAATCAGATTGCCCTTTTCCTGAGATGGGCTGGGGCATGCGGTTTACAATTCTTCCCAGGTGATTCTGCTGCCTCGCCACCCCCACTCCATGATGAGAACATCTGGATTACACAGTCTCTGGACCCTTCATTCCAAGGATGGATTCTGGAAATTGCAATTGGCTGGGTTGGCATTCGTGAACAAAGAAAATGCAGTCTACCCCAGGCAGCCTGAGAACAATCAGGACTGGGAAGCCTCACTGTGAGGGCCCTGTTTATCAGTCAACAGGACAGGACTTGGCCCAGGGGGCACTCAGTACATATTGCTTGAAGGAATGAATGAATAAATGAGTGAACGAATGAAATGTCAGCCTTCATGGCAACAACCATAAAAATGTTCTTTGTTCTTCCTCTTGCCCAAAAAACTGACCTGGATCCCCTTACTTAAAGACAAATACACCAGGGGAGATCACGGCATTGTTTTTTTTCACATTGGTATCAATGAATTTTTAAAAAATCGACATTAGTTTGACATAGTATCAGGGAGGAGGCTCAGTAAAATAATGCCCTCCTTTGTCTGTTTTCCAAAATGCATTTCTAATGAATGTTATCAGCATAACAAAACCGGATACATACAAAAGGGTTATTTTTCAAGGCTACGTTACATCTAGGATAAAAAATAATTTTAAAGAGTGCGTCCTAGGTGAAAGAGAACATGGATATCAAACAATTAAAACAGCCTACCATTCTCCTTGCATTCTGCAGACTATATGATACTGGTTTCTGAACAACTATTTGCTGGGCTCCGAGAACCCTGCACCAGTATCTCCCGCTGTGTACACACATCACTGGCTGGGCTGAACTTTGCATCCATGACTCAGAGAAAGATTAAGACATACATTCCTATTCTCTCTCCTTTCCTCTAGGAAAGCCCTGCAAGCTCCTGGAGACCACGGCTGTCTTACTCTTGGTGGCTTCAATTCTAAACTTAGATATTAATCCTTAAAGGCTGTAACACAACATTACAGTTTAGCCGTGTACACTTTCAAAAACAGGACAAAGTGCTATTTCACTTTTTAACTTGTTTAACGTTAGGCTAATTGTTCATTATCCTAGTTTTTAAGTCAGCGTTATTTTAATGCGGTACATTACAGAGAGGGACTTAAGTGTTCTCTTTCTTTCTCTCCTTTGGTTTCCCTTTCCGGTGAAGAAATACTCACTTTTTTGCACCCTGCCTGAAACTGCCCAACAACCCCAGATCGCAAGACAGAAAGGGCAGCTGGGATGGGGAGGTCCCACAAAGGCTGCCATCTGCATCGGAGCAAGTCAAACCTTCACCGTCCACCCTCCCCTGACTCCCCTCTCCCACAAAAGATGCACAGGTCCTCCGTGGACAAGCCCTTCCCGGGGCACACGCCGCGAAACTCCCAAGGAAAGACAATGCCAGTCCGGTTTTCAAGTTTATTGTCGGCACTCTCACACCGATGGTACACGGTATCCAAGGCGAGTCCACATCTAACAAGGTGGTGCGAGGCCGGGAGGCGCGGGCGCGGGGCTTACTGCGTGGTCCGCCGGGGCCGCGGGTCTCCTCTAACTACGGAGAGTCACACCACGTCAACGCTTACCTCCGAGGCCCGCAGGAGGCTTTAAAAATGGCCTCCTGACGACACTTCCTGCTCGGAGCCGACCGGTAGAAATCCTCGCAGGAGATGCATCATTTAAAACGCCGGGGGCGGGCGGAGGAGGCCGGCTCGGCGGCTCCACACCGGCGGCCCCGCAGCCCGCACGCCGCCGCCGCGGGTCGCGACCGGCACGCGGGGGACGAGCCTGCGGGGTCGCGGCGGCACAAAGGGCCCGCACCCCGCCGCCGCCCCGGCCCGGGGGTCTGGGCAACCCCCGGCCCGAAGCCCCCGCCCCGCCCCCGGCCCCCCTCGGGGCCTTCGCCGCACGACGCCGGCCGTTTGGCCGGCCGCGCGGCACGCGGGGCCGCGGCCCGCACGACCCGGCCCCGGACTGCCCACCCCGTCCCGCCCCGGCGCGGCCTCGTCAGGCCCCCCGCCGCTCCGCGCGGCCCCCGCAGCCCCCTCGGCGTCCCGGCCCGCCTGTCCCGCTCGCGAACCCGGGGCCCTCGCCCTCCGGCTCAGCCACTCACCCGGCCGGCGGATCCCGGCTCCCGGGAAGGGGCGTCTACACCGCCGGCCGCAGGCCACCGCCTCCGCCGCCGCCGCCGCGCCCGCTGTAGGTCCCTACTCGGGGGGGCGGAGTCGGGCCGGCGCCGCGCGTGCGCAGTGCTGCGCGGAGGCTCGGCTGCGGCGCGGCCGGCGCCGGTAGTCCCCAAGGCTGCCCCCGCTCCCGCCGGGTCTTCGCGCCCCCGGGAGCCCGAGACGCGTCTCGGTCCGGCTGCTGGGCTCCGAGCTCGATCCAACTCGTCCACACCCACTGCATGCAGTGGCCCTGCTCCGCCGGGTGCCCGCAAGCTGAGGAGTCTCCTGCAAAAGGGGCACCGATCTCCTTCCATTGTCTCCCGGGAGGACCGTTCGTGAGCGCGCTGTGTGCCAGTGCTGGGTGCAAGCCTAGGGCGCAGTAGCTCCCTGCCCGCGTGGAGGTTGAAGTCCAGCAGCGAGTGAGGGAAGGAGCTCAGCTCTTCAGCCTCCAAATTCTTCCTCTTTTGAAAGCGGCAGTGAATGACATGGCCTAGAGTCGGGTTCGAATCCCGACTCTCCCGGACTCTTTTTTTGCATGCTAGCTTCAGGACCTTGGGCGAAGAAGTCCGCTGATGGCCTGACCTCTCTGAGGCTCGGAGTTCCTTGCCATTACTAAAGGTGGGGAAGACCATACTTGAAGCCCAGAGTCTCATCTATCACGTAGGTGGTTGTTGAGGACCAGGCGAAACAATGATTGTTGGGAGAGTCTGGAGATGGTGTGAGCTCATTTAATGCCAGTGTTTGTTCCTGCTACTCGGACTCCAATACCATTTTCTGGGAACCTCGCTGCACTCCCAACATACGCGCGCTTTTGACCTTCCGGAAAGAAAGTGTACCTAGAATAGACCCTTCTCTGAGTAGAGAAGGGGGCCAGTCCCAATAATCAGTGACTCAGATGCTGCTCCCAAAAAATTAAAGTGCTCCCTAGGAACGGCAGACTATGGCAGGGAGCAGCGTCACCCGGACGCGCAGTTTCTCCAGGAATAACAGCTGAAAGTTTATTTCAAATCTCCGGAAGGAGCACGGCTAGTTTCCAACACCTTCCTGTAGGAGGCCAGAGGCCAGGGTGCGTGGACATTGGCCAGAAGCAGGGAGGTAGATGCAGAGCTGAGGGAAGGTCTTCAACACGGAGACGTGGAGTTCAGGAAGACTGTCAGCCACAGGGCCAGCAGGGAGGCAGAAATGCCCACCACTGAAATAGCAAGAGCTGGGCAGAGAGAATGTCAGCCCAGGGACCGACCACCAGCAGCAGTTTCTTTCTCCTGCTCTTTGCTGCAAGGCCCGACCTTCATTCCTCATAAGGGAGCCTCCGCTTAGTCCTCTATCTCCTACGGCTCGGAAAATCTAGTGGACCTATTCTCAGAAAAACCCATTTATGTACAAAGAGTTCCATCTCCCTCAAAAGTGGGGTGGGCTTGGGAAGGACACTGAGAATCTAAACTGGGCCCTGCCTAGAAATCGCTAACAGCAGAAGCAGCTAAATCAGGAAAAACTGTTAATTCTAAGTACTGGAGAATCAGAAGTCTAAGCATTAGAGTATTTTTCCTAAAATGTAGCTGAATCGTTGCCTCTCGTTGTAACTTCCACTCATGCATTGCAATTCTGCCCTCTTGAGTCACACAGAATTGATGGAAGAGTACCTCTGGCTTTCCTGGCAATTTTTCTGGAGTTCGATAGAGCCGGTTATAAATCCCAGCTCAGGCACGAAGAAGCTGTGAGCCTGCTCCCTAACCTGTCTGAACCTCAGCTTCTCATGTAAAATTCAGCAAACAATAGGACCTAGCTCACAGGTCACAACTGTCTACATTAAACGAGAGAAAGCAGGTCAAGGCTTAGCGCAGTCCCCGACAGATTTACATTTCTCAGAAGCCCACATTCAGTCAGATAAAATGCTTTGTGGAGGGTCCGGAAGTGGGGGTGTTTCCAGCTTGGAAAAGGGCCAAGAAGGAATAGAGACCACTCCCACTGAAACCCTTAAAGTTGATATATTGTGCCCTCTTTAAGCAGGGAGAGTTCACCTGGACCTTCAACCAGGGCACATGTCCAACATTTACGGCTGCCCTTGTGTCTTCTTCCCCATCCTGATTAGTTTGCCTAAATCCTTTTTCAGTGTTCCATAGATCATCTCTGTTATAGGTTGAATTATGTCCCTACAAAAGATATGTTAAAGTCCTAATCCCCAGTGAATGTAAATGCAAATTCACACCTGTGGATGTGACCTTATCTGGAAATAGGGTCTTTGCAGACATAGTTAAAATGAGGACATTAGGTGGGCCCTAATCCAATGTGATTGGTGTCCTTAAAAAAGAAGAAATTCAGAGAGGCGAATGCCATGTGAAGACATAGAGAAACACAGGGAGAAAAGGCCATGCAAAGACAAGGCTAATGTGGGGTTATGTTGCCACAAGCAAAGGAACACCTGGGGCTGTCAGGAACTGGGAAAGGCAAGAATCTCTCCCTATAGCATTCCCAGGGAGGATGACCCTGCTGACACCTTGATTTTTACACTTCTAGCCTCCAGAACTGTGAGACAATAAATTTCTGTTTGTTACAGCAGCCCTAAGAAACTAATACACGCTGCCAGATATGATTGCCTAATGAATAGGAGAGAGGCGGGAAGACGTGAACCAAACCAGTCATTGAGTATAAGGGTTGGGAGATGTCCATTCATTTACTTATTCATTCAACAAACATTTACTGAGTACCTATTTAGTGCAGACACAAGCAAGCTAGGTGCTGAGGATAGAGTACTCGAGGAACAAAATCAGGCTCCTTCAGGGAGCATTCTTGTTGTTGGGGGTGGTGGACCTCAGGCAATTAATGGAATATATAATTAATATTAGGGAGGGCTAGAGGTCAGAGAGGAAAAACTGGGTAGTGTGGTGTGGAAGGGAGTGCAAAGCAAGAGAAAGGATGATCAAAAAGGCTCAGTGAAGGGGACTTTGAAGATGAGCTCTAAGCCATGAGTAGGATTCAGCATGGGAAGGTGGAAGAGAGCTTCACACAAAGAGCATGTGCAAAGACCCTGAGATGCGCAGAGTTGCGCATGTTTGAAGGAGAGAAGGAAGGGCTGCAGCTCTGGATCATCCTGGGCACTTAACACATTGTGATCTTAGGGAGTCATTTATGGCGAATCTGCCAGTGAGGACCCTGTGGCTCGCGGAGGAAGGGACTTGACCTCAGTGTGCCTCAGAAAAGGGCCAGGTCTCTAACAACCAGGTCTGGATCTTTGGGCTAGTTGCGGGAGTGGGGGGTGGGGGGAAACGGAGGCGGGCAAAGACATGTAAATCTCAGGCATTTCAAGACTGCATAAACAGGAGACCCTAGGAAGTGGCTTTTTTTGTTTGTTTGTTAAAAATATTTCAGGAATGTCTAGTAACTTCTTTGAGCTTTTGTTTGCTCACCTGTGAAAGAGGGGGAAAAGGCCTCTTTGTTCAGGTTCCCCAAGGTCGTATAGGACTACCAAACTACTCAAATTCAGTGCTCCTCCCATTCCTGGAACGCAGGGGGTGGAGGCTGCAGAGTCCGAATCCCAATCCCGTTACTCTTTGGTACGGGCTGTGTGGCCTTGGGCAAGTTACTGCCGGTCTCTGAGATGCTTTTATCGACTCAAAAGGGGGCGGAGGAGCGCGCCTGAGACTAGGCTCGGGTTCCGGACACGCTGTGCCACCTGGCGGCGCTGCGTTTTTCCCCAGCGCTGCGGGGAGCACCCGCCCTGCTCAGCCGCCTCTGGAGCCGCGCGGGAGCGCGCGGTAGGGCAGCCGGAGCCGGGAGCAGCGCACCGGGCATGCGCGGCCGGTAGAGCCACTCGAGGCAGCCTCTACGCGTCCCCGCACACCCCCCTCCGCCGCGAGCGCGGGGGCTGTAGTACCGCGGGAGGCCTGTGGCGTCGCTGCGCGGCCGGCCCTGCGGCTTCAGCGCTTGTAGAGCTCTACCTGGCGCGGGCAGTTCTGCGCTCACCTGGCGGCTGGCACAGCAACCTGGGCACCCCCAGCCCGCGGCGCGCCCCCCCCCCCCCGACTCGCTTCTTCGAGATGTGCTGCTTTGTTTTTGTTTCTCCTAGGCCGCGGGAGCGGCGGGGGCTGGACGCGTCCCGCCGGCGAGACTCCCGGCCCAGCCGCGTGCGCTCTCGCAAGCGGCGTTTGCAAAGTTGGTATTTAACCAAAGGCAGATGCCTACCTGGGGA
Source organism: Phoca vitulina (assembly GCF_004348235.1). Classification (NCBI taxonomy): domain Eukaryota; kingdom Metazoa; phylum Chordata; class Mammalia; order Carnivora; family Phocidae; genus Phoca; species Phoca vitulina. The sequence goes on from NW_022589706.1 coordinate 2,432,574, forward strand.
TCCAGAAGAGTGGGGTCAAAGTGGCTCCTGATGATTCACAGCCTCCCACTCTTCACATTTTCTTAGACTGACAAGTAAATGTGCGTCCCCGCCTCTGGGCTGTAAGTTCCACCAGCGCCCGTGTCCGTGTCACGGCTATTTTGTTCATCGCTGACGCGCCAGGGTTAGCATATGCCAGGCCCGGAACAGACCCGGCTTCCAGGACCAAGCTGGCCTGAGCCGCCAGCGTCGCTTGCTTGGACCCGGGGTAGCCAAAGCCTGAATAGGACAGGGCCGTCCCTGAAGAGGTTCCCGAGGGAGGTACAAAAGAGAGTGCAAAAAAGGGAGAAGAGCGTTTAGAACGTTCCTCGAAATCGGACACAGCTTCGGCATCCCAGCGCGGGATCCGCGGAACAAGGTAGGGGAATTCGGGTGGGGTGTACTCCAACTCAGGTCCCTGGTGGCTCTGGCTGCGGTCTCGCCGCATGCAGTGGACGCCTGTGTGTTGAGAAGGGATGGGGGCGGGGGGAACACCTGGTCCTTCGAGGCAGATAGTTCTAGGCTGCGATGATAGCCTTCCGCCTCACCTCCCCGCTTCCACTCTCATCCATGCTGAAGCATCCAGAGTGCTCCTTCCACAAAGCAAATGGGATGGAGTCACTCCCCAGCTGAAGAGTCCTTGCAGGACCCTCCAGTCCTATACGACCTGACCTCCCACAGCACCCCTTCCTCACTTCTCATTCCTGTGCTCCTCCACGCTGGCTCCCTCTGCAGGGCTGATGCACAGGGCTTCTCTTGTCCCAGGACCCTAGCACGTGTTCCTCTGTCTGGGACATGTCTCCTCTCAACTCAGAAACCCCCTTCTTAGAGGTCTTTCTAACGGTTTAATCTCCCATAGCCATCACCTCCCCGCACTCTAGCACATCCTTGTGTTTATGTTCTTTATAACAAACTGAAATCATTTATTATTTGTTTACTTAGGTCTTCTCATTCTCCTACACAACGAAATAAGTTATTGGTCTGTCTTGTTCACTTAAGGAGAGGGCCTGACACTCAACAGACACCTAAGATAATTGAGTGCCTACTCTCTTGGTGTGAGTGTCCCGAGCTGAAAGCAGACTTGGAACCCTCAGGTCCGAATATTGACACTTAATGCTTCCTCTATTCGTTCATCTCTAAATTTTCTCATCTGGGAAATGATGGGGATAATAATAGTATCTGAAACTGAGATGAGTTAACTTTGTGGAAGACCGAAAGAGGTGCTCAGCTTGAGAGCCCTAAGTGATTTAGCTATTGCATCAGTTTGGATGGGCTAGGTTACATTGTAGCCATAAACAGCCCCCAAATTTCAGTGGTTTAAAAAGACATAGGTTTATTTTTGATTTTGCCATATGTCCACCATAGATTGCCAAGAACTTGGCTCCTTGACATCAGCCAGGCTGATAAAGCAGCCACCAACTGATGTTGCCAAGGCAAAAAGGAGAGCTTGGCTTAATTCTCACAACTTCCAGTGAGAAGCTCTCAGAAGGAAAGACTAAATTTTCAAGTCTTGCTTGTAGCCAGGTCTGATCATGTCACTGGGTTCTAGTCCATGGGAAGTAAACAGACCTAGAGTATGCATAACATCCAGAAGTGTTCTCAAAGAAGGGGCATGCAATTCTTTGCCCCTTCTTCCCTCTGCTGGCTTAAATAAAGGGGTGAAGAAGTAACAACTGAGGCTTGCACAGCCACTAGGGATTAGGTAGTGAGTATAACTTGCTGAGGATAGTGGAGCAACAAGGTAGAAGAATGAACCTGGGCCCCTGATAATCACAGAGCTGCCATACCTGCCGTCTACTGCCAAACCCCTGACTTAATTTTAAAAGGGAAATAAAATGCTGTTTTGGATTTGCTGTCACTCACAGAAAAACCTCATATGAACCAGTCCATTGTTTGGGGCAGTAAAGGATGGGAATGGGCAAAGCATGAGCCAACATGATATGAAAAATGAACAGTATGTGTTGGATGATCTACAAAGTCAAATCAACAGAAGCAACAGCTCAGAGTGAGAAGTCTGCAGAAGAAATACAAGTAGTCTCCATCCCAACCCCTTTAAAAGCCCCTAGATAGAAAGTGAGGGCCACTGCATCTCCTGCTGTAAGTAGGAGGCTCTTGCTTTTTTTATTGGAATCTCAGAGTGAAGGGCGATGTGTCTTCTCTTCTTTCTTTAAATAGACTTCTTTGAGAGCTCTGTGTGCCTTTCATGGTTCCTGAAGGTTAGATGTGTGTATTCAGAATCAGGTACTCAGCTGGCATGTCATTCTTCCCAGCAGGATGGCGATCAGTTTCAAGATTCTTCAAGTAATTAAAAATAATAAAAAGAAAATTATATCCTGTATCATAATATCCAATTTGGTTTTACATTTATTGGAAATAAAGACCCTTCCTATACTGGGGATGTGTTATTTGCAGACAAGTGCTTGTAAATAACCTGTCTGAAAATCTTCCTTATCATTTATAACTAAAAATGTGAAAATTATAGGTAGCCGGTCATGAATACTGTATTGCCAATGGTGCAGAATGTACATTGCATTGTCATCTATATTTTGAACAAATTTTATTCTCGAACCAAAACATGATACTTGATTTTTAGAACATAATGAACTACTCTCCTTTTAATTCTATAGGATGGATTTCTAGAATTAGAATTGCTGAGTAGAAAGATATCTCTCTCTCTCTCATAATCTTTTTTAACAGAGCTTGACAGGTTAATTTCCTAAACCCTGCAGTAATTTCAGTGCCCATTGTTAGTAACAATTTATAGAACCTCTGCTTGGCTTTGGGTCCCCTCAACCCCCTACTAGGACTGAGTGTAACATTCTTCTGAACTTTTTGCCACCTGTTGGGTGAAAAACATGTTAACTCATTGTTACTTTAATTGGCATTTCCCTGATAATTGTCAAGTTGAGCTCCTTTTCATTTGTCTATGAGCATCAGGATTTCCCCCTTCTATCAAATGGCTATTTTTATCCTTTGATTATTTTTCAACTGGACTTTTTTGCCCTTATATTACTAATTTATGGGAGTTACTGAAGTAGCATAATATAAGGATCTTTTATCTGACATACGTGCTTCAAAGATTTTTCCCAGTCTATTCTTTCTGACTTTGCTTATTGTCTTTTTGTCATATTTTGAATACTTACATAGTCAAATGTTTCCTTTTCCTTTTTTTTTTGATTGTCCTGTCTTGCTTAAGAAATCCCCCAGACACACAGTGCCACAAATGCCAAGAGCATACCCATATTTTCATAGATTTTTTCCTAGTTATTGTTATATATATTTTTATCTTTAAAGATTTCATTCTCCTGAAAATTATTTTTTTCTGTAGATAAAAGGAAGAATCTGCCTTTTCCTCCCCGTTTGACAGGCAGTTTTGGATGCAGCAATCTGTATTTAAAGGAACCACCCTTCTCCCGCTGACTTATAATACCACCTTGGCCACTCCTTAGGGTTTCTACTTGTGAATTTCTAGTATGTCTCAATTAGGGTGGCTTTCTGTTAAAGAAAAAAAAATCTGGTAAGGCAAGATTGCCTCCTTACCCCTTCTCCTCTGTGTATTTTTTCTTTTCATTAGAGTTTTCTTAGGTATCCTTTGACATTTATCCTCCACGTGAGATAATAAGGGTTTTGTTGGTTGTTGTTTGTTTGTTTTCACCTTGTATGCTGGTCCTAAGGGGTACGGAATTGGACTGGTTTGATCAAGCATCCTCTTTGATGACTGGCTTGCCCTTCCCATACGCCCAGAAAGTGACCACTGGGGTACTTGTTTGCTGCGGGGGTCCAGGCGGAGGAAGCTGCTGGGGCTGGGGTGTGTGTGGGGGGGTGTAGGGTGAAACGCCGCTGGTGTTCTGGTCTCAAATGGGTCCTTTTTATTCTGAAGGGTGCCTCGTAATTCACACAAAAGCCCCGCATTAGCAGCAGGCCTCCAGGGGTGGAACTGCTGGGGAATGGAGGGCCCACCCTAGTTAAAGCTGCGCCCCCCCCACCCCCCACGTGCTCACCTAGTGCTTTGCTATCCCTCAGAAAACAGCTTGTTTGCAGCACCAGGCTGGCGGGGCCGCAGATCCCCTGCATTGAATCCAGCTCCGCCTTTGGCTTTCTGAGCACCTCTCTTCCTGGATCTCCGCACTTTCAAAATAGGTGACCACTTCTCTAGCTGCCTCTCAGCCTGGGACAGCAGTGTCAACTGCTTGTGGGACAGTGGTCTCCTAATTGCCTTCCTTGCTCCTGCCCTCACCGGCCTTCACTGTTCTCTGCTCTGCAGCCAGAGTGATCCTTTCAAACTGAAGTCTTGGGTAGGGTCTGAGTCTGGCCAGAGCGCTCCCACCCCATTCAGAGTCAAAGCTGGTCTCCCCAAGGGCAGCAGGGTTCCACATGATCAGCTCCTGTCGCCTCTCTGACCTCGCTCCGATTACTCTGCCTCTCAGTCATTCGTTCATTCATTCATTCATTCATTCATCAAATATAGATTGAGTGCCGACTTCTGTGCCACACACTGTTATAGACGCTTGGGACACTCAGTGGACAAACGTGTGTGAGAGAGGAGGGACTAGTCTCTTGACTGTTCCATGAACTTGGGGGCACGTGGGTGCCTCAGACCTGAACACTAGCTGTGTCCCTGCCTGGACTGCCCTTGTCCCAGAAATCCACATGCCTTATGTCTTCACCTTCTTCACGTCTCTCTTCAAATGTCACCTCCTAGCAAAGCCTTCCCTGACTGCCCTATTTAGGATTGCCATGCATCTGGCACTTACTATCTCCCCTGCCCTATTCACTTCTTTGTGACTCTTAATTTTCTCTAACAGACTTTGAATTTTATAATGTCTAGACTTTATAATTTCTGTCTGTTGTCTCTCTCCCAGCCCTCCGTACAGTTAGAGCCGGAGGAGGGCATGGTTCTCGCCCTACTGTCATCTGAGTGCCCAGAACAGTGCCTGGCACAGAATGGAACTCCGGAAATATTTTCTGGATAAAAGAAAGGATGAGTGAAAATGAAGAACACTGAGAAGGTTATTGGCCTTTCCGTGCTTCCTTTCCATCTTCTAGAAGTGAAGGAGTATAATGGCCACTAACTGATAGGCTCCGTGAAAAGGTCTAATGAAACAATACATTTAGGGGTGCCTGGCTGGTTCAGTCAGTGGAGCATGCGACTCTTGATCTTGGGGTTATGAGTTCGAGCCCTGCGTTGAATGTAGAGATTACTTAAAAATAAAATCTTTAAAAAAACCACAATACATCGGGGCGTCTGGGTGGCTCAGTCAGTTAAGCAGCCCACTCTTGATTTCAGCTCAGGTCATGATCTCAGTGTGGTGGGCTCTCGAGCCCTGCATCAGGCTCTGAACAAAGCAAGGAGTCTGCTTGGGCTTCTCTCTCCCTCTCCCTTGCGCCCCCCCCCCCATAAATAAATAAATCTTAAAAAAAAAAAACCCAAAAACCATTCATCTGAAGTGCTTAAAACAGTACTTAGCACACATTAGAGTTCTTGAAATGTAGTTGGGTTTGTTTTTTTGTTTTTTTTTTTAAAGATTTATTTATTTGACAGAGATGGCGAGAGAAGGAACAGAAGCAGGGGGAGTGGGAGAGGGAGAAGCAGGCTTCCCGCAGCGCAGGGAGCCCAATGTGGGGCTCGATCCCAGGACCCTGGGATCATGACCTGAGCCGAAGGCAGACGCTTAACGACTGAGCCACCCAGGCGCCCCTATTTCTTATCTTTTTGATACTAACCATTCCGAGAGGTGTAAATTGATATTTCACTGTGGTTTTGATTTGTATTTCCCTGTTTTTTTTTTTTTAATGTAGTTTATTACTGTTGTTTGTGGTCCCAGTCCCAGTTCCACATCATGTATGTAATGTGCACACATGCAGCTCAGGATTCATACTTTTTATCTCTCGTATGTACCCATGAACAACACATGGTATTGTTTTATGTGCTCTCAAAATTTACTGCCGCAGTATTATGCATGTGTTTTTGAGACCCATTTATGTTGAAATACATAATCTAGCTCTTTCCTCTTAATGGCTGTGTGGTTCTCCACCCAGGGAACATAACGTCTCACTGGTACAAGCAATACTAGAGGGAACACCTTGGCACAGGTTCTTTTTGTGCACATCTCATCCCAAACCTGCAAGAGTTTCTCAAGGAGGGATCAAAAAGGTGGGGTTGCTGGGTTTGCTGGCTGTTCTCCATTTGTCCTCTCCCCTCCATTCTGCATCCTTACTGGACTGATCCGGCCTGGGATGCTGTTTCCTGGAGACTGCACTGTCCACTGCCTTCCCGTTGGGTTTGGCCAGTGGAGGCGCAGGAGACTAGAGGGCAGGAAGGAGGGCTCTGGGTACTTTTCCCTGACCTCCCTCTTTGTTCCAGTGCTTTGTGTCTGGCAGCAGATCTGTCCTTCCATCTGTCCTTCCTTCCCCTGTTCCAGGTTTGCAACCTGGGCTCTGTGTCCTCTCTTTGTCCAGTGAGCCCTGAGCAAGGTGACAGGTTCCGACCATTGCAGGTTTCTGGGTCCGTCACCATCCGCTGTCTCTTTCACCCTGCCTATTCCTCCCTCATAGAGAGCTCTTCATTGGAACATTTGGGATAAACTGTTTTCTACCAGGACCAGATGGACACATTGGCTTCATAGGACATGCTCATTATTTACTGATTTATTTATTTGAGAGAGAGCTTGAGTGCATGAGTGGGGGAGGGGAAGAGGGACAAGCAGACTCCCCCACTGGGTAGGGAGCTGGACACGGGGCTCAGTCCTAGGACCCTGAGATCATGGCCTGAGTGTAAGTCAGACACTTAATTGATTGAGCCACCCAGGCACCCCAGGACATGCTCATTTTTAGAACTTAATTTTTGCTTTAACATACACACCCTACCCCCTAGTTTTGGGAAGTCAAATAGCGCAAAAAAGTTCATGATGGAAAACAGAAGTCACCTGCCTTCTTTCCCATCTCCTTTATCTATTTAGGCTCTCCAGAGGCAGCCTTATTCAACTGTTTTCATGTCTCTGAGGGCTCAAGATGTGGAACATCTTTTCATATATTTATTGACCATTTTTATATCTTATTTTGTGAAGTGATTTTTCAGGTCTTTTATAACTTGATCTGTAGTTCTCTATATTTTCTAGATATGAAATATATCTCAAATATATGTAGAATATTTTCTCCCAACCTGGGGCTTGCCTCTGACTTTCCTAATAGTCTCTTTTGAAGAACAGAAAGTTTAAATTTTGATGAAAAGCAACTTACTATTTTTGTGGTGAAATCTAATTTATTGTTTTTTCTTTTATGGTTGTTTGCTTTTGGTGTCATAACAAATTGCCTACCCAAGGTCGAAAGTATACTCTTGTTTTCTTTTAGCAGTTTTATAATTTTAGGTTGTGCATTTGTATCTATGACCCATTTCTGAATTTTTGTTTTGTTTTATATGGTGTGAAATTGAGTTCATTTTTTTTGTCCATAGGATATCTAGTTTTTCCAGCAGCATTTATGGAAAATATCCTTTCTCCACTGAATCACTTTGATGTTTTTGCCAAAAATCAATTGATGATACCTGTGTGAGACTATTTCTGGATTCTAGACTCAGTTCATTGATGTATTTATTCATCTTCATACAAACTTTGGTCTTCATTTTTCAAGATTATTTTGGCTAGATTTACCTCCTTTGCAATTTCATATAAATTTCATAATCACCTCTTCAAGTTCTACAAAAGTCTGCTAGGATTCTTAGATAGATGTGGAGAGAAGTGACATGTTAACGATATAGTGTTTCATTCAGTTCACGAATATGGCGCTTCTCCATTTATTGAGGTCTCCTTTAACTTTTCTTGGCAATGCTTCTAGCTTTTGGTTGAAAGATACTGTACGTTTTCTTCATCCAGTTTATTCCTAACTATATTAATGATATTCAAAATGGAATTGAAAATTGTTTTCCAATTGATAATTTCTAAGATACAGAAATATGATTATTTTTTGTATATTAACTTTCTATTCTATGACTTTGCTAAACTTACTAGTTTAATCATTTATTTTATAGATTTCTTATGGTCTTTTAAAGTACGTCTTTGAATAAAGACAGTTTTACCTTATCTTTTCTCATATTTATGCCTTCTATTTGTTATTTTTCTTGCCTTATTGCACTAGCTAGAACCTCTAGCACAATGATGAATCAAACATCTTTGCCTATTTCTGATTTTAGGGTGAACATATTTGTGATAAAACAAGGATCAGATTATCAAAGCAGACTAACCCAAATCAGAGATGTGAAAGCAGTCAAATTACACAGATGAGGCAGGAACAGGTTCAGAACCATCGACAGAGCTCTTCAAGTCCATTATTGTGACATCAGATACGCTCTGTTGCCTTTTATAAATGATGAGTGCAGTTCACATTATTTACACGTAAGTGAGCCATTTAAGTCATGAATGCATCTCTGTTTTATACTTCCATAGTTACGTAACATTTTCCAGGGAGCAATGCTCCATAAATCCATAGGCTCCGGGTTTGTTTATTATAAGCAAGCCTGTCCATCCTTCAGAATGTACTCCATAGGTAATGATTCTCCTGCTAGCAAGTACCATTAGCTTCTTTGCCAAGAGGTTTGCCATTTCATGTTTATGAGGAAATTGAATCCGATCACCTGTCTTCTATCTTTTCCAGGGGCTTTTCCCAGATAACAGGGAAGAATGGATTAAAGATGCCATTTAATTCTTTCCTTTTCAATATTCACTATTTCACCAGTAAGTATCATGTTAGCTGAAGGTTTTTGTAGACCTCCTTAATCAGACTGAGTAAATTTTCTTCTATTCCTAGTTTGCTAGAAGTTTTATTATAAATTAATGGTAAATTATTTTCTAATGCTTTCTCTGCATTTGTTGGGATGATCAAATAGTTTTTCTCATTTAGTCTGTTAATGTGGAAAATTACATTGATTTTCAAATGTTAAACCAACATATCATTCTTAGGATAAGTCCTACTTCATCATGAGATACTTACCTTTATATACACGTTGCTGGAGACACACAGAGACACACATACACATTTTGTCAGTTGCTTATTTATATTTTTTTACATTGGTAAATGCACGTGACATAAAATTTAGCATCTTAACCAGTTTCAAGTCCACAGTGCAATGGTGTTAACTATTTGCACATTCTTGTGCAACAGATGTTTAGAACTTTTTCATCTTGCAAGACTGAAACTTTCTACTCACTAAACATCAACTCCCCATTTCCTCCTCCCCCTCAGCCCTTGGTAACCACATTCTACTTTCTGTTTCCATGAGTTTGACTAGTTTAGGTACCTCATATAAGTGGAATCTCATGCAGTATTTGTGTTTTTATGACTGGCATGTTTCACTTAATGTCCTCAAGGTTCATCCATGTTGTACAGTATGATAGAATTTTCTTCCTTTTTAAAGCTCAATAATATCTCAGTAATATCACATTGTCTTTATCCATTCATCTGTTGATGGACACTTAGATTGCTTCCACCTCTTGACTATTGTGAATAATGCTGCAATGAACATGGGTGTGCAAATATCTCTTTGAGATGCTGTTTTCAGTTCTTCTGGGTACATACCAAGAAGTGGGATTGCTGGATCATATGGTAATTATGTTTTTAATATTTTTGGAGAAACTCCATACTGTTTTTCACAGCAGCTGAACCATTTTACAGTCCCACAAACAGTGCACAGGGTTCCAATTTCTCCATATCCTCTCTGGGACTTGTTTTTTTTTTGTTGTTGTTGTTTGTTGGTTGCTTTTGTTTTTATTTTTTTGATAATGAGCATACTAATGAGTGTGAGGTTTTGATTTGAATCTCCCTGATGATTAGTGATGTTGAGCGTCTTTTCATGTGCCTCATTTGTATATCTTCTCTGGAGAAATGTCTTTTTAAGTCCTTTACCCATTTTTTAATCAGGTTATTTGTTTGTTGTTGTCTTGAGTTGTAGGGAGTCCATTATATAATCTGGATATTTACCCCTTTTCAGATATATATTGTCTGCAAATATTTTCTCCCCTTCCATAGGTTGCCTATCACTCTGTTGTTCTTACTTTGCTGCACAGAAGTTTTTAAGTTTAATGTAGTCCCATTTGTCAATTTTTGTTTTCGTTGCCTGTGTTTTTGATGTCATATCCAAGAAATCATTGTCAAATGCAATGTCCTGAAGATTTCCCCTATATTTCCTTACAGGAGGTTTATAATTTTAGATCTTCTGTTTAGGTCTGTAATCCACTTTGAGTTAATTTTTGTATGTGATCTAAGTTAGAGTCCATCTTCATCCCTTTTGCAAACACCGTTTGTTGAAGAACCTGTCCTTTCACCAGTGTGTAGCTTTGGCACCATTGTCAAAGATCACTTGGTCATAGACGCAAGGCTTTATTTCTGGGCTCTCTATCTGTTCCACTGGTCTATATATCTGTCTCTATGCCTGTACTTACACCATCTTTTTTTTTTTTTAAAGATTTTTTATTTATTTATTTGAGAGAGAGAATGAGATAGAGAGAGAGAGCATGAGAGGGGGGAGGGTCAGAGGGAGAAGCAGACCCCCCGCTGAGCAGGGAGCCCGATGCGGGACTCGATCCCGGGACTCCAGGATCATGACCTGAGCCGAAGGCAGTCGCTTAACCAACTGAGCCACCCAGGCGCCCTGTACTTACACCATCTTAATTACTGTTGCTTTGTAGTATGTTTTGAGATCATGAAGCGTGGGGCCTCCAACTTTATCTTTTTCAAGATTTCTTTGACAATTTTTTATGAATTTTAGGATGGATTTCTGATTACATTGAATCTGTAGATTTCTTTGGGTAGTATGGACATTTGAACAAATATTAAGTCTTCTAATTCATGAACACAGGATGTCTTTCCATTTATTTGTATCTTCTTTGATTTCTTTGAGCAGTATTTTGTAGTTTTTAATGTACAAGTCTTTCAGCTCCCTGGTTAAGTTTTTTCCTAAGTATTTTATTCTTTTTGATACTATCGTGATTGGGATTGTTTTTAAATTTCCTTTTCAAATGTTTCCTTGTTAGTGTATAGAAACACAACTGATTTTTGCATGTTGATTCTGTGAAATCTTTAGAGTTTTCTAGACATTAGATCATGTCATCTGAGAGCAGAGATAATATCCTTCTTCCTTTCTAGTTTGGTTGATGCTCTGTGTAGAATTTCCAGCACTATGTTGAACAAGAGTGGGCATCCTTGCCTTGTTTCTGATCTTAGAGGGAAAGCTTTCAGTCTCTTACAATTTTGATATAAGAGTAATTCTGGCCTCATGGATAAGTTTGGAAATGTGCCCAGCTCTTCAATTCTTTGGAAGATTTTGAGGAAGATTGGGATTAATTATTCTTTAGAAGTTTGGTAGAATTCTCCAGTGAAGACACCTGGTCCTGGACTTTTCTTTGTTGAGAGGTTTTTTTTTGTTTTTTGTTTTTTTAAAGATTTTATTTATTTATTTGACAGAGAGAGACACAGCAAGAGAGGGAACACAGCAGGGGGAGTGGGAGAGGGAGAAGCAGGCTTCCTGCTGAGCAGGGAGCCCGCTGCGGGGCTTGATCCCAGGACCCTGGGACCATGACCTGAGCTGAAGGTAGACGCTTAACGACTGAGCCACCCACGTGCCCCTGTTGAGAGGTTTTTGATCACTGCTTTAATTTCCTTACTAGCTAGTTCCGTTCAGATTTTGTATTTCTTCATGGTTCGGTCTTCGGAGGTTGTGTATGTTTCTAGGAATTTATCAATTTCTTCTAGGTTATTCAGTTTATTGATATATAATTGTTCATTGTCGTCTCTTACAATCCTTTTTATTTCTGTGGTATCAGTTATAATGTCCCCTCTTTAATTTCTAATTTTAGTTATTTGGAACTTCTCTCTCTTTTTTTTTTGTCTATTTGCTAAGAGTTTGTCAACCTTTTTCACTGATTTTTTTTTTGCTTTTGTTTTTCTATTCTTTGTTTATCTCTCCTGTAATCTTTATTATTTTCCTTCTTTTAACTTTTTTGCGTATTTTTAAGAAACACTTTAATTTTTTTTTTTTTTAAAGATTTTATTTATTTATTTGAGAGAGAGAGAATGAGAGACAGAGAGCATGAGAGGGAGGAGGGTCAGAGGGAGAAGCAGACTCCCTGTCGAGCAGGAAGCCCGATGCGGGACTCAATCCCGGGACTCCAGGATCATGACCTGAGCCGAAGGCAGTCGCTCAACCAACTGAGCCACCCAGGTGCCCCAGAAACACTTTAATTTTTAAGAGCAGTTTTAAGTTTACAATAAAATCGAGAGGAAGGTACAGAGATTTCCCACATGTGCAGAGCCTTCCTTGTTCTCAGCACCACCACTAGGAAGGGACATTTGTTACCATCGATGAACTTGCACTGACACAACGTAATCGTTCAAAGTCCATAGTTTACCCGAGGGTTCACTCTAGGTGTTACGCATTCTGTGGGCTTGGAAAAATGTATGATGTTTATCCATTATTGTAATAGCATACGGAATATTTTCACTGCCCTAAAAATTCTCTGTGCTCTGCCTATTCATCTTTCTCTTCTCCCTACCCCTTAACCACTGTTTTTTTTTTTTTTTTTTTTAATTAAGAGAGTTTGCCTTTTCCAGAATGTCATACAGTTGGAATCATACACTAGGTTGCCTTTGCAGATTGGCTTCCTTCACTTTGTAATATGCCTTTGAGATTCATCCATGTCTTTTCACAGCTTGGTCGCTCATTTCTTTTTAGCACCGAATAATATTCCATTGTCTGGATGTACCACAGTTCATTTATCAGTTTACCTATTGACAGGCATCTTGGTAGCTTCCAAGTTTTTGTAGTAATGAATAAAGCTGCTATAAACATCTGTGTGCAGGATTTTATGCAGGTATAAGTTTTCATCTCTGTAGGGTAAACACCAAGAAGTGTGATTGCTGGATCATACGGTAAGAGTACGCATCTGCAAAACTGTCTTCCAAAGTGCCTGTACTGTTTTGCATTCCCACCAGCAATATATGAGGAGTTCCCATTGCTCTGTATCCTCGCCAACATTGGGCATTGCCCTGTTCCAGATTTTGGCCATTCTCCTAGGTGTGTAGTGGTATCTTGTTTTAATTTGCATTTCTCTGATGGTACTTAATGTGAAACATCTTTTCATATGTTTGGTTATCATCTATATATGAAATATTATTTGGGGAAGTGTCCGTTAGGGTCTTTGGCCCATTTTTTAGTTGGGTTTTTTACTTTCTTACTGTTGAGTTTTAAGAGTTCTTTGTATATTTTGGACAACTGTTCTTTATCAAATGTATATTTTGTAAGTATTTTCTCCCAGGCTGTGGCTTATCTTCTAGTTCTCCTGATAGTGTCTTCTGCTAACTTTTAGTTCCATTTGTTCTCTTTCCAGTGCTTTTAGATGTAAAGTTAGATTGTTGATTTGAGATCTTTCTCCTTTTTAAATGTAATTGTTTATTGCTGTAAACTTTCCTCTTAGTACTGCTTCTGCTTCCTCCCATTAGTTTTTGTATGTTGTTTTTTTGCTTTCATTTGTCTCCAGATATTTTCTCAATTTTCTAAATTTCTCCTGTTGCTAAAAACTTACATCAGTAAGATTTACATCTTGCACATATATTTGTTACAATTAATGAGACAATATTGCTACATTATTACTAACTGAAGTCTGTACCTCATTTGGATTTCTTTAGTTTTTATCTATTGTAATTTTTCTGTCCCTGGATTTCATCTAGGATTCCTTACTGCATTTATTTGACTTGTCTCCTTAGGCTCCTCGAGATGGAACAGTTTCTCAGACTTTCCTTGTTTTTGATGACCTTGGCAGTTTTGGATACTGGACAGGTATTTTGTGGAATGTTCCTCAGTTTGGGTTTGTCTGATATTTTTCTCATGATGAGATTGTGATTATAGGATTTTGAGAGGAAGACCACTGAGGTAAAGGGCCATCGTCATCACATCATATCAAGGGCACCTACAATGAGCACTAGTTATCACTGATAATGTTAAGCTGGATCATCTGTCTCCACTGTAAGGTTAGTCATTTTTCCCTTCTTTCCATATAGTAGTCTTTGGGAGAAAGTCTCTGTGCACAGCCTACACTTAGGGAGTGGGGAGTTACGGTCCTCCCCCCTGACAGTGTAGTATCTACATAAATTATGTGGAATTCTTCTGTATGTGAATTATTTCCATTGTCTGCCATTTATTTATATCATTGTGGACTCCTCAATATTTACTGTATACCTTTGGTTTTAATCCAATACCATGTTATTTATGTTGTTGGCTTCTGTGTCCTTTGACTTACCTCCATCATTGCGCAGTGGATTTTGGGTACCTCCTTAATTTCTGGCACGACCAGATGCTCCAGGCTCATCATATGTATTCCCTGTCCCAGCCCCAGAATCAGCCATTTCTCCAGGGAGCCCCACTTCCTTTCTTGGATATTGGTATTAGAAATCAAGTTCTGGCCATTGGGTGTGTGAATTGCCACTGGAGTTTCATTGCTTCTAGTTCCTTAGGGACAGTTATTGAGAGAGAACAGTGTCATTCCTTCTAGGCCCTCTAAATGGACAGAGCTCGGAAATGTATGTGTTATACCAGGGCTTATGCACATATCTGTAATTATTTCTGTGTTTATCCATAGGTATCTATATTAAGCAAAACATGAATTCATACTGATGTCTCCAACTATAATGCAGTGTCACATGGCTCATTCTGACCTTAGCCCCCGCTTATCTGTCATCTTCCACTCTAACAGGGAGAAACTTGGCTCCTACCACCTAGCACCTGTATACTGATGTGTTCAATCCCACTGTATACATATACCTGCTCCAGGACAAGAAACGCCTTTATCAGCTGGAGTGCAAATGCTGTGTGTCATCCTTTTGTCTTTGGTCTTATAGTCTCCGCTCTGTTCCAGAGTTATTTAGATCAGCATCTTTTCTCCCCACTGATTTGCCAATATTTTGTTAAGGATTTTTGTATCTATGTTTGTGAGGCATATTAATCTGTAAACTTATTTCTTTATATGGTCTGTGTCGGGCTGATTGGTTTATGTGTTTATTTCTTTATGGGCTGGGTTTGTGCCAGCCTTATAGAAAGGGCTGGGAAGGGGCACCTGGGTGGCTCAGTCGTTAAGCGTCTGCCTTCGGCTCGGGTCATGATCCCAGGGTCCTGGGATCGAGTCCCGCATTGGGCTCCCTGCTCAGCGGGAAGCCTGCTTCTCCCTCTGCCTCTCCCCCTGCTTGTGTTCCCTCTCTCGCTGTGTCTTTCTGTCAAATAAATAAATAAAATCTTAAAAAGAAAGAAATGTGTTGCTAAATTTCCATATATTTGGAGATTTTGCTAGACATTTATTTCTAATTTAATTCTTTGAGGGGGGTGGGCTCAGAAAATATACTATATTTTTCCAGTCCTTTGAAATTTATTTAGACTTGTTTTAGGTCCCAGAGATGGTCCTTCCTGGTGAATGTTCTTTGTAGACTAGAAAATAATGGGTACTCTATATTTGTTTTGTGAAATAGTCTGTAAATGACAATAAGGTCTAGTTGGTTGATGATGTTCTTAAATTTTTGTAGCTTTATTAATATTTGCTCACTTAATCAGTTTCTGAGAGGTGTGTATTAAAATTTCCCACAATCATTGTGCTTTTGCTTATTTCTTCCTTTTAGTGTTCTCAGTTTTTACTTCTGAATATTTCTTTCCATAGCATTCTATTCACATTTCATGGATTCAGGTTTTTATCTCTCTGGTCTTATTCATAATTTCTTTTTGTAGTTTTCTTCAGCATCCCACTTCATATCTTTCCCTTGATGTCCCCCCCCCCCCCCCCCTTTTCTGGTTTGTGGATTTTGTCTAATGTCTTTCCCATTAGAAGCTCTTCTCCAAGGTCTTGACTGCTTATACGTAAGACTGAGGCACGAAAGTGCTAGTTGGGACTTGTTTGCACACTGAAGGGGCCTCAGTGTAGCATGGTGGAGCAGGGGTCTGGCTCTTTGTTGGGGACCAGCACACCCTACTGTTGGTAGCAGGATTACTCCGCTCTCTGATTTAGGGCTGTGGTTCTATCTGCTCCTCCTGGGAACCAAGTGTTTAAGAGGGGTTGTGGTTCTGGGGCGCCCGGCTGTCTCCGGCGGTTGAGCATCCAACTCTTGATTTCAGCTCAGGCCATGATCTCAGGGTCCTGGGACTGAGGCCCCGGTCTGGCTCTGTGCTCAACGGGGAGTCTGCTTGAAATTCTCTCTCTCCCTCTCCCTCTGCCCCTCTCTCTCTCCCTCTCCCTCTGCTGTTCTCTCTTCTCTCAAATAAATAAATCTTAGAAAAAAAGAGGGGTTGTGGTTTTTAACATTGGGAATGAAACTTTAACTTAAACCGTGTTTTTTGGGACAGCATACACTTCCCATTTTCAGCAGGATCTTACATCCTAAGTCCAAATATTTTCTGGAAGTGTACTCTCCGGACGGTCACGAGGGTGAGGGAGTCTGGCTGTGTAAGCTGCTGATTCCCAGGGGAGGGGTGTTGATTATAACCGATTCTTATAATGGCCGTCAGTGGATCCCCTTTTGCCCCAGACCCTTTACCAGTATGTAAGGGTAACTAATGACTCCAATTTCTGAGGCTTTCCAGATTTTTGTAAGGGGAACCAGCTTGTTTCTTGTTGAATTTTCCTCCCAGCTGGCTTACATTTTAGCTTTTTCTATTTTTTAACTCACTTACTATTTGTCCTTTTAATTTCCCTCACCCCGAATTTTGTTGATGTCTCTCTTCTCCTGCCCTATCTTCTTCTACTCCCTTTATCATATATTCTTGACTTTTCAATTCCTCTGTTGTCATTATACTGGAGTTTCCAGAGAGATCAAGGTTAAGTTCATATTTAGCCATGTTTTAATTGGAATTCTTATTGCAGTAGGTCATGCATTTTATATTTTACTATTTTTAAATTGCTTTCCATGGTGCTGTACTGATTCACATTCCAGCTGGTAGTTGAGAATTTTTACTTCTTTAGATCCTCAGCAGCTTTGGATATTTTCTGAAATCTTTAATTTTGACCAATCTGTTGGGTGCAAAGTGCTACGTAATTGTTATTTTAATTAACGTTTCTCCGGCTACTATTGTGGAAGTAGCTGTCAGATGATCATGAAGCCCGGGCATGCTGGGGGAGGCTCCTGGGTAACTAACTCCCTTTGGCTTCACCAAGCCCATCGGTGAGCACGGAGGAAGGGTCTAGCTTTCATTTGCCCATTTTGCTTCCATCCGTGGGCAGAGAGGAAGCCCACTTGCCATTCTCATGGGGGTTGCCTACTCTTTAAGCGTCTGGTCTCTCTTTAAACATTCTCGCTAAGATCTCCCTCATGTGGATCCATTGTCCAGCTGTGGGGATGGGGACCAGAGGAGCCACGTTTCCATCTCCTGCTCTGCTCCATTAGGCTCCATGTCGTTTGTCTTTGAGGATAACTCCATTCCATGACAGTGGCTCTTGACACCCTATGTCAGTTCCATCATTGTCCAGTTATGAGAGCAGGGCTGGACACCTTGCAGGGCTAAGAGGTTTCTTTTTGTGTGTGAATTGCTTGTTTATATTCTTTGCTCATACTTCTATGAAGTTGTTTAAATGCCTTTGGACTTCATCTAACTTTTGCAAACATTTTAAACTTTGGTGTAATGAATCTTTTAGTCTTTCTTTCCCTTTATAATTCGTGTTTCTTTTTTAAATTTAATTTAATTTTATTATGTTATGTTAGTCACCATACAATACATCATTAGTTTTTGAAGTAGTGATCCAAGATTCATTATTCTGTGTTGCATGATTTTAATTGCATGCGTATCTTGCTTGCCAGATGCTTAACTTTCAATCACAAGGATTAGGTCTTTTCATCTTTATTCCCCAAATCTAGCATGGGCTAATGCTCATATGTCAAAAATTGTTCCAGAAATTTTGTCAGAAGTTTATCCTAACTATGATTTCAGAAGGACTTTAAGGACAAAATACAAAATTCCTGTTTTCATGTGGTTTAGGAACTCTTTTCCTACTCCCAAATCATAGAAATTATTAGAAGAAAACATAAGATTCAACTTAAAGTTTTCTTTTCACTTTTAGCTATTGGATCCATGGTGAATTTATTTTTGTATATGATTTGACGTAGGGACATAATTGTATGTCTTTTCCATATGGCGAGCCAGTTTCCCCAGAACCACTTGACTAATCATCTGTCCTTTCCCACGGATGCCACTTCTGTTGTGTTCACATACCCATTCACTAGGGAGTCATTGCTTGACTGGTGACAAGAATGGCTGAGAATAGAGCCCAAAGATAAGAGCGTTCAGAAATAGACTGACAAAATATTTGTACCTCTAAAGCTTGGGTTCTAGGGGTATGCTTCAACTCTTTGCTTGAACATCTCCCCTGGGCAGGTCTCCCTCACTGCATCCTCCCCACACAACCATTTCTGCCTACCAATGCAATGGTGGCACAAGGGAGAGAATTAGCATATCTATTATTCTGTGTTGCATGATTTTAATTGCATGTGTATCTCGCTTGCCAGACGCTTAACCCTCAATCACAAGGATTAGGTCTTTTCATCTTTATTCCCCAAATCTAGCATGGGCTAATGCTCATATGTCAAAAATTTTTCCAGAAATTTTATCATAAGTTTATCCTAACTATGATTTCAGAAGGACTTTAAGGCTAATAGGGCATGAAATGAACAAAATTAAACTATATTTTGAATTCCTTTCTTTAATACTCAGTTACAGAGATATTATGGCATTCAATTACATATTTGATTTCATTTTTTTAGCACAGCTATAAATCATGAATGTTCAAAAGAAAGTGAATGTTAGAACAAATATTAGTATACAAAAAATGGATGCACAAATACGCTAGTCTTCTATGATACAGACCATCTTAAAAAAATGTGTTTATGTGTACATACACATGGCAATGGGCTAAGTTTGATAATGGGATAAAATTTGGTTCCTCTCTGGTCATTAGCACAGAAAATTTAACTGATTTCAGCTACATTGTGTCAAACACCCCCATGCACCCACATCCTCTCCCCCACACATATACCCAAGCGAGGGAATTTTCCATTAGGTAAATTTGGAAAAATTTAAAATTTTCTGGTACAGAGCTTTTAAAAACCATCTCAAATAAGCTTCATCAAAATGTCTAATATTGACCTCACTGACAAGCACTCAGTGATAAAAGAGATTATCTTATTTATTGGGTACTTTTTCATTGTCTGTTTCTCCCACTTAATTTATCACTGTAATTCCAGCATCCTCAAGAGTGCCTAGCAATGAATGCATATGCATACAGAAGCAAGTGCTCATAGCAAGGTATTATTAAAGATGAGGAAGATATAAATTGATCCAGAATGATAGTTATTTAGTCAACAAGAAATGTCTCGAATGCATAGATGCTATAATCAGATAACGCTAAGATTCCACTATTCTGGCAACTAGGGATCAAGTGACATTTTTACAGTGAAAATGAAATACTAGTTGAAGAGGGATTAAGCCCCTTTGGAATTTGGGCAAGCCAAACCCAAATCACTGAACTTTTTCAATTACAGATCCAATAAGCAACTAGACACTGAATAGAATTGTGTCTGCAGACATTGGTTCAGCCATGACTATGTCACCATAAGATTTGGGCCAAGGAGACACAGTGTCCTCAATCATACAGTGGGTTCAGAAGACCTGTCCTGCCTTTTTACAGAACTGTTGTGAGAATCAAGTACAATTATGTATACGTATATATATTGTACAATTGTTGTACAATCAAGTACAGTTATGTATATATATATCCTTATTCTTCAGTAATATTTGTAAGCAGTATGTCCTTATTACAATCAACACTGAAAACAAGAGTCTCTGTGGCAGGCATGGTGGTGGGCCACTTGGCTCTCCCTTGAAAGAGGAACTTGCTGATGAGTGGGTTATCTGACAGCCTTCCTTTGCAGCAGCTTCTGGATCTCCCCCAGCATCTGAAGGTTGTGTTTTCCCTGGGAAGCCTCTGGGAATGGCTTACATGGTGTTGTGTGTACGAAGACCTAGTCATTTCTGCCTCACATGGGACTCTATTCTCTATGAGCAATCTTTGCTCTGGATCGTACCAGCGAGCTGGCCAGGACTCTCCCAGAGTTGCATCTCAGCTGGATGGTTTTCTTACCCCCATCTCCCTCCTTCTCTCTCTCCTCTCATAGGGAACCATGTCACAGCCCGAAGGCTCTCCCTGCCTAGTCTTATTGCTTCCCTTCACCCCTTATCTTTCTCAAGCATTACCTATAACAAATGTTTGCACTTCTAACTCCTGTCTTGGCATCGGAGTTCCAGAAGACCCAGCTAACATGGTCCCTCAAACCCTAATCGTCTAAAAAACAACCCCATCAATATTTTGAATTGTATCTTTCTTTCCAGAGATTTTCATTATGGATAAGCATGGTGGGCTTTTTATTTTAAGATGGTTGATTTCTGCCTCCTTTTCCTCTTCCCATCATATCAGGCATTTATGAATAAAACATTTTGAAAAACAAGCCTCATAAATGCTAGCCACCAGCTGATGCTCATCTGTTTTAACAACGCTAGTGCTTGAGGAGACTCAGACATTTCTTGAGCACACGGTGTTGAATAGTGCGAACAATTGAATCAGAGGTCCCAGGCATCTCCCAATAGCTTTGTAGAGGGAGGCTCAGATTCTTCCTTTGCTAGAGCTGGGGCCTCTGCAGTCTTTTTCCACGCCGGCCTGGGTCTGCCCAAGTCCAGCTGAGAGTGACCAGCAACCACACTGCCTTCAGCTCTGAGCAGTACACTCCTTAGTAGCCAAGCCGCAGTTTAGACACGCTCGCCTCTTGGTCCCTATGTTGGCCCATGCAGGTGCCCTGGAAGGGAGGCTCAGTGGGGTATCTGGAGCTCTCACTGACAAAGAGCTTCTTCATCAAAGGCTCCTGACCTGACTTAGAGGCATAATTTCCCACGGACCTTGGGAAAGCTGAGCCTAGATGGTTGTCCGGTTGGTAGGTAGACTCTCAGAGCTCCTCTCAGAGCACTCCTTGGCTGCTATTTTAGATGAGATAATCCTGAGCAAGGTTCCCATAGTCATCTCTTCCCTTCTAATTCTATTTTGATTTTACTTCTGCCTTAAAGCTACTCTTGCGTAAATATTCCATAAATTTCATGTATAGGCTTTGGTAACATTTGAAGTCATTTTATAGATTGATTTCAACCAGAACTCTCTCTCTCTCTTTTTTAAACTTACTCCACTAAAGAGTTTATTTATTTATATATTTCAGTGCGGGTAAATCTATTTTCAAATGGTGTCTCTCTCTTTAATTCAGCTTTTCAACCTGATGGTAAAATTCCACAGGGAAATGTACCTGGGAAGGTGTGCTTGGACGGAGCCAGGCAAAATGCGTAAAGATGGGGGCTCCCTTCTTACATTGAGTGAGACCAGTAACCTCTTTGAATCTCTTATTCCTCATTTGTATTGTAAAATAGTAATAAAATAATATCCTCTTAGCTTTAGGAGGGGACCGTATCAGGAGGTGTGCAATGTTCCTTCAAAGTAGCACTAATCTGAGGACACTTCTCTTCCTTTGAAGGGAAGTCCATAATTGGAATTAAAAAAAAAGTTACTTTCACTCAGACTTAGGCTTACTCCCTTACTACGAATCTGCTAATTCCGTTTGTCTTAAAGCCACTCCAAACAGAGTCCTGGAGACTGGGCCCGTGGCCCTTTCACCCCTGGAGTAAAAGCGTTTCTGATTTCTGTCTTACAGGTGATATTTGCAAACACTCTCCTTTTCTGCTACATTCCTTCTCTACAGTTGAGTTTCCAGGATTACAAATAGATAGAACTTACATTCACCAACGTCTTCAGCATAAGGAATCTCAAAAACATTGTACCTTCACAGGTCCTACCACTTCTGAAATAAAGGCAGGACCAAGTCCTATGACGAGCATAGATTCGGGAGTCTCGCATAGATTCGGGAGTCTCGCATAGATTCGGGAGTCTCGCATAGATTCGGGAGTCTCGCGTAGACTCGTGCCATGCTAGCTGCAAACACGTGAGCACAACTTCTCCTCACCTTTATTTCTCACCTGGAAGCATGGCGACCACGTTTATGGTTTTCTCTTTTGAAGATATTTTTTAAAAGCCCGCTTTTATTTTTGCTTCTTATCAATATTTCTTCTGTGGTTTGAACTTTCAAAACTGAGATCGATTTTCCAATTCCCATTATAGAATGTTTTCCTTTTCTCCGAAGTCAAAGAAGTGATCCCTCGAAGCCACAGAAAAATCGTCTTTGAAATAAATGAAAAGTGGGTAGAGGTCTTGGATCCAGTGAACTGCAGAGAAAACAAAACTCCCTCCTACCAAGGTGAGAAGCACCTGCTAAGGGGGAGGGGCTGAGTCAGGTAGCATTGCTCCCTGTGGATTCCGGTTTTGTCTTTCCCGTCAATTAGTACGATGGGGAAATACTTGTAGTGTTCAATGATGTCTTCCACTGAATTAAACTTCTGAAACACAGAAAAGAAAGTTAATGAAAATTTAAATATCTTTTGTGTCAGTGGGTTAAAGCACAGAATAAGATGCTTCATTTTCCTTAGGGAAGAAGTTAACTCACTTAACATTGTTTTTTTTTTTTTTTTTTTTTTTGAATTCTGAAGGTGTGTCAGAAAGTGATTTTAAAAAAAGAAAGTGGAAAGCCAGCTCTTGAAGGATGAGTGATAAAAATATTAAGTTAACATGGGAGAGTAAGGTGGTTGGGGAGACCAAAAGTGAGCAGGTCAGGGCTCGACCTTCACTGAGTGAATTGGTGGGAAGGCCTGCAGTGAGCTCCCCTCCTGGAAACCCCTGTGTTCCAGGGAGTCCTGGGGTAATCAGAAGGAACAGAGCTGGCCACAAGGTGCTGGCAGTTCTTAGCCAATGTCACTTCCTTCTCTGGGTTTCTTGTGAAATAATGAGGTGACAGCAGATCTTTACTTTTATGTTTCTGGAGATGCACAGATGAAGGGCTGTGGCGATTGAATGGACAGTGAGATTATTTCAAGTTTGGGGAATCAGGACATGCTTTGCTGAAGATGCAGACTCAAAATGAGCTATACCTTCTGGGTGATTCTAGATAAAGGGACAAGAGGGTTTAAGGATTCTAAAAGCATGAACAAAGGCAGGTGTTGAGGACACGAGGGTCCAGACGGTGATCCTGATGAGCTGAGTTTGGATGTGTCCTCAAAGGAAATCCTGGAGGGTGAGTAGGAAGAGTTCACTCAGCTTGCCTTGCACACCTTAAGACAATGTTGATCCTCCTCGGCCTCAGCCCTGGGAGGTGAGCAGGGCAGGGGGAGTGGCCTTCATGGAAGAGCTATGGAAACTGCAGCTCACAGACATGGCCTGACCTGCTTGGAGGTCACACAGCCAGGGGGCCACAACCAGGAAGTGCAACCTGGTTTTTCTGGACAGGAGTCCTCTGCTCTTGCCCTTCTACAGTGCCTACAGCTTGTGACCCTGGGTTCCAACAGACTAGGAGAGAGGACACAGCCTGAAGGGAGGGAGCCCCGGCAGGGAAGCCTTTGATGCTGCTCTAGTGTGAATCCTCCCTCTGCCCAGTGCATCCCAGC
Organism: Phoca vitulina; assembly: GCF_004348235.1. Lineage (NCBI taxonomy): Eukaryota > Metazoa > Chordata > Mammalia > Carnivora > Phocidae > Phoca > Phoca vitulina. The sequence continues at coordinate 2,456,191 of NW_022589706.1, forward strand.
ACAGACGTATTTGCAGGCCTTCAGGATATCCAACAGGGAATGGAATTGTCATGGTGCCTGTCCTCATGCAGATTACATTCTGGTTGGGACAGACGGAAAATAACTTCCTATACAAGGAGGTAATTTCATTTAGGGATAACGTGCTCTGAAATTAATTAACTTGGAACTCAAGAACATCACCAGGCTACCCACGGACCTTCCCTTGGGGCTGCATGTGGCTACGGGAAGGAACTCCTTTTCCTCGGGGGAGCACTGAGTTGAAAAGCTAGAGACCTGTAACCGCCATGGTGGAGGGTATGAAGACAAAGAGGCCACTGGAGGAGGGTGTGAAGACAAAGAGGCACCACACTGGGGGAAAGACTCTGGGAAAGAGTCAGGGAATGACTAATCTCCTGACATGGACCAGTCCCTGGATCCACTCCATTCCTGTCCATCCTGAAGACTGAGTCCACAAGCTTCCCCATCGTTCCCACCCAAGCTCTTCTGACACGGGTTCTGTCTTTTTGCACTAAGACCTGCTTGAATTTGTGACTTGCCCCTCTGCACCTGTTACTAGATCTGGTTTCAAGGACATAACCTATCTGTCCACCCCTAATAGGGATACGATAAATACTAGTTCCTACCTGATGCTAAGGTATGGTGGTTTCCCTTTTGTGCCATGGGGAAAGCAAGTGTTTTGTTAGAGAAGTCGTATGTGAAGGGCTTTTGGGGACCAAGTGCCTGAGTTCCGAACTAGGCTCTCCCACTCACTAGCTGTGTGACCTCGGGCAGGTTTCTCACACTCTCTGTTTCAGTTTCTCTATCTATGAACATGATGGTAAGTAATATCAGGACCCACCTCTGAGGGCCCTTGTGAGGATTAATTGAATTGACACATATTCAGCATTTAGAAGACAGCTTGTTATACAATGAGTGCTCAATAAATAAATGTCTCATTACCATGACCTCATCCCTTTTGGCTTTGCCAAGAACAAAGAGCAATGAAATCACTGGAGAAGTTTACAGATGATCATTGTATACCTTCAGGAAGGCTTTTTTTTTTGTATTTCATTTCCAGTTATAAACTAGGAACAGAGTTTTCTTTCTCTTTTTCGATATTTGACAAAACTAAAAGTAATGAAAAGAAACTTCTCACGTGGAACTCTTCTGCAAAATTGGCTAACCCACGTGGCACAGAGGAAAGCCTCTTCAGTGATCTTCATCTTCAGAAGGAAAATGCATGGTTCCTCTTCTCATTCCTGTTATCTTCAGGATGGTCTCGAAGTAATGGGTTTAATATTAACTGTTTTAATAACCTACTGCGTGGATGCCATTTTATAGGAAATTGTAATCTTAATAAGTGGTAGGAAGCAAGCGAGGCAGGAGCGATAAATCATTACTGTCATTTCTGATTATGCCCTTCTAGTGATAGGCCCACAAATGATATATAATTACCCCAAAGAGACTTTTAAAAAATATTATAATGAAGCTCTTATTTTCATATTAAATGATTTTTCCAGGAGGGCAGCAAATGTCATCCGAATATTAGATCTTAAAATTTCTTTAAACCTTTTGTGTTTACTCTACATACCAATGGTAGGCAATGACTTACTTGCCAGAAGGGTAAAGAAATCTGTTTGGGTGCATGCATAGGAGTGAAAGAAGAAAAGAGAGAAGCGGGCAGGGGAAATGAGAAGCTGTGAGCTCGTGGGTTCATTGTTTGTCTCTGCTTACTAGTCTTTAACGTTTATCAAGTAAATGTTTATCATAATTTTCAGTCACATCATAACCATTTGCAGGACAAGGAAAGGTCTGATGATGGAAATTGCTCCTTTCTATGAGCTTTCACAGAAACGTTGACACATGTGGTTTCTGAACTCGGACGCAGGTTAATGCCTGGCAGCAGGTGAATCTCTGTGGGTTACTAATGGCAGGTGCTTCTCGTGCCAGGGCTGGTGTTCTAGCAGCTGCTAAATATTTCCAGTCTCACCCCTGCTTAGGTGCATGCATCGATAGGCACAGATGAGCAGGGTAGTCCCTGGACGGCAGGGACTCTGTGTCCTCAGAATGGAGCATGAAGTCTAACATAGTGTAGGCATAAAATGAATGCTTGACCAATAACTTGGCCAAAGACATTTCTGATGTTTGAAGCCACCGAGTTTGTGGTGCTTTGTTATAGGCCCCAGGGAATGAGGACACTGGGTCTTTCCTAAATCTGAATTCAGACATGAGTTTCTAGCCACGTGGCTAAAAGGATGACCCAAATACCTAAAAACGCAGCAAAACGGACCTTCCCAGGCTTATTCGTGGCAGACATGGGTGGGTTTGCTCACCTTCTGTGCTTGGGGAGGTGTTGGCGTGCTCGCCTTCCGGGGGCCTCATCCAGGCATCCCCTGCCACCCCCATGTCCTGGAGTAGCTGCCCCTCACTTGTGCCTGGGTGCACAAACTCAGTGCAGAGGCTCTCGGGAATCATTTCCGGTGGAAACCCATCCTCACTAAGCACCTGCCTCTGTGTGTCTGAGCCTCTGTGACTGTATTTACATCACCTCATCTGATAGGTGTCTCTGCGTTGGATGTGTGGTTAAATTCTCAAGTTTGCAAGGCAGCCAAAAAGCCCCACAAAATCACAATTATCCTTGACAAGTCTGTGTCTCATTACCTTTCTCCTGCAGGGTCAAACTAAGACGCTATTTCTTTATTTAAGCCCCAGATGAAGTAGCTGGTGCTGGCTTGCACTCAGCGGAGCCTTACTGTATCACATTCTCTCTCCCTTTTGTAAAGCTGGGAGCATCTTCCCTAGCCAAGCAGGTGCTCGCATGCCTGGTGAGGGGCAGGAGGGAGCTGAGAGCAAGCTACGCTGTCCCAGCCGTGCACCAGCGCCTGGCGCGTAAGGCAGGAAAATATACAGATGTAAAGTGTAATTTCTCACCCAGTGCCTGGTGCATAGTAAGCTTCACGAAAGTGTTAACTCTCTTTCACCCCCATTCTGGACGGTTTTCAAGCAGGCTGGCGATTATTTGCATTTGGTCACGATGTTATCCGAGACCATATGAGTATTTCTGCAGAGTGAAAAATGAAGCCCAGCCTTGCTCTGTACCTGACGTTACTGGGGTCCTGGTACTTAACATTTGTGTCTCAGTGTCACTGTTAGTTGGAGATGTTGGTGGCACCGATGCTGCAGGGTTGCTAGGAAGGATGAAATCGATCAAGTTAATTAGTAATTGTTAACTGTGCAGGGTAGGTCCCGTGCACAGCAAACATGCAAGTGGTAAATAGGAAAAAGGAGACTTGCTTGGGGGGATAAAGCATGGGAGGAGAAAACTCCGGAATATCCAGAAAGGGTTTTCTTAAAATAGGCATTTGAATCCTTAAGGGGTCCTTGGTGACGATAATTAGAGCAGCTCACCTGGAAGCTGATGGTCTAATCTGGGCTGTCACAGATGGCAAGTGCTTCCCTCCTGAGGCGGGGAACTGGCTGACAATCTGATTAAATGCTATTGGGATGTCATCCCAGAGTAAGAGTCGCTGTCTCCTCTTTTGTGAGAAGACCAAAGTGTGGCATGCAGGGGGGGAAAAGCTGTGACCTCTTTAGGGCTGTGTCCTTGCTGGTAAAAGGGGCTCAGTAATGCATCCTTCCCTGAGGTTTTTTGAGGTCCAGGTAAGGGAGCAAATGACACAGCATTTCGCAGAAGCTCCGTGTGTCAGGGTGCCTGATTTCCACTTGCTGTGTATCCTGAGCATTTAGAAGTCATATACAGCTTTTTTTAAGAACATGAGCGGGAAGAAGTTAGAAAGGATAGAGGGGGACTGGGATGGAACTGTACCCGTTATTACAGTGACTCGGGAATAAGAATGAAAATATAATAACTCATATTTAACATGAGCTTGCTAAGTCTCAGCCTGGCTCGGAGTGCGTTACGTCTGTTACATCACTAATCCTCATCACAAAAAGGAAAATTGGCTACTTCCCTCTAGCTTTGCTATCATCCTCTCTTGGTATGGCTGCATTTAGCAGATTTATGTATTAATCTATCTATCCAGTCATGCTCTCATTTATGCCCAGACTTTCCCAGGCTCTCGCAAAGGCCGGTGCCGACCACACCTCTCCAGCCATGAGCGATTCTCCGAAAGTGCTCGGGGTCAGACACTGGGTTTAAGCTGGAGTCTCCATGCAGCAGCTGTCGGGATTCTCACGTACGCATGTACCCGATGCGCTTTGGCAGCCCTGGCCATGTTCTTCATTGTAATCTCTACTGAAGAACATTGAGGTCTGGAGATGCTAAATGAGAACTACTGAATTAGAGAAGTCCAGACAAGAAAAGAACATTACATTTGAAGAAATTAAAGCCCAGAGATGTTAAGTGACTGACCTGAGCTCACATACTTAGTAAATGGTGATGCAGAACTTAACCCCTACCCTTCCCTTCCAACCCGCCTTCCTACTTTCCTTTCAAGAAGAGTTGAAGGAGTAGCTTCTCCTCACCCTCTCACTTTCTACTCGTGTGTCTCTAGCCATTTACATAACTTTCTGAGCCTCAGTTTCCCTATATCTAAGGTTGGAGCAATTGTTATGTGAAGGAGTCATTGAGGGTTCATGTGCGGTGATGCAGAGAGACCAGGCCTACCATAAGCACATTCAGTGAAAATCAGTCTCCTTCCTCCTTTGTCTTTATGCAGTTCATGAATGCCTTAATTGATGGATTCTCTCACCTAGCTGCCTATCAGCAGGTCTGTACTGAGGATGGGCATGCTCAACATGGCACTGAATGCTGTGTTTGAGCTCACATTCAATTTGGAGACACAAACCTAAGGGTTCCTAATGCCAGCAGGTGTGGTGAGGAATGCCTGCCGTGGGAGTTTGGCGTGGGGGCAGGGAAGGAATGTGGTGTTAACACTAACTGGGGCTTCAGGGGAGACCTCCTGGGAGGCAGAACTTCGATGTGTCCCGCAGAATGACTTTCCTTTAATGGGCAGAGCCGTGTGGAGGGTGCACGGAATGGTCAGGATTGGCTGGGGCTCATGAGCTGAAGCGTGAGGTGGGCAGGGATGCTTGTAGAAGGGGCTGGAAGGGAATCAGTCTCCACCTCCAGGGCGGCGCCCTTTTCTCCTCCCCCAGCAGTCATGAGGATATGACAGATAACTTGGCCAGCATTCCCCTCCGCCCCCGCAACATCTCCCCTTGTTGTCTTTGGTCTGGAAAAGGGAAGCTGTCAGGTTATACCCACCTCATCTCCCCTCAGTCCTGTCCCCAGGGCAAACTGCTGATTCTTCTCCAGGAAGCGGATTTTCACATTGTAGACTTTGTTCCCATAAAACACCACCAGCACGTAGGGTTCTGCCCTAGATTTCGTGGAACAGTCTCGGACCAAGAAAGTGCCGTCCTGAAGCAGAAGGAAGAATGGTCATCTCTCAGGCATGCCAGCATCCCAACCCTGCCGACGTGGGTCGCAGTGACACTTGTGTGTGCCACGTTCCCACATGGCTTGCTCTTTGGCACACCAGTTCTTCGTGCAGTTTAATTCAGTGAGTATTTGAGGGTCAGCATTTGTAAGGGCCCTAGTTAATTTCTGAAGAGTGTACCAGTCAGGTCAGGACACCCCCTTCTTCCAAATCTTCCACCATCCCCCACTGGCCTCAATGTCATGCCTACAACCACAGCATGATGTTCGTGGATAAATGCTCCAGCCTGTCTTGGGGTTTTGTTTCCCTCCTGTCTCCAGCCAAGCCACTATTTCCCACCGTCTTGCTTCTGGGCTCTCAGGCTTCACACAGGCCACCCCATCTGCGGGGAGTAGCCCTCCACCTCCCTCCTGGGGGTGCTACCTCCACCTGCCCGTGTTCCCATATATCCTATTCTGCCTGGTGCTCGGGTGTTATTCTAGAGACAGTGGGAGCCACTGCAGGCTTTAGCAGGAGAGGCTTTTAGCATAATACACGGAGACTCTGAGTGGGGAGATGTTAATATAGGGCTAGGGTCCCCCCAAAAAACATGGGGCTTCAGTCATTGATAGCAGCATGAGCAGACATGGGGGGAGGGGCTAACATAGCCTCCGGTGAGGGGAAGGCAGGTGCAGGGGAAGAAAGAGGAGACAGAAGAGGGATTAAGAAGGAAACCCAGAAGCGTCAGTGTGACGGGAGCCAAGGGAGGAGATGGAGGGTTTCAACGGTGTGAGATGGCTTGAGGGCTGTGAAGAGGCCGACTGCAGGCATCGGGCCCACCCTGGGGAATAGCTCGCTGGAGGTCTGGTTATAAACGGCTAGGAAATGGAGCGATACTCCTGGATTCTCCTAAATAGAAACACACTTGCAAGGATGGTTGTGTGGCTACATTGTGTTTTTTATATGATGAAAAATACTGAAAAATCTGTAACTGTAATTGCATAGATTCCTGTATAGATGGTTATAAATGATCTATTAGAATAGATCTAATTAGATGTGTGCAGGACTTACTATTTTTTATAGATTGATATTATATATAATAATTTATAATTGTTACATATAATTATCTCCATATAGACTATATTTTATATCTATGTATCTATATAACTATTATGCATAACTAATATTTACAGTTACAGATATAGATAATAATGGTTATAATACAATAATACTATAAATATATTATGTTTATAAATAATACTAAGAAACTGTAGTGATGTGATAATTCTGGTAGCTAAGGTTTATTGAGACTTGCTCTCAAGACGCTAAGCATTTTAGAGGCACCTGGGTGGCTCACTTGGTTAAGCGTTTGCCTTTGGCTCAGGTCATGATCTCAGGGTCTTGGGATCGAACCCCTCATTAGGCTCCCTGCTGAATGGGGAGTCTGCTTCCCCCCCTTCCGTCCCTCCTGCTTGTGCTCTCTATCTCAAATAAATACAATCTTTAAAAAAAGATGCTAAGCATTTTACACACATTATTTCATGTGATGTTTACATAAAATTTGAGAAATTATTTTATCCCCATTTCACAGGTACGGGAAGTAGGGTCTGATTGCTTAAGTGAATCCACTAACGCAACACAGCTAGTTAGTAGATTACCTAAAAGTCAAGCCCAAGTTCTTGCCCTTTAAATATATCAGCCTCTGAGTACATAAAGTGGGATTGAGGAATTTTCTGGAACTTTTTCTACCTAAAACATTTAGCCATAATTGAAGCCTTAAGATTCAGGCACAGAACATTGCCCGAGATCAGAAAGGGAGAGGACGCCAAGACACGGAACCAATTTTTGGATTTATCATCTTAACCTCTGCAGTGAGTTTGTCATCACGAATCTGGGCGATCCTGCAATTTAAATGAAATTATATTTCCTTAATTGGAAACATGTTTTGACAAAACTGAGACAAACAGAATAGGAAAAGATGAAGTCATGCCACTGAGATGCTGTTTTCTCAGTGCTTTTGTGGGAGGAGACAGAAACAGGCACAGAGAGCGGTGGCAAAAGGAGCCTTGACTGAGTGCCCAAATGTTGCTGGAAGGACGTTATGGGATATATACATTGCTCTAGAATTCTAGCACCATCCCCACAGCGGCTCTGGGAAGCAGGTCTGCTAAGAGTAATTTCTGTGTTAGCAAACGGGCTCAGAGAGCACAGTGGCTCATTGGGTACTGATTAACCAGGAGTAGGAGGCAAGGTTGGAGCTGGTACCGTGCTCCCCCATCTACGCGGAGAGGTCAGCTCGGGTGGGATTCCCTGGGGAGGGGGCAGGAAGGGTCCTGTCGGCAAGGCATCAGCTAGCCACGTATGGCTCCCCGCTGGAATGTCAAGAACTGTGATGGCTACTAGAGGCAGTTGTGGTTTTGTAAAAAGAGCCCTGATCTTGAATATACGTTCTGCCACTTTTTCCACTTTTTTCTCTTGATGACCAAGACCTTGATTTAGCCTCAGGTTCCTCATCTAGAGAATGAGATCGTTCCATTGACTTCTAATATGTTCAAGATACTTTGTTAGCAACTGTATTAATTTCCTACTGCTGCTGGGACAAACCACCATGAACTTCGTGGACTAAAACGCAGATTTATTCTCCTGTGGTTCTAGAGACTGAGTTCTGATATGGGTTTGACTGGGCTAAAATCAAGGGGTCACAGGGCTGGGTGCCTTCTGGAGGCCCTTGAGAAGAATGCATTTCCTTGCCTTTTTTGGCTTCTAGAGGCCGCCAGCAGTCCTTGACTTATGGCCCCCATGTCTGACTGACATTCCTGCCTTCCTCTTATAAGGATTCTTGTGATTACATTGAATCCACTCAGATAATACAAGATACTGTCCCCATCTCAAGATTCTTAATGTAATCACATATGCAAAGCCCTTTTTCCAAGTAAGGTGGTATATTTACAAGTCTGGGGATTAGGATGTGGGTTTCTTGTCAGGGGGCGTTAATTCAATTTACCCTAGAAACTTACATATAATTTATCTTATTTAATTTCACAGTATCAATTCTGAGAGCTACATTTTATTAAAATTTATTGGGGACCTATCATTTATCCACCCATTTACTAATTAACTCACTCATCCATTTTTGTATCTCTTCATTCAACAATAAACATTGCACTGGTTAGTTGAGCGGTTTTGATGCTCCAACAGTCTTGAGAACCGTTCTATCACTTCTGAGAGATTTCTCACAGCCTAGTAGAGCTCTCTGCTCATAGTAGAATAGTTATTTAATAACTATTTGCTATTTGTTATGGTGGTTCTAGTAGTCATTTGATCTGATCCCAAGTATTTCACTTCTTTTCTCCTTTTGGTCATATGGTAGGTTTGTCCTTCCCCACCCCCTTGGGAGTTAGGCCTGGCCATGTGAATCACTTTGGCCAACGAAGTGTGAGCAGAGATGAGTGTTACTTTTGAGAGCATGTGGTAAGAGCCAGTGTGTGACTGGAGGTGAGCACACACGGAGACGCGGTCTCCACGAGCACCCAAACCTTTCTAGCCCATGGAGCTCAAGCAAGAAAGTTTTGCTATGCTAAGCAACTGAGATCTTGGGGTAGTTACTACAGAAACCTATCATACCCTGACTATGACAGCATTCATGATCCCTGCACCTTTCCTGAAGACAGGAGACATGAAGACCTGCCTGTACTGTGGGCAGACCTTTAGTAATGAGATGACCTTGGAAGAAAGCAGAAGGAAGGCATCTTCCATGGTGACCTCCATTCAGACCTCAGCTTCCACATCTGATCTCCAAAATAGTTCCTTAGGGTTGATTTTACTGTTTTCATTTAATCAATAAAGAAACCTAAACTTACAGATTTTTTTAATTCAATTAACCATCATTAGTTTCAGATGTAGGGTTCAGTAATTCATCAGTTGCATATAATACCCAGTGCTCATCACGACACATGCCCTCCTTAAAGATATTTTGGAAAGAGCAAGTCACATGATTCATAGTGACACGGCCAAGTCCCCCTTTTAATGACTACCTCCTGAGCACTAGCACTGAGATGCAGGCTGGCGCGTCAAAGCACACTGCTTGGTACGTGCCAGGGGACCTACGGGCAGAAAACCGTAAGACGGCTGCAGACAGGGTGAGATGGGCCCTCTAGAAGGCGTTACCTTGTTCTCCTTCCTTAATGCCTCTTCTACTGCCTTGCGGCTGTGTTCTCCGATGTACCAGTCATTCTGCTGAACATCCTGCGGTGCAGGTAAATGATGAATATTTTAGGGTCAAAAAGAAGTACTAACTTTAATCAATTAACGAAAGCGTGCTTTTGTTCTACTAGGGGTCACACCACAGTTTGATTTATAGCAAATACGCAGTATAAAAATTCCATCCCTGGATCTGGAAATGGACACAGGAAAAGCAACTGCAGCTTAGGGATTATAGGAAACTGGCATGACAGAGTCCATCTGTCATTGAAAGTAACCAGAAATTTCACTCCCATCTGTTGAAAAAGGCCCTTTGGCACCACACTCAAAATGGATAATAAACCTTCTATCTACCAGTGCTTTCTGAATCTGCACCCGCTGAAGCTAAGGTGGGAGGTGTATTGTTTGTGAAGCCAGTGTGGCCCTAGTCCTTGCAAAACCAGCAGGGGAGGAAGAGGTGCAGATCAAGAGCATCTTTATAGCTCTTGCGTGAAGTCACATGTGGTGGAACTGGGATTCGAACCCTGGTCTGTCTGGCTTTCTCCCTGATACCCTGTTATACCAATTGATTTATTTTGATGATAAAATCCACCATAGCAGAAGAAAGGGCAGTCAGGGAGATGTACCATGAATCTACAATTCCTTTACTGGATTCCAAGGATGATAACATTAAACAATCCCTTGCATGAGTCCAACCTCTCCAAGGCCATTCTTCATTCATTATCCAGTCCACCCCCATAATAATCCTGTGAGGTTGGCATGTCAGGACAGTGCAGGCTCAGGAGTTAGCATCTGTCACGTGACTGGCAAGAGCTAGGTATGGGACAGCAGGTCTTTGTTCTCTCCATCTGAGTCTCTGGTCTTCCCAGCACATACCTGATCCTTCTAGCAATGGGTACACCACCAAGCATATGTGAGTGCCATTGGGAGAGGCATGAGCTAGCGCCAGCCTAAGTCTGCAACCTCACTGGCTGCAGTCTGAGGACATGGGTCCGGCCAGCCAGATGTGCTTGCTGTTCTCTGGACGTGCATAGCTTCAGGGCTTGGCATGAGCTAGCCCTGCTGCCTAGAAACCCCCTCACACTCCACCCTTTCCTTCCGCCTGGCTCTGCTACTATCTTCCATCCAATTGGGGATCAAAGTCATCTCTTATTTAACACCCCCTTTGGAATAAATTCCTCTACCTAGTCCATAACCCCTTGGGAAGGTCCAGAGACAGGACCAGCTCTGCTCTATTCCTGCAAAGCCATGGAACAGGCTCCAGAAACAAAGGGGCCTTAGAGCCCCATCCCCCTCAGAAGTGGGAGCTCTCAGAGCTCAGAGTGATCTGCTGCTTCTGGAGGGTCTCTCAGATAGTCTAGGGGCTTGGCCAGGCTCAGTCATGGTGCATTTCAGCTATTCTGACTGTATTTACTTGTTCAAACTGGAAGACGCGTAGAGATTTTATAGTCCTGTGTTTCTCCAGGTGTGGTCATGAGTGCTGGCAGGTGAGTTTAGGTGGCACTCAGATACAGCATTAAATAACTCTGAATTACTTGGGGGAGAAATAGCTCCCTTTCAGTTCTCTGTCTAGCCCTTTGAATAATTCAAGAGGAATGTTTCATTTTTGTTCTAGTGTGTTCCTAATAACTCTCTGGCATTTTTAATCTCTCCTGCCATCCTCATGCTGAAAGCCATTATTGACTGTGGGATCTTGCTACAGTTTAATGGCCTTGTTTTGTCTGAGCTTAAGCAACTTAAAAATGTGGTAAAATAGACACAACATAAGATTTACCATTTAAGCCATTTTAAGTGTATAATGCAGTGACGTTGAGTGCATTTTCATGGTTTTGCAACCATCACCACTGTCCATCTCCAAAACTTTGTCATCATCCCAAACTGAAATTATATATATAAAATCCCTGCATGAGCATTTGGATTGTTTCCACATCTTGGCCTTATTGTGAGAAATGCTGCTATGAACATGGGTGTACAAATACCTGTCTGAGTCCCTGCCTTCAATTCCTTGGGGCATATATGCTCAGAAGTGGATTGTTGCAATTAGTTTTAAGGTTACTTCCTATCTATGGCATGTAATACTGGCTTTCTCTTTATAACAGTGGTACAAAGTGAAAAAAAAGTCAAAGAATATTAATAAGTAAACATTATTATTGATAGTACATGGGTAGGTCACAGATCGTAAGGTGCACTGAAATTGTTGACATCAGGGAACTCCTGATCTAGTGCAAGCTTCTCCCATGCCTGTGAGGGATCCAGGCTCTGGGAGGGGCGTGATTTTGGAGAGACACCTGGTTAGAACTCAGGGATTTCTGTGCTCATGAAGAAGATGACAGAGGGAAAGGAATCCAGGTACACAAAAAGGAACAATAACAGAAGTATGTGCAAAAGTTTCCCAAAGTCTAACTTAAGAGTATGTGACCTCTTTTAGAATTAAGGTAGAAATTAATATAAGGACAGCAAAAGACTTTTAGGATACGGCAGGGATTATAGGACTGGACCAGAGATATCTTATATGCTCTGCTTCTACTTAAAACGCTTTGCAAACTCCACAGCAGGACCCCACGCATATGAGGATATGGAATGGAGACCCAGAAGAAGCATATGCCTCTGTGCCTTATAGTGAAAGACTTTAATAAGCAATGTTATAAGGTAATGGAGGGAAGGGCATCGAAACTACAAAGAAAGTTTTGACACCCACCCTCCCCCATAGTAAATGTAAGTGCAACATGATCCAAGAAGATCATAGGGATGGTGAATATTTTAGAAAGAGACCAGGAAATAGATGAAGGACAAACAAGAGTACATCTGTTATCCATTAGCATCTCTCCCTGCTCTATGTCTCCTCTGGGGCAGAGACCATATCCTCTAGCATGTTTTGTGGCATATAATAAGTGCTCAATAAATAGCTGTTGGACTGTTCAAATGAAATGAGTATGTGATAGGTGGATCTTTTATTGGCAAAAGAATTGCAATATATAAATCCTTGTTAGTCCTGAAAGATTATTGAACCGCTAGTGAATATAAAACACAGGCCTTGATATCTCTATTTTTTTGATTAATTAATGCCACTTGGAGAATCTGAGAATATGCAAATTAAAGACTGATAAAAGACTGGTAAAAGACCTATACAAGATATAGCAAAACACTGTAAAGTATATTAAAAACCAGTAATATATAGCCAGGAGGGGAAAAAACAAAGCTAGTCATGATGATCTCCTTCTAAGCATTGTTCAATAAAGCTCTCTGTCGATGCTAAGTTCATTCAGAAAGACACTGAAGAGAAGCATTTGTTTTACCTTTGCATCAGACCTCGTAGGGAAAGGTTTTCTCCAGCTTGTGTTTTTATAGTGAAGCAAATTTTCCTGAGGGCTGAAGCGGGCTGGAGACTGACATCTCTGAGGAGGATGAAACTGCATGCTTTCTTTATGATCTGGGGAAAAGGAAATTCACATATAAATATGATTTTGTTACTGTTTCAGATTACCTCCCTCCAACAAGGAGCTGGAACTCATCACTCCTTCCTGTGTCTGGGGCAACCTTCTTGGTCTACACTACTGTGCTCTCATTCTGGACAGCAATCTCCTCTGGATTGTTCTCTTGCTTCAGCTTTTGCCCCTTTCTCTCTAGGGCATCTGGAGTAATCTTAACAAAATGTAATTCTGACTTTGTTATTCCACCTGGTAAAAATCCTTCCATGATTTCCTTTACACCTGAAAGAAAATCCAAATGTTTTACTTCTGTCAATAAGGCCTGGAATAATTTTATCTATCTATCCATCCATCCATCCATCCCACATCATCTGCTCTGTTCTGGTCATAATGAACTCTGTTCAGTTTCTTAAACAAGCCAAGCCTGTTCTCAACTCAGAACACACTACTTTTTTAACTTGAAAGAATAACTTTTTGTTTTAATGGAATATCACTTTTTTTTAACCTAAAAGAATGACTAACAGATAAATTATGGTTATTCAGACTTGGGCAGTTGGCAGATATTTTATTAAAAATGAACCAAGTAAGCCTGTCACTTTATGGAAAACAACTGGCAGTATTTGTTGCCAGTTATAAAATTAGATTTTTCTAGTGCAAACTAGAATTTGGAAAAACTTTTATCTACCACCGTTACATAACAACACACTTTTCTGATGAGACTGGTGGTGTTATTTGCAAATGTAATTAAAAAAATATTATAAAATGTGTTACATTGGAAAGATCTGCTCAGGTCTGTGAATAATATTCCAAGTGACCAATGCATGAAATTACAAAATCATGCCTGGTTAGAAGATTTTTTAAAAGAACAAGATAGACCAATGGACTTTAACAGAATACAAAAAGTTCATTGAAAGGGTTTAGTGTTTACGTGGAACCTAAACTTTAAGATACTACCACTTGTCAAGTTTTGACATGGTGTTTTCTCTTTATATTCAATGAAAATAGCATATTTCCACTGCATGCCATTCTCATAAACACTAATAAAGGATGAAATCAAGGCCACAAGGAAGGAGTGAAGTGTTAAGAGAAATACTAAGCAAAAATATTTGTAAATATGATAGTAATTTTAAGCAAGGATTAACTGTATAAAAATCATAAAGCCTTGAGAGTATGAAAACAATATCAAAGGAGAATACTGGACAGTAATAATATAACATGGAAGAAAGGTGATTAGTATAAAGCCAGAATTTTAAGCTATAGAGTCTTAATTCAGTCTAAAAATATAACTAAAATTATAGTCCTAGTTAGTAGCTGAATAAGAACTTTGAAAGAGTGGGATACTTGTGACAGTATACTTTGAAACACAATACTGATAGCAAATACTTACATGCTACTTACTGTAGCATTTAGGTTTTATGTTTTTATTCTGCTGCTTGTCATAAAAGAGTTGAATTCTTCTCTAAGTTTACTAAGACGAACAGAGTACTCCTGAAACATTTTACATTCTATTTTAATGGTTCCAAGGATTGTGGCTTTTAATGTGGAGCCTAAGAATGTTTGTTATAGGGAATTACGTGTACGAAAACGTTTGTTGAAACATGTTTGTTTGCTTGAAGTTTAAATCACATTCATCATAGTAAGTTAATTTCACCCACCAATTTATGACCTTAAAAATAGGAATTATGCTAAAGACATCTCTGATTTTCAAATTTTATAAGTAAAGGAGCTCAATTTTCAAATAGTGCAGAATCCATACCATCAGAATTAGGGCATTCTGAGTTTCTTCTATTGCTTGGGAAGAGGATACGAACCTCAGATTCTTAAAATTCAAGCATGCTTTTATTTAAATGTTAAAGGTCATGAATGGGTGAATAGGATTGGAATGTATAACTTCCAAGGGTGAGAAAGAAAGGGGAGTTAGGAGATGAACCCACTATCTGGCAGGAAAAGAAATAGTCCAAAAAAGTAGGGCAGATAGGAGTCACAGAGTAATATAAAAACTGATCTAAAATATTAGTAATCACAATAAATGTCAAAAGTTTAAGCTAAGCATTGAAAAATTAGGTGCAGACTAGTTTAAAAGTTCCAGTTATGTGCAAGTATGATGACACCTAAATATAATGACAAAGTGATCACTAATGGGAGGATGGAGACTATATACTAGGCAAATCCTAACCAAAAAGTTAAAAGAGCTCTTGTAGTATTTCCAAAAATACTTAAAAAACTTTATTTTAAATTATAGTGAAGTGGTACATAGAGACTTATTACGGAAATGGCCATCGCTATCTTTTCAACATGGATCGAAGCTGTAAGAGTGTCCTTGAGAAAAGAAAATAACCATTATCAGCATTGTCTATCACTTGGTTTGTGTAGTTTACATAATAGTGTTCAGTGATTATGAATTTTTCATTATATTGTGGCAACTGATTTATTATATTTCAACTCTGAGTGCCTTGCTTGAATACTTCAAGAGTCTGACTTGAAAAAGAGCATTTGGGAAGAGCTATATGCATTTGTAGTCTATGCAGAGAATGAGTTAGATAGAACAAAACAACAAACAGAACAACTTTGCTGTGCTGTTTTCCCCTGAAGGCCCTTTGGATCTTTGTTTAATGAGTGAATGAAATTCTGAGCATATAATCCGCTACAAATATTTAACTGATTTTGTTCTAGAATAATGGCAGCTGATCTTTGGAAATTATATATATATATTACATATTATAATATTAAATATATATTATATATACACACATTTATATGTATACACATACACATATATACATATATAAATACATATATACATACATATATATATATATTTTACATGAAACTGCATTTTAATTTTATAACCCGATGAAATAGGGCTCTCCTACTTGGAGAACAGAGGGCCACATTAATGAAGAGATTGACACAGAGTAAGTAGAAGAACATTGTGGGGAGGACGCTGTGTAGGTGGTCAATAAAATTTGAGGCAGGGCAGCCTAATAAAAAAGGCATGGGTTGTAGAATCATATTGATATCAATAATTACTAATATTTCAAAATTCTTCCATATATAAAGCTGTTAGCGTGGTGTTTGACCTGTACTGATCACTCAAAAAACACCACTGCTTATGTTGTTAATATTATAAGAGAAACACAGTTTTAGACTTTTCTTTTGTAAGTTATATAAAAGCATTTTATTTTAAGCAGGTATCCATACATATTTATTGGTAAATTTTAATTTACTCTTACACACAATTTAAAAATTAATTTTATAAGATAAGAGCCATATCTTTTAAAGAATATTTATAAAATGCTGATAGAAAAAGAAAACGTCAGAAAACAAAAATTTAAGGCAAAAAAGAACATAGATCATCTACAATCCCAAGCTTAGAGATCAATGTTATAATTTTGGAGTAGAGCCAAACCTTTCTGGACCATCTTCCAATATATCAAAACAATTTATTTTTTGGTCCTGATACCCATTTGCTTAGGCTCTGTGATGTGGTGATGAAACATGTATTGGTTGTAGTCAGTTAACAGCCGCTCCAAAACCTTTGGAATTGTCATAGGCAATTAAAACATGGTCTTATCAGAACAACAACAACAACAACAACAAAAACCTTTGGAATTTCCTAAGTGATAAGAATGATACAGGTACTTTAATATTTATAACAAGCCCCTTGCAACCACACCTGAGTAGATTAATGAGGTGGCTTTCTGAAAGTGCCTAAGGATGGTTGACAGGTAAATCAGCCATGTGCCTGGAGGGTTGGAACTTTTAGTCCCACCCCCTTGACCTAGGGAAGAGGAGAGGGGCTGGAGGTTGAATCAGTCACCAGTGACCAGTGATTTCACCAATCATGCTTATGTAATGAAGCCTCTCCAAAACCCCAAAGGATGGGGTTCAGAGAGCTTCTAAGTTGGTGAACCAGAATGCTTCCACATGCCATCATACAGGGCCCCAAACTCCATGAGGACAGAAGCCCCTTTGTTCAGGACCTTGCCCTATGAATCCTTTCCATCTGGCTGTGGCTGAGTTGTATTCTTTTACAATCAAATGCTAATCCAGCAAGAAAAATGTTTCTGTGAGTTCTGTGAGCCACTCTGGCAAATTAATTGAATCTAGGGAGGGGTTTGTTGGAACCTTGGATCTATAGCTGGTTGATCAGAAGCCCAAGTGACATATGTTTGGCATCTGGCGTGGGCTGGTGGGGCACAATCTTGTGGGATTGAACACTTTACCTGTGGGATCTAATGAATTCATGTAGTGTCAGAATAGAGTTGAACTGTAGGTCGCCAAGCTGGTGTCGAGAATTGCCTGGTGGTGTGGACACCCCCCCCCCCACTTTGGAATTGTTGGGTACAGAATTCTCAGACTCCTAATAGCTTAGCTTGAATTCATTAATCAGGGAATTGAGGCAAGTCTGTTTATCAAGTAGTAGCTGAACTATCAAAAATAAGCATTTCCCAAATTCCTTTCTCATTTGTAGAATAAGGATGATAATATCCCCATTGACAGAGGTGTAGATTTCACTATTCTACATGAAGAGTGCTGACTCCTTCTGCTCAGGCATTCAAATTAAAACCAGTAAGCCTTAGAGAGTCTGCTAGACTGAAAACTGAGTGCTGGGATTGTGTGGTTTTCTGTGTATCTAGTTTCTGCCATGCCCTGGTGATCCAGAAATGAAATTTTCACCTAGTAGAATGAACACCTGCTCAGTAAGCCGATGGTGGAGCGAGGCAGGTGTGAAAGCACTGATTAGCTGAAGGGCAGGGCTGTCTCTGTTCTGTATTCTTAGGGCCCAGCCTGATTCTGTGTACAACCCATGTGCTTTGTGGATGTTTGATGACTGAAAGAGGAATGAATCAGTGGTGTTTGAAGGCTCTGGAAACATTTCCCCTGTCCATTCTGGGCTGCTTCCTTCATCAACTGTTTCTCAGACACGAGTGGAGAACAGTCTGCAAGAGCTCAGTACAGATGATATACTCCTGGTCCTGGGGTGCTTGGCTGGACTCATGTCTGTGAAGGCCATCCACTTCACTAACACGGCTATTCCAGTCTTGAATTGCTCTTCATTTTTCACTTGTGCATGGTTTTGTCTTTCAAATGAAGACTTTGGATTCTCTCTATGCGGATTCTGCTTCCCTGAAGCATATTCTCACAACCCTCGCTCAGCTCCTAGACTTGCGCCCCTGGATGCTGCAAGTCTTTTTATCTTCATACACCTAGTCTGGCCTCTAGGACTACTGTTTCTGCCATTTGATTCTTAGGGATTGAGCCCATCCCATTAATCACAGCTCCTTTTGACTGCCTTCCTTCAAAAAAGGAAGTCCTCTCTTGGGAAACGCCTTTTTTTTTTTTTATTAAAGATTTTATTTATTTGAGAGAGAGAGAGTGAGAGAAAGAGAGAGCACGAGAGAGGGGAGGGTCAGAGGGAGAAGCAGACTCCCCACTGAGCGGGGAGCCAGATGTGGGACTTGATCCTGGGGCTCTGAGATCATGACCTGAGCCGAAGGCAGTCGCTTAACCGACTGAGCCACCAAGGTGCCCCTCTTGGGAAACTCTTACTAGCAATGCGGCACACATCATGGGAAATAAGCTTTCCAAATTGGTTTTTCAATCTAAGGCATAGATAGTGTAGGGCAGAAGAGGAATAAGGACAAGATGGAGGGGAGGCAGAAAACTCTTAGGTCTAATGGGTCAGTTGGGTTGGGAATCTCTGGAGAAGGAAGGATATTTATTAAAATGTGTCCGTTGCCTACGATGTATCACACGACTGTGTGTGTGTGTGTGTGTGTGTGTGTAACCCTGTGAATTAATATTATTATTTGGATTTTATGGATGGAGGGAGGGTGAGGATCCAAGAGTGAACTTGCTCAAGATGACCCTATTGCAGGGAAGGAGGCAGCACTGGGACCCAGGTCAGTAGAACCCTCAGTCATTCCACTATATCCCATGGGGTCTGCTTCCTCCGGCTCTAAGCCCTCTTGAGGCTCAACAGAAAGAGATTGCAGGATTAGACCTGGACACAGAATCTCCATAGCATATGGAGTGAAGAAAGAAATGCAAAAGTACACGATAGATTTGTTTGAACAAAATAATACTAATCAAAACCCACCACCAATAGTAATATAACGCTATATTTATATGTTGCTGTAGACATCTCTGCAGACAGGTATCCTATATTTATCTTTACAGTCAATTAGTAAGAGGAGTCAATTTGATTTTCTTCATTTGACATACTTAAAATAAATCTATTTTACATCCAAAGGATTGGCAAAAACAAAGTTTGTCAAGAACAACTACTGGAGATAATGGGGAATGAGTAGGACTCATAAGCTGTTGGTGACACTAACATGTCTGCTTTGGAGGATGCATCTAGTACAATTGAAGAGAGGCATAGACTCCGACCCAGAAATTTCACTCTTAGAGAAGTTACTGTGTTGTGTACATGGGAAGACTTCTACAGTATTGTTCATAACATCATCATGTTCATAAGAAAAAAACTCTGGAAACCACCTAAGTGATCATATTGAATTACGGATAAAAATTGGGCTATTAACATAATGGAATACTATCTATGAATGAAAACAAGCTAATTACACCTACACGCATCAGCTCAACGGCGTGGAAGCTCACAAAAGCTAAGTCACAGTGCAGGGATGTCATAGTGTGATGGCTTACCTGTGTGTTTTATAATTCTTACATACGGTGCTCTTACCTCTGTTTTGTACACTGTGGTTCCTGGTCATGAATGGCGAACTAAAGGGAATATTAGAATTGACAGAATGTTGGTATTTCCCATAGGAGGTAAAATTCCACTCAAAGGCAACGTCAGTCATAGTGGACTAAGTCCCATTTACAGCACTTTATATTTCACTGGTTGTGCTATGAGGATTTCTGTTTTGTAAGGCAATAGGCGGGTGGTTCTTTCTCTCTTTTCTCAAGGCAGGCAAACAGATATGGAACAAATTGACCCATACAAGTTCTTCCCATCATATTTCAGTGAGCACATATCGTGATTCTTTGCTTTTGGAAACCATGAATTCAGACTTGCCTCGTAACTACAGTCACTATAGATAGGTGGCGGGTTGGGGCTAATATTCTATAGAAATTGTTTACCAGTTGAAGGAGAGCGAGCCATAGCAAGCAAGAGGAGCACAGAAATTATTTTGTTCCTTCTTGAAATGTGAGCTAAGTGAGAAAACTGGATTATTATAAGGAAATCCGTAAGAGAAAAAGGATTATAAAAATATAATAAAAGACTCTTTAAACAACAATACGCAAGTGAGGGAAAGGGAGGTAATGGGGGATGGAGATCATGCCCTTGATGTGCAGGCCTGGCATGGCGGTGAGAGCTGACATTTATTGGGCACTGGCAATAGGCCTGGCTCTGCTCTCAGCGTCTACTGTAGGACGAGCAGTGTTGCCCAAGGATGTGGTTTGCTAGTGATGAGGTGTGCAATCCGATTCTGGTGAATGTCTCCTGACCACTTCTCTGTTCTACCATAGACAAGGTACATTCCCTGTACTTATTGAATAAATAAAAGATAGCATCTTAACTGTGGGCAGGGCACCAGGGAAAGTCAGCATTCATGCATTTCCAGAATCAAGCCATTATTGGCAGCATGGGCTACCGTTTGGGCTTCGAAGTTGGACTTGACTTCAGTAGTAAGGAACTCCACCTCTCTGGGCCTCATTTATTCCCTCTGGGGAGTGGGTCAAAACTATCTCCTAAATTCAGTGTGGCTTTAAGCTGGGGTCTGATGGCTGAAGAGGGGTTTTTCCAAGTAGGGAGAGGGTGGAAAGAGGGAAATATGGGGGGAGGTGGTATAGACAGAGGAAGAGCATGTGCAAATGTCCTGCATTATGTGACAACAGGGATTGAGACAGTGGGAAAGTGGCATGAACTGAGGCTGGAGCCACTGGCCAGCCAGGGGTCATGGGGACCTTAGAAGCACTAATTTTGGAGGCCCTGGATTTTGTTGTAAGGAAGCCACCGCTAATTTATAGTGACCTTGGTCAGTGAATCACTGGTCTCAGCCTCTGCTTCCTCGAATCTTCAGTTGGGACAGCAGTGGTCACAATAACCCCATCAGGCAAGTGTTAAATCAGATAATGGCATTTTCAACCTCCAACCATCTATAAAGTTTTGTTCAAAATTAGCTGTCAGTTTGCGTGTGGTAACTTACAAGTTACCAACTGAGAATAATTAGAAATAGCCAATTTTTCCCCCAGATTGGTTTGCATCCATTCCAGTTAAACCTGTCTAGTTCATATCCAAGCCTTCAGATCTCCCAAACTTCTCTAACAAGCAATCACTAGTAAATTACAGGAAGAACAAGGCCATTACCTTCCCTAACAACTGTGACTCACACATTTCCCTTGGGCCTCATCATTGGGCTTCATTATCAAAGACCAAAGACTTCCCATTTCTCAGGAAGCCTTCGTGCGTCATTATCCAGGACGACACATGGCCTGACCCCCAGGCTGCCGCCCAGCAAGGCATTCCTGTCTCCTTACCTGGCAATGGCAAGAGGAATCTCTGGAGTGCTTTGATTTTGTGACAGGTGAATTGATTCAGGCTTCATCTGGTAATGAGGAACTGCATAAAGGAGTCGCATAATTTGGTCAGGTTGTAAAAAGAAAATGATTGGGGACCTAATGGAACTTCTGTGATTTCATCTGAGTGATCTCTGATTAGTAGGAGAGGGCTGTTGGTGGTCAGCAGAAACCGTAACCTACATATTCTACAACTCCCCTGGCTCCTGTGGGCGGCTTTTCCCTGAGGCTATAAAAACTCTTTCGAATCGTGAATATTCAATAGGATCAAGAATACTGAATCTGGAATTCATCATTGAGCTTCCTGAAATACAGAATATCACATCGGAAGGTATTTGGTATTGGAAGGGCTTGGTGTGGAAGTGAACCAAAGTTGAATTCTGCATTCAAATGAAAACTTACATAGGAACATAAATAAAACAGTGAAACTTGAGAACTGCTCTGGGCAGGGGGTTGCCCAGTGCTGGCCCACGCTCTCCTGAAGTCTCTCATCTCTTCTGCGACAGGGCTGGAGAGCTCCCAGGATTCTGATGTAGACCAGCCGTGCCTACCTGCTTACCAGCAGGCATACATTTTCTCAATTTTCCCCCTTTGATCTTTAAGTTTTGAAAAGATCTGCCAACCATATGAACTGGAGTTATTTAGTAATTACATATGCCATGGATGTGACCACTATTTATTTCCTTTTCATCATGAATAATCTGCCATCCAAATCACCAAGGGATGTAATCATACTATGATATGAAATGCCATAAAACACTCTCCCAGTTGCTGTCCTTAGAAGTAAAGTTAAGGAAGCGAATCGACATTGACATGTCTTAATTCTGGTTGTTGCTCTGTGCTCTTTCTCTGTCCAAGGTGGGTCACAGACTGGACACCTCTGATTGAAGGGCTGTGATTACTTGCAATGTGATTGGGGTCAATACCTGGTCCACTAGTCACCCATCCCGTAAAATCATTTGATGTCATCAGCAGCCATCCAGAGCCTCTGCCCCTCATGCGCTGAGCAACGTGACATCATTGCACCGATAATCCCAGAAGTCCAAGACGACAACATCTGAACTAAAATTTTAGTGAGGATGTTGAGTTTCAGTGTGGAAAAGGGCACAGTTTACTTTAGGTTTTAAAGTTATTTAGAATTGCCAACTGACCCCCACTTCTCCATAAGGGACCCTTGAGAATCTACAAACCCTGGTTAGGCCCACTCAAGCCTAACTCCCTCCGTATAAAGAAGAGCAGACTTGAGACCCACAGAGGCAATACAACGTGGCCAAAACCAAACTGAGTTGGTGGCAGCCTCTGAAATCCTAACTGATGTTGCTTTGTGGGACTCTGCGGCCTGTGTTAAGTCTCTGGGTCATGGCTCAGATCCTTGGACTTTGACATAACTCGTCATCGTAAGTGAACCAGGTGAATGGTATTTCAAAGGTGGGCATGAACTTGCTGCTGCTTAGCATCTACCAACAATGTGCATACATGCATATGTGTGTGTGCACGATCACATGAGGGTGTATGTGTGTGTGCATGGGTACCATCAAAGCCAGAAAGACCAAGAGCTTCCCTGGAGCAGTGGGCCAAGCACGTCTTTCTAAAGTGGCAGGGGCTGACAGCATGCCTTCTTCTTGTCATTGTCTATGGTGGAAGAAAGACCTCCACCTGAGCCTCAATTTTAATCACTTTGTTTCAACCAGGGGGCTCTTGAGTAGACTAGGAGGCCCCGGGCCCACCTGGATCACATCATCATGCACACACGCAGGTGCTCTTATATGCCAGGCCCTGAAACAATCCTTTGTAAAAATGACTAATGCTATAAATCTGGAAATGGAACTTAACCTAATAGTATCAGTGTATGAAAACAAATGTAAACAGCTTACCTCTCTCTGTTCCAAGGACCTGCATTGAATTAACAACAACAAAAGCATAACGTTGAGTGAATCTTGGTGATAGAGAATTTTACATTAAACCATGTTTTTCTTGGAGCAATTGGTTAGTAGAATTTGCGCAACATTTTTGTTAGTATAGATTTTTTAAAACCTACAAATAATTCTCCAAAAGACTAAGCAAAATCGAAATGTTCTACTCTCTGTGTGAGGCAACAGGCAAATATGCAGTCTGCTGATGGGGCTATAAATTACTTTGACTCTTCTGAAAACAGTTGAATCATAGCTGTCAAGAACCTTAGGATTGCTCCTATCCTCGTCCCAATAATTCCATCGATGAGACTTTTTTTCCTAAGAAAACACCGGAAATCTGGACCCAGTTCCATGCACAAAGACGTCCAGTACATCATTACTTATGGTGTCAAACCCTGGGAACAATCTACATGCCCATCTAAGTGAGAACAGTTAAGTAAATTTTGGTGCTGTACTGACTTATGGGAATATTATAAATGCATTGCAAGTATTTATGCAGAGTATGAAATAGGAGTATACTACAATATGTCTCAATGTTACATGAAAAGTTCCGGCTACAAACTGGACTTATGATGTTTTTTATATGGAGGGGTGTGTGTGTGTTGGGGGGGAGTGTACTGACCCCTGGAGCCCAGGTCTCCTCACTCACCTTGGCTCCACAGACAAGAAACCTTTAGCAACAAATCGCTCAGAGAGGCATTGAACCTCTTGTCTGAAGCTAGCCAACAGGCAAGCCCCTTTGTTTTGAAAACCTCGGTGTCAAAGAGTTGGGTTCTGGGAAAGAGGCCATACATTTCATCATGGACAGCAAATCAGGCAAATCTATAGGCTAAGTAAAAAGGGTAATGAATCCATCCTAATGAGTGGTTTGAAAGTCTCCCCACTGAGTCTTGCCCAGGACTTCGGACCTGGCAGTTCAAAGTGACCAGTCAGAGGCTGTTGTGGAGACAGCTTTGTCGAAGACAATCTCAGGCTTGTTCAAGGAGTTGGGTGAGCAGAGCTGGAAATAGGGCTAAGAAGCCATCTGTCTGGGAGAGCAGGTGTTTTGTTTAATTGAGATCCAGCCCACTTCGTGCTTAAGGGCTCTGAATTTAAAATGGAATGCAATTAGAAAAGTGGGGTAAAATCTCTTCAGTTTATCTACTTTACTTTTTTTTGTTGTTAGAAAATAAACATTCAAGTTAAATAGTAATGCCTCCTTCTTTCCTTCTTTCCTCCTCCTCCTTCTCCTCCTTTTTTTTTTCTTTCAAGCTACTTTAGCTCGGAGGTGTCTCTGTGTTTCCTGAGGCAGAGAGTCACAGTGTGGGGAGTGGACCTGGATTTTCAGGGGCTGGCCCTGTGCTCTGCCAACTGTGGGGGCTCTGGAAAGTCTTCTACCCCCCTGAGGCTTCTTTTTCTCTTAGGGTTTTGTGAGAATTAAATGAGACAATTGAGTCTCTCTGACAACTCTAATGTGCTGTGTGAAGTTGAGTTGGGGTGGGCAGCATACCATTGCTGCTGGGAATGGGTTCTGGTTCCCAAGATATAATGTGAGTGAGCACTTCACACCCAAGCATAGTATTTGCCCTATGAGATGGGCTTTTGTGGGGAGAAATGGCCTTGACTCTGGGCCCAGACAAACAATGGGGAAGTGTCTTGGCCAAAGATAAGGAGGAAGAATGTGTTTTTCCAGTAGGCGGTGTTGTTCTTTAGATGATATCTACTTCTAGAATGCCAGCCAAAGTCACAAAGAAAACAAACTGTCCTGCATGACCCCCGCTGTCTGAGGCTGACCTTGCTACTTCCTTCTTGCTCCTTACTGATTGGAAGGCCCGTTGTCCTTGCAGGCTGACCCAGGAGTTGTGGACTACACATCCTCTCGGGTGGCAGCTATCTGCAACCAGGGACACATAAATTTGACCCACAGGAACAAGGGGGTGGAGTCAGAGAGTGCCCAGTAGCAGAGTGCCACACCCACTTTTCTCCTTCCCGGGGCGGGGGTGCACTTGGAAAATCCAACAACTCCCAGAAGAGGGAGAGCCAGGTGAGGTCCTGATTGGAACCAGGGCTCACTTTCTTATTCAGCAGTTATGTGCTGTCCTCCTTGCCATGATTATCTGATGGATGAGAGGTAGTGTCTTGCTGAGTGACAAGTGAGAAGTGTGACTTTTGATTTTGGCATTCTCGTAAAGCCAAATAAGAAAGGACAGACGGACAGACAGAACAAAAGAAAGAAAGAAAATAGATTAACCCCTGCCATCTAGATATAAGAGCATAGTTGAAATACTAAGACAAGAACCAAGTCCCTTAGGAAGCCAGTGGGAATGAGGTGAGGCCACTCTGATTGTTGGACAGTGACTTTTCATCAGTCATAGCGGACCCACCACTTCTTAGGGAACTTGCTCATTGGGGGTTAGGGAGCTGAGTGTGGAGGGGCTCTAAGGCAGCTCCATGATACTTGACTTTCATGCTGTTTATTGAGCTTCTACTGCTTAGCTGGTCATTATGCACTTGCTTTAATTTACTTTAACTTTTTCACAACAACTTTGCAAAGAAGTATATCTATCTCTATTTTATGGCCAAGAAAACAGAAAGAGGGGTGGGGTTGTGTGTATATTCAAACCCAGGTCTGTGTGGGTCTGTATCTCAAATTTTTTGTACTGAGCCAGCTTGTCTTTCTTGTGAAGACCAAATGTCAAGGTATAGTACAATTTCCAACATCCTATTTCTGTAAAGCTGAAGACTGGACGCCATTGGTGGAGGCTTTATGTCTTCCATGGAAACTGGGATGCTCTTCATTGGACCGGTGAACTCCTGAGTATATTCAGGTGGCAAAATAAGACCTTGGTCTAAGATCTGGATCTTGACATGTTTTGCTTTAGTTTTCTCATCTTTAAAGTAGAGATAATAATACATTTGAGCATAGCTATTATGAAAATTAAGTGTGATAAAGTCTCTGAATCAAATAGTGTCTTGCCCATCACAGATGCTAATGCACAGAAATCCCTTCTTTGTTTCCGAGGACAAAATTTCCACTTACCTCACTTAAGTCCTTTAAGCTTATTTGCCTGTAAGGAAAATAAATACAGTGTTACATAAAATACAGTTCATAATGATCAAGATAAAATCACTCTGAGCCCTTAAAAACCTTTGACTGCATTTTCATTGCCAAATTAACAGCCATGGTCCAGTGTGATTTTCATCACTGCACTATAAAGCAAAAGCCAGGTTATTTTTCTCATAATAATTTTCTAAGCAACAGAAGAAGTTACGAGGCAATATGAAAGGTGGTGACAGAAAGGACATGAATAAACTAGCTTCTCATTTTTGGAGAATTTCAATAACGTCTTCATTTCTCCTGACATTTGGTTTTCCGTGTTGGGTTTCATTAGCACAGTCAGACCTGCTATTATTAGCTTGATTGCAAAGTTCTTCGTGTTTTGCTTTGAGGAAGCATAAAGAGTCTCACGTGTGAAGTTGTAGGGTACGGCGGGATCCCAGGAAGCCGTGTATCAGAGGAAGGATGCTTCCATGAAGGGAGACTGAGACAGACCATGGAATGAATGATGGGGTAAGAACTCAACACACAGTGTGCTGACGTGCGCCCTGGGCAGGTCTCAGAAGAGCCAGCAAGCCTTTTGTGGATACTGTCAATTCAATCACTTTGCCCCTCTGAACCTCGTCTTTCTCATCTCTGAAATGGCCACAAGAGCATTCATCTTGGGGGGTTACTGTGAGGATTGCTAGTGATAAGGATGACAATGTGGGGCACTCAGTGGGCACTGCTGTTGGGATGTGGTCAAAGTCAGATGAAGAGTGATGAAGGTGTGGGGGTGACAGGCACATTCTGTCTGCCTGGGTCTGCCGGAGAGAGACTGGTCCTGGGGAATGTGGGGAGGTTGAGACAGCAACACCAGCCTCAGAAGGTGACTGTTGATCTAGGGTGATGGAGATGAGCCCAGGAGCACACAGCGCTCAGATGCTGCATCCTGCTCTTAGACCACCAAGTAGTAGGGAAATGGACTGAGGGCCGTATTTTGTAACCAGCTCATCAGCCCATCAGAGATGGTACGTCTGCCCCCCTGCCTCCCACTCTTAATGGGGCAAGTGGGAAGATAATGAGATATGATCGGAAGTAATAAAGTTGAACCGCATAGTATTAATTATTTGGGTTAAATTGAGGCTAATTTCTCTTTTTAATGTTTAAGAGACTCTGGCATTTTAGGACTACTGACGTGGTGCTGGCTTTGCTAGTTGCAAAGGGAAAAACCATAGTTTTGTTGTTTAAATAGCAGGTACCTTCTGTAAATGACATTTTGGCTTAACCCTGAAGCATGGGGTTGGAGTTTGCTGAAGCTGCAGGGAGACGTCGTGGCTCGTGACCGCTCTGCATTTCTGTGTCCCTCTCAGTAAACTGGAGATTGTGATCTTGCTCTCTGCACAATGTGGTTGTGGGACTACATGAGGTAAAGCATCCGAAAGACCCCAGAGTGGACCCATTGTATTTAATCAGAGCTCAGCAAATGTCGTTTCCTCTGATGATTACTCAGGATGCTTTTATTTGGTGCATATGTCATGGTATTAAAAATACAAGGGAGTTATTCCCTTTTTCATCTCTTTCTAATTATGTCAAAGAGAGAGTCTCCATGTGGTGATGACTTTATCCAAATATTGCTCTTGCATTTTAATTGTCCTCCCTTTTAAGAAAGAGGAAATGCCACTGGCTCAAAGTTTGGGTCTGAAACTGTCTGTGTTGTAGTTATGCTAATGATGTTCCCCTTTTAAGTACATTTCCTTACTTTAAAAAATGAGCTGAGCCAAAAATATTAAGTACACGGATATGATAAAAATCATAACAATGGTACATCAATGGTTGAGAATGCCCAGCGAACATTCCCCTGACTTCAAAGTTCTCTTCCAGCTTTCAGTTGTCGGTGAAGGATTTAAGTGGTGTGTTCATGAACTGAAGTGCTTCGATTCAGCAATGGTTTTGTGAAGCCAAGACCTAGCTTTCAAACAGAGACTGGCTGAGCAGGTGGAGACAAATGGCTGCAGCAATGCGCAGAGCCACATTCACCATCGGGAGAGCAGAGCCCGTTGTAAAGGGCTGCAGCTGTCGGCTGCCTTCAGTGGCCGCCGTGGATTACCCCATGTGAATCACAGCCTCCCCGATGGAGCGCCATCCATCCCCAAGCGCCCACGGAGCAGCTGGTAGGAGGGGAGTGGGCATTAGCCTTCCTGCATGGGCTGAAGCAGCTCAGCTCTCCAAAGTCCCTTCTGTTTTCAGAGAAAGTGAACCTAGCCACAGCCTCCTGTGGTTGTGGACAGGCCACATGTGGATCATTAGTAATGGCCATCTGACTACCAATATGGCGCCCAACTCAAAATGAATTTGGAAGCTCTCCTACAGCAAAACTCTTTCTTATTCATGGTGACCTTCCTGGTGTCTCACATAGGTTTTTGACCCTTTCAACAGTCCTACGCCAGCCCTATAACTTTGACCAAGTCACCTAACCTCTGTGAATCTTAGTGACCCTCTGTGCCCAATGGGTAGGGAAGTGATTTTTACCAGGCACCTACTACGAACCAGCCGCTGAGCCTTCGAAAACCGTACTTTAGAGGGCTGCTGGAAGCATACAGTAAGATGGGATGTCATGACACTCTGGAGGGGTTGATAGTGAAGAGACCCAGCCAGGTTCTCGTCACTTCTAAAAGTGATTAAACAAATTTAACTATGGCTGCAGAAACCCAAAAGGATGCAAAATGCAAACTTGTAAGGATTCCAACACCATGGTGTTGGCTGCACGATAGGCTGGAGTGATCCAGACTGCAGAGGAACTCATTTGCAGATCAAGGGAGTATTATTTTAGACACTGGAAGCTGGAACATATGTAGAAACGGCCTAAAGACCATCAAAGCTTTACTGACAGATTCTTGGAACCTGGTTCCCTCTGGGTCCTTAGCTCTGCCTGCACATCAGATTCACCCAGCGGAGCTTTAAAAAACATGATGGGTTCTTCTTACCTCTCAGAGTGATTAAAGCACATACTGGGGAATAATACTTTTAAAAAAGCTTTCCTAATTATTTTAATGTAAAGCCAGAATGAGAAACATTGCACTAGAATATATAGCCTGTATTTCAAGAGAAAAATAGGGTTATGGGTGCCTAATTCTTTTGGGTACAGATGGGAGATGATGTTCAGGTGTTTTTCTTTCTTTTCTGTGCCGTGACAGATATTCTCCTAGGCACTCTAGAGAAATCCTTACCACTCTGTCACATGGGGACCTTTCTGCTGTCTTCACAAACACGGAAACTCAGAACCGTTTGAGAGCTTTATGAGATGATGTAGCCAGAAGTGACTCAGCTGGGATCCAAACCCAGTTCTGCTGGGTCCCAACACCTGTGCTTTCCAGCATGAAGAAACAGAAGGAAGAGAAGATCCTCTCTTTTTCTCCACACTGAACAACCTCATCAGCTCTGATATTTTATTCATCCTATGTTCTACCTCCTTACTTCTCTGAGTTTCGACCAGTTCTGAACATATTAGACTCTTTGGTCAGTAGCGTCAGGGATGATCCATTTTACGTTTCCAATTCTGATGACATCACTTTATGGGTTTCATGGTCAATTGTTGGCTGTTGTCCCCTCCCTGTTTCTCTTGATTTGAAACTAGAAATCAAAACTGAGGAAACTTGGTGACTCCCAGTCTGGCTAGGACCCTCTGGAAACGGCAGAAGGAAATACAGATTTATCGAAGGTGTACTATGTGCCAGGCAGACATTGCGCTAGGAACTACGCACACTGAAATGAGTCAGTCCCCCCTTTTGGGGTGGAACAGACAGAACTGTATCCGAATAATTATATGGGGTGAGGGATGGGCAAGGGTGCCAACAGGAAACGGCTCAAGGTCACAACTATGTGCTGGGCAGGAAGTGTGGAGCGCTTGGCATGATTCATCTTGTGTAATTCTCACATTAGCCCATGAGGTAGGTGGTAGGTATTACTGTTATCCTCACTTTACCACCCAGAAGGATGAGGGCTGGGTGAAGTTTAGTCATTTGCTCTAAAGCACTTTCTCAAGCTCTGCATCATTGACCTTTGAGGGCTCATTATTCTTTGTCACAGGGCGGTCCCGTACACTGCAGGGTGTTTAGCGGCATCCCTGGCCTCCACCCACCAGATGCCAGGAGAATTCCCACCACCCGACTCATCACAACAAAATGTGTCTCTGGACACTGCTAATTTCTCCGAGGGCAAAGGCACCTCCAACCCAACCTGCCAGTTCATAAGAAGGAGCACCTAAATTTCAATTGGGGCAGTTGGAATCGACACCTGAGAGCTTGCATCCCTCCCCACACTGCAAGGCCAGTGGAGAAGCCGGCAGACGAGGGGAAATGGCACCGGGGAGAGGACGGGGTTCTGCCTGTCAGAGGTATGTTTGCGTGGGGCTGCCAAGGATGAGCAGATGAAGAGACATTCACCAGAAAAATAAGGGGGAAATGGCCTTTTAGGCTCTTCAGCGTTCCCCAGCAGAACCAGTGATGACTGGGTTTTCCATAGAAGCTCAAAATGTGCCTGATATTTTGAATTTATCTATGAAAAATGCTGACTGACTAATGCCTTGTGCTCCAACCTGCTGATTCAAGCTTTCCATAAGAAAGCGTCATTCATTCCATGCAGGACCAAGAGAGAAATGTTAATCTCTGTTCTGACTTCTAAAATGAGGAAATTCTGGAAATTCAAACTCTCTTGGGGGGAAAAAAAGCGCCTATTCGCATTTGTTACATTTTGTGATTGTTGTTGGCTGCCAGATGACCCACACGTTTGGGAATGGGACTTTGTCGTCAGCTTAATGACATAGAGTTGGCTTTTTAATTATTTGTCAAAATGGCAATAACGTTTTTGACAAATGGGTTTTCACACGCGGTTGTATTCCCACAGCCGGGGTGGTGAGAAGCCGGGGGGCAGTATTGGTCCACAAATAGCCTGAACCCCCTTTTAGTTTTTACATAAAAAGTCCTGATTCCTTTCTGGCACTTAACATTTCCTTCTGTAGCAATTCAGGTCTCAAGTGAGCCTTTGTTTCAATTTTATTACAAAGAAGGTGTAATTTTTTCTTTCTTTTTTTTTTTTTAAACGGTTTTATTTATTTGTCAGAGAGAGCGAGCACAAGCAGGGGGAGCGGCAGGCAGAGGCCGAGGGAGAAGCAGGCTCCCCGCTGAGCAGGGAGCCCGAAGTGGGACCCCGTCCCAGGACCCTGGGATCACGACCTGAGCTGAAGGCAGACGCTTAACGACTGAGCCACCCAGGCGCCCCAAGAAGGTATATTTTCTGTTAAAGAATCCAAGTGCAGTTTTCTAAGAGTCTTGTCCCTCCATGCATCATTGGCTCTTCCCAGCACAGTAGGAAGACTGTTTCCCGAGATGGCTGGTTGTCCTCACCCTCCCGAGCCCACCAACCTCCCTGGGCATCTCACCAGCAACAACACCAAACCTGTCACCTGGGCCCTTTCTGGACGTCGGGGAAGCTGATCCTCTGAGGGAGGGGTGACCGGCGGCTCTCCGGCTGGGGGGGCAAGGGCTGGTACTTCTTTGGAAGAGTGACAGGTGGCCTGTGGGAAGAGTCACAGTGAGAGTCTGAGAAGGTTCGCTGTGCAGGTGGCTCCTCAACCAGCCCTGTCCTCTGTGTCCGCAGCTTTGGGGGGGGAGTCCATTTTGGGGTGCTGGCTCCTTGACGGGGCAGTCTGATCCATTTCAGGTAGCTGCGATTATCCGAATACTGTAGTCATTCTCCTGCTGAGCCTAAAGCTCCCTCCCTGCAACGTGCCCTTTGGTCTGGTTCTGTTTTCCAAAGGGTGGGATGTCATTTTCTGCAGGGCATCATAGATTTCTCAATATGCCACCTATCTGAGATTGAGGAAGACTGGAAGATGTGAGCTCTTTAAATGCCCCCAAAGAATTAGGAACATGTTGGAGAGTCAATGAATGTCTCACTCACCCATTTATTCTCACATTCACTCATTTACAAAGCATATCGGGCACTATTGATGGAGGCTGGAGATGCAGAGAGCAAAGACACAGTCCATGCTCTAGACACTTCCCTCCAGAGTGGCAGAGAGAGAAGCCATGAGAGGTTACCAGCAAGGGTGGTTCGCGCTGTGATGGAGGTCCTCTTGGGGCCCCGAGAGGGACAGCAGAGTGCCTCACCCAGAACCTGAGAAGTCAAGGCTGTGACTCTCACGTGTATGTATAATAGAATAATAGTAATATTTCTATATATACTAGATAGGAAAATCTGTGTGCATATATAAATATAGGCCTATACCTTGTAAGTTCCTGAAGGCATTTCCTAGGGCCAGTACCGTCTGGGGGGTTTCTGTACTAAATGGAGGGAAGAAATGGGGAAAGGATGGGGAGCAAGGTACACATCACGGACTGATGAGTGAAGGTACGTGGAGCGGCTGACTTGTTCGACCTTGTTCACTGGCAAGCTCATCTTAGTTTCTCAACTATCAACTGTTCGTGTTTTTCTTTTTTAAATTCTGGAGCTTTTCAAATTCTGGAACTAATCATTTAAGTGCGTAGCAAAATACAATTTCTATTTTAGGTGTCTTACCGAGGAGGTGGTAAAGGAGTCTGCAGAAGGAAAGAGAATCAGAAATTAAATTTATTATTCTCTGAGCAGAAGTAATGCTTAACAATTTTGGGGTTTACAAATAGAAATGACAAATCCCAACCAAACGCCTGGGTTATATTTTTCAAGTGATATCTAAGCCTTTACATTGTCCACATCCCCATGCTTCTAAAATAAAGAGTGGGTAACAAACACATTTTAATGATTTCTCTTACCTTGTTTCCCTTTGTGGGTCTGTCTCCTGAAACATAAGAGGGAGAGCAGTGAGTTTATGGAAAATGTCATCAAGCTAGTTTTACATATGTTTGAATGGAAATCATTCCCATTTGAATAATCTTGATGATAATGTCAATTAAGGTTTGTTGAGATCTTATCAGGTACCCAGGACCTAATTATACTAGTTATGTGATCTCATTCGATCCTGGCCTTTGTTCTGGAAATGAAGAGTGAGGTATGGGGAAGTTACTCTCCAGTCACCCCGTAAATGGTAGAACGGAGACTTCATTGCATGCGGTATGACTCCCAAGGTCCCCCTCTTAACCACTAACTCTTGATTAGAATTAACATTTTTATATATCTCTATAGTTATCTCATTATTTCAAATTCCTGCCACACACCTTCAGTGGACATTTCTGAGCAGAAGAAAATAGCATCACAGTAATTTCCCGATGGGAGGGTTTTCTAAGACTCCCAAATCCAACTTTTATTTTAGACCAAAGTAAGGACAAACTAGGTAGGACAATTGCTCAAGACCACCCAACCCTAGAAAAGCCTGAATGAAGGTCAGGAGGGCTTTCCCTGACTCTCAGGTAGTTTTATTTCCACAATTGGATTCAACTCAAAGACAGTTATTGGGCTGCTACTCTGAGCTAAGCACAGAACCAGGCACCAGGATACAAAGACAACATGGCCTTCCCCTCAAGGTGCTTATGGTTGTTCGGTTTCCACGCAAAGGTCTGGGTTCTGGGGACGCAGTGAGGAGGGTGAGACACTGTCCCTGTCGCCATAGGGTTTATACCTAGGAGCACAGATGTGCATTGAAAACACTATTAAATCTCTGAGAATTTGAGAGAGAAGGTCATGGTATTAAAGGGATACGCAGGACATTTAAGTTAGTCTGGGGTGTCAGAAAAAGCCTCCTTGAGAAAGCAGCGTTCACTGATCTGTAAGAGCGGATGTGGTGTTGTAAATGGTGTTTTATATGGCTGTGGGAGGAGCCAATGGGAAAACGTGGCTCCGGTCGGAGGTGACTTCACCCTGGGCTGATTACTGGTCTCCACGCGCTTCGTTTCCTTGTGTGTGAAGCAGTGAGGCCGGACGGGCTCAGTGGTTTTTAACTGAGCTCTGAAGGGCGCCCTGGGCTCCCTTGGGGACTTGTAAGGGGTGGGAGGGTTAGGGGACTGGTTTCTGGCTCATTGTCGCATGTCACAGGAGGCTCCATTCCATCTGCTTCCAGATTTCTTTTGGGGAAAAGTCCAGCTGGCCCAGAAAAGCACAACACAACAAACACTTGTCTGGATGATTTCAAGGGCTCTTCCGGGTCTAAAATAATTACTTGAGTGAGCAAAATTACCATTCTCCGTATTTTGTTTTTGGAAAACACTTTTTAAATGGATAGACTAGATTTCTCAGCATACATTCAAACACTAATGGCAAACAGGAATCGTAGATGTTCTTGGCATTGTAAAAACCAAATAGGATCCGGGATGGATTTCAACAACAGTAGCGATCTAGTTAATGTGAGATCTCTGGCTATTTCAACGGTATTTCCAAAGAGCTTAGACCACGTGATGTCCTCTTAAGGCACCAGGTCAGAAAACGTAAGATTAAGTTCGTCTCACTTTGCTGTGCATTGGCTTGACCCGCAGAGCTCCCCAGTGGACTGTCTCGCTGTTCATAATGATGCCTTTCCCTGTGAAGCTAGATGCTGGCTTTCTAAGAGGCCTTTCTTCATAGCTACCACTATATCTATGGGGGATCAATTTAATTTACTGGAAAAAAAATTCAATAAAGAGACTGAGTATCTGGGATTCAGTAGGCACATTCCATTTATCGTTTCAGAGATATCTATCCCGATTGCTTCAGTGACTGAGCTCAGAAAAGGACATCTCTCTTCCTTTTATTCATTGGCTTGTTATTGCGCATGTAGTCTATGTCAGGCCTGGGTTCATTTGTAATATATTTATTGATGCAGCTGTTGGGGAATATAATACCCAAACAAAAGTTGCTATTCCCATGTAACTTGTATTTCACTGGCAGGACGTAGAAAACAAATAAAAGTATACAATGACAAGGACAGGTGAGGACAAGTGCTCCCAAGAAAAATGCGACAGAGTGAGGGAGAAAGCAGGGCCATGGAGAGAGCCAGAGCAGGAAGAGTTCTCCATCTGTCACGCAAGAGAGATGGGGAATGGGGTGACCATTTTTTAGGCAGATCCCAGAAAGCCTCTCTGGTTAGTTAATGAGAACAGAGACCCAAGGAAAGTGAGGGAATCATGTGACTTTGTGGGCAGGAGTTTCGTGACAGAGGGAAGAACAAGTGCAAAGGCCCTGAGGTGAGATGAATAAGAGGGAGGTACCGCTTGAGCAGTGGTTGCAGAGTTAGGGACATCCCCAGATCACCTGCCGTCTTGTAGGCTGTGGGAAGAGCTTTGTTTTAAACACGTTGCATCTTTTGATACACTGTTCATGTGTCCTGTGTCTTCATTATAATATGACATTTTCTCTGGCATCACTTAGACTTAGTTCCCCACCCCCGCCAATTAAAACAGTTTTGTATATGATATCATTAGCAACAGCAGTGGGGATTTCGGCTGTATCAGATATGTCTGTTAGTAATCATTTATGCTGTCGAGCTTCACTTGTTTGTTGCTTAGATAATTGAAATCCTACAGACTAGCAGGGAAGAGTGAATTTCAAGAATCCTACAAGCGAGAAAACTGGATCAAATAGGCAAAGTACCATGCCATGCTGTGATAATTCATAAAATCCAACCAGCTTTGCTTTGGAGGGGGAGTGTTTAATAAAGTAATAACAGTTCAGGTATTTGGGATAATGGAAGAAGATGAGATATGGAGTGGAGTTTCTGGAGTTTGAATCTTGATTCTGCTACTTACTATAGGCAGGATCATAGCAGGTGCTCAATAAATATTTATGAAATAAGCAAATGGATTGAAGGACAGCTGAGTTTTCTCATCTGGAAAAGTGAGAAATGGTTATTCACACTTCACTGGAATTCATGCATGGAATACACGGGTTAATGGACTTCAAGTACGTGGCTTGTTAATGCACGCCCAGTTATTAGCATTATTGTGTGATGAAAAATTAGAGGGGGAATGACAATTTACTCTCCTTGTGAAGTACACACAAATATTCTCAAATGCTAGGAAAACTTTCCACTCTGTCACATAAGAAAACCCAAATGTTTGTTCTCTGAGGTCCTCCTTCCCTTGAAATTCAATAAAGTGGGTTTCACGAGGAGGAGGCTTGCATGCTCGCCATCTGGTGGCCATCTGGGTAATTAGCACCATCTGCCAACAGCGTGTCCTCATTTGCTCTTCGTTCTGCAACAAGATTGATTTCACTTCCGCTACAACATTTATTGCTGCTTCCGCCATAATATGGTGCGGTGAGCACAGCATGGCTGTAGAATCTGATGGATGGGGCTGGACTGTTACCTCCACAACTTATTAGGGAGAAATCACAAAGAGATCGTCAACCTTACAGGGTTCTGTGAAGTTAAAGCAAAGCATCCTGGGGAAGAAAGTATCACAAGACCTGTTTGTGGTTCTGTTGGAGCAGCTTGTCCAGCGTACAAAGCTTGCTGTTAAATTTTAGGAATTTTGCAATGCGGTTGTTAAACACAGCCATTATTAAAAAATAAACTATTTCATGTACACTTCAGTTATACCAGAGACTGCCGAACTGTCTTCCAAGTGGCTGTGCTGTTTTGCATTCCCACCGGCAATGCGTGAGAATTCCTCTTGCTCCACATCTTCACCAGCATTTGGTGTTGTCCGTCCTCTGGATTTTGGCCATTCTTCGAGGTGTTTAGTGGTATCTCATTATTGCTTTAATTTGTACTTCCCTGTTGACGTAGGATGTGGAACATCTTTCCATATGCTTATTTGGTGACGTGGCTATTGAGGTCTTTGGCCCCCTTTTTAATTGAACTGTTGGTTTTTTTATTGTTGAGTTTTACGAGCTCTTCGGATATTTTGGACAACAGCCCTTTATCGGATATGTCTTTTGCAGATATTCTCTACAGGTCTGTGACTTGTCTTCTTATTCTCTTGACATTGTCCTTCCCAGAGCAGAAGTTTGTAGTTCTCAGGAAGCCCAGCTCATCAATGATTTCTTTCATGGATCGTGCCTTTGGTGTTTTGTCTGGAAAGGCATCACCACCCCCAAGGTCGTGAAGGTTTTCTACTCTGTTATCTTCTAGGAGTTTTATAGTTTTGATTTTTAATTTAGGTCTCTGATCCATTTTGAGTTAATTTTTGTAAAGGACCTAAGGCCTGTGGTTAGATTAATTTCCTTTTTTTTAAGAAGAGGATGTCCTGTTGTTCTAGCACCATTTTTTGGAAAGACAATCTTTGCTCCATCGGATTGCCTCTGCTGCCTTATCAGAAATCAGTTGACCAAATGTGGGTTGATTTCTGGGCTCTCCATTCTGCTCCACTGATGCATTTGTCTGTTCTTTAGCCAATACTGCACTGTCCTGATTACTGGGCCTTTATAGTACGTCTGGAAGTAGGATAGTGTCAGCGCTCCAAATTTGTTCTCATACTTTTTTTCCCCAGACATCTGTTTTCAGACATTTACCACTGCTTGTGATCTGGTGTTGGCACCACTACTAATGAGCTGAGTGATTTAATACAGATTGATTGGCCTCTCTGGGCTTCGGTATCCTCATCTGTGACTTAAACGGGGGGACAAAGATATGTAGGATCCAAGAATGTGTTTCTTGATAGAAGGGACAAGACACAACAGGGTGGCAACAAATGGGATCTTTGAAATCACTCACATGGGGTTCGAATCCCTCCTCTGTCACTTACTGAGTGACAGTGGGCAAATCATGCAAACGCTCTGGGCTTTGGGTTCCATGTCTGCAGAATGCAGATCAAGAAGCATAGTTCCTTGGATGTGGTTAGAATTAAATAAAATAATACTTGTTTTTCACTTAGCTGCCATTTGATTTATGTTAAATATATGCCATACCCTTTATCTATGAAATATGATCATGAAGATCAACACTTCAGAAATGGACCATCAGTGTAACGTTCTGTAATTAGAGAAATAGACTCTGGGCAAAAATGGATAAAACCTGGGCTCAGTTACAGTATTCATCATGTCTAAGAGTTTTATGATATATGGACGTGAATCATCAGGACTGCATGTC
Organism: Phoca vitulina; assembly: GCF_004348235.1. Classification (NCBI taxonomy): domain Eukaryota; kingdom Metazoa; phylum Chordata; class Mammalia; order Carnivora; family Phocidae; genus Phoca; species Phoca vitulina. The sequence goes on from NW_022589706.1 coordinate 2,494,653, forward strand.
CTGATGATTAATTATGAAAGAGCTTAAGAAGCAACTTAGGATCCAAGTGGCTAATGTAGATCTGACAAGGCTCCTTTGAGAAACCTCCCCAAGTCTATTGAAGCGTTCAGAAATTAATTCCAACAATAAGTTGCTGACACCCTTCTTTGGGTTGGGCAGGGAGAGAGTAAGTTAGGCCAAGCCACGGATTTGAGAGGGACATACCTTCTTTAGCAGCTGCTCAAATCGGATCAGAAAGTATAGTCTCAGGAGCGTGTACATCAACATGCACTTGACCATGTATAGCTGCGTGCTGGGGTTAGTGATGGACGTGGGATAGAAGCATCTTCCCCAAACAAAGCTGGGGAAGGTCTTCTCCGCTGACCTGGGTGTCTCAGGGAATGGAGGGAGGGAGGTCAGGTAGGGCACGTGAAGGACTAAGACTTCAGGGGGTGACTTGGGCAGTGGGGTGGGTGGGTTTGGGTGTCTGGATTCACAAAATGCTAGAGACCATTGTGTTCTACTCTCTTTCTACAGATGGGATATTAAGGCCCAGTGAGGGAATATCATCTGCCTAGATTTGGAAACAGAGAAAGAGATGGGACCAGAAGCAAGCAACGCAGGCCTCTTGACTTGCTCCTCCGCAGGCCCCCACCTAGTGGGGGTGCATGACTGAGGGTCACAGGCTGGTCTCTAGGTGGTCCAGTGACACCTGGAAATGCTGATTGAATACGCTTTTAAAATGGGCTAAATTTTAGACTTAATTGAATAAATATTTACTATGCATCCCCTATGTGTGCTGCTAGCACAGTGCTCTGTGTTTGCTGTAGGGAAAATAATGTTCAATAAACGTTGATCCTTGTGATTGAGGAGGCTAGCTTGTTTTTCATATTCATCTACAAGACTTATTTTGTATGCTGAACACCAGACTGGATAGAGCATGAAATGGTTTTAGTTTAGAGAGAGAGTCAGGAAGGTGCTCGAGTGCTGGGAGAAAGACAAGGGCCAGAGGCAGCCCAGAACCCTGCGAATCTGCTCAGTTCAGTAGCCCTCCGTGGAAGGTCCACCATGTGTCAGTGACGGTGCTATAGGTTTTCACTGGTTCTCACCTTTCAAACTGACAGATATTGTACGATATCGCTGGTATCGCCTCCATTCTAGACAAGTGGAGACTAACGTGGAGAGGTTATGATCCTTGGAGTTTTCTTATTTGCAAAACAGTGGTGCTGGGTGTGAACCCAGGGCTCCGTGTCCACAGGTCTCACATTCATGCAACCACATTTTAGCTGCTTCTGAGCATCAGAAATCAAGTTTCACTTCCCGTGAGGTCATTGTCTCCCATCTCGGTCCAATGTCTCTTGCTCTGTGAAGCCTTCCCTGGAGACACAATTCTCCTCCCAGGCAGAATGAAGTACGCACTTTGTTGAGTTCCCAGAACACTTTGTGTTGACTGGACCAGATTGTGGGCTCCTCATGGTCTAAGGTCTTATGCTATTCAATGCCTGGAACAAGTAATTTTAAACAAAATGCCCTGTTACCCGGGAAGTTATCACCCAGTGTGCTAACTCCCTTGTTTTTAATTCCTTTATTTGTGGCTACTTTGTATTTCTCTTTCAGAAAGCCGTATTTGTTAAAATGAGCAGTTTTATCAGATGCCCTTCCTTTTCTCTGAGCCTTATTATTTTCTGTGTATGTGAGGGGGAGACAAAATGCTTTCCTGTAGTCCCCTTACTGAGGGGTTTTTATAACATTTATAACATTTATAATAAATTTATAACATTAACTTTGAACTGAATATTGTTACCAATTCTTCTGTTGATTTTGAGTCATGGGTTGTGTCTGAAATAAATTTAAATCTAAAATGATAGGAGAATAATCTTAAATTTATTTCTAATCATCTCTGTGTCTCAAGGCTTGTTATTTTTCTCTAGAATACAATCCAAAGGATGCCAAATTCCATCATTTTTGTGATGTTTTGTGTTGCCCTATTCTGCCACTGGGGGACAGTATCGCCCATCAATTCATGTCCAGCACTAAACCTTGCAGAGTTTGGATGCGTGGGATAGCAGAACAGGAGGGGGAGTTTGCAGAATGGATTTTCCAGCAAAACGTTGGAAAACATTGCCAAGACCCTGGGTTCTGGTCTAGGCTCTGGTCTCTGTGACCTTGAGCGAGCCACTTCTCTTGCTAGATTTCCTTGCACAAAATGAGGGAGTTAAATCAGATTAACTCAAACTCATCTCTAATTCTAATTTTGTTGGCATCCAAATTCCTCTAAAAGCAAACTAGAAGAAAGGCCTTTTGATGGCATTATGTGGAATTCTATTTTGCTTCTTTTCAACCAAGCTCATGTTTCTGGATATACATGTTCAGTCACCTGTGCATAATTCTCTTTCGTTTCTTGGATAGTTTATTGTATTTCGTTATAAATTCATTCTTGCATATGGTATGCTTGTCACCTCAAAGAAAATTGGTTCACAGTCTGTGCTTGGTTCACATCTGAGGCAAAGAGAAATTCACTTTAACGTCCTTTATTCTCAGCATTAAGAAGCTAAGCCGCACTATATTTGGACATTATAGCTATCCTTCTCTGAAAAGAAGACAGTTTCTTCTGGATTTGTAGTGAGTGCTAATGGGCTCATCATACACAAGCTATACTACTATATTATATAGAAATACTTTGCCCCCAAATAAACTTTCACCCATTTTTAGAAATGAAAAAAAAATCCAAGCTTCAGGGAAGATAAGGTCTTGAAATCTGACAGTTTCCAGATAATGTCAGAATACGATTGCAAGAAAAATGACATGAAATGTACATTAACATAAATCTATAACTGCTCAACTTGATGAAAAATATCACCATAAAATTCTGTCATTGCTGAACCACCCAATATGTTTTTTTCCATGACATTTTGTGAGGATGAATAAATTATCTGAGAATGTGTTTGCATCAAAAATACAGAATTTTGTAATAAACACATAAATCATTCAAGCATTCTCCAGCAAGATGCCTGATCCTAAAAATGGGGGTATTCATATTAATTTTGACCCTTTGAGCTTCCTTCTCTGTGTGGTTCCTTAGAGCTCTGGGTGGTGATGGAGAACCATCAATTAGGGAAGTGAAGGAAGAGAGGGTGTAAAGAGAATAACTCTTACCGGAGAAGTTTTCCATGCAACCTCGCCCTACTCCCTACAAGCCTCAATTCTGGGAGCTCTGCTTTCACTGATGTCCTGTATGCGGTCTACATGGGGGGCTCCTTTTCAAAAACAGTCATATTTTTGCAGCCGTGGTCCCTGTACACTAGCCTACATTTGCTGCAAAATTGACAGCATTGACATAACTCTGAAAGATATGCCCTTGTTGTGCTTTCTTAGGAATTAGTTTGCTTTTCTATTATGGGCAATTAATATCACATAAAGAAGCATGATCCCCTGTTTGCTTAAACTACCAGAAAGCTGAGGAGGCGAGTCAGTAGTTTAATTTTAATAGAATGTAGTGATGTGTACCCGAGGATCCTGAATTTTATCTTTGCCTTAATGTTATAGTCTACCTAGATTTACACTAGGATTTTATTTTTATTTTCCTCTATTTTACTATGTAAGTTTTTGTTAACTACCCCAATATCTTTGTGAGCTCAGGCAAAGTATAGATAAATCTATGCATGGATAGTTGTGATACTGTGATTTATAATAAGAAATATATATTTGGTCCTAATCTCCAGGATTCTGCCACAGAGCTCATAAATCCCTTGGAATTTCCTAAGTGATGAGAACTATAAAGGTGTCTTTTCTTATGTTAAGGAGGTGACATTTGGACTGCACCTGAGGATGGTTGTGGGGGGATGGGGGAGCCCACAGTGTGACTAGAGAGTTGGAACTTTCTGTACCTCCCACACTCACCCCAGGGAGTGGAGAGAAGATTGAGATTGAGTTCACCTGCCAATGCCCAGTGATTTCATCAATTATGCCAATGTAATGAAGCCTCCATAAAAACCAAAAAGGTCAGAGTTTGGAGACCTTTTGGGTCGGAGATAAAGGAAGCAAGGGGGGGGGGCACACCCTTTCCCACATACCTTATCCTGTGCATCTCTCCCGTCTGGCTCTTTCTGACTTATATCCCTTTATTATAAACTGTAATCTAGTGAGTAGAATGTTGCTCTGAGTTCTGTGAGACTCTCTAGCAAATTAGTGGAACCTAAGAAGGGGGGGTTCACCTCTAATCTATCGCCGGTCTATCGGAAGCACAGGTGACAATCTGAGCTTTTGACTGGCATCTGAAGTGGGGACAGTCTTGTAGGACTGAGCCCTCAACTTGGAATCTGACGCTGCCTCTGGGTGGATAGTATCAGGATTGGGTTGAGTTGTAGACCCAGCTGGTGCCCAAGGACTGCTTGGGGGTGTGGGGAGAAGTGCTCCCCCAACATGCACGTTGGAATGGGGATTAGAAGCGTCTAAATAGGCCAACAGACATGTTGATACGTAGAATAATGGTCAAAGAAGCTTCTGCAATCAAAGAAGTGAAGTTGGATGTCTATGGTGAACTATAAAAAAGGAAGGACTTGTGAGGTCCATTTCTTGTCTGCTCTCATTTCTCAACGAGTGCCTGTGAAGGTTCTAGAATGATGTGCAGCATTTGTGTATCAAACGATTATGGTCTGATCTGGGATTCCTCGGTGCTTCTGGTCCCTTTCTCTGTCAAGAGGTGTGAAAATACTTTGTTTACATAATTCACCTGGTTTCTACGGACTAAAATACATGAGTTCGTGGAGAAGAGCTCTGAATCAAGTGCTGTGTACATTGAAGGTACTGACATTTTAAGGACTAAAGAGGCACTGATTTGGAAGCTCCTATTTTGGGGGAGTTTTAGGGGTGGTATGGAAGGGAGACAGACGGGTCTGTCAGGCTGTGAAGGACTGAGAGGAGGAAGGACTTGAGAACAGCTAGATTTTCCTGCCTCTGTGAATGCTCCTGAATTGAATAGTCATAAAAACCCTGCCCACTTCACACTTTAAAGAGGAGGAAAGTAAGACCCAGAAAGGTTAGGTGCCTTACTTAAGGTCACACAGCCAGGGAGGGGCAGAACCTGTGTTTTGGCTACTCTGGTTGCTCCTTCCACCATGCTTCCTGTTGTGGGGATATTCTGTGTGCCCCAGGATGCTCCTCCATCCTTTACCATCTCCATCTGCCTCTCCATCCCTGGGGTACCAACCAGCATGGACCACATATTGACTGCCCTGCCCTCTGGTTTCTGGTTGGGTTCAGTCCCTGCAGGAATTCAGAGGCAGGTTGGAAAGGGAAGTTGGTGGGCGTGCGTTCCTTTGGCTTCCCCTCTATGAAGCTCACTGGTGCTGGTGGTGTCCCTCCCCTCAAGGTGGTGTGCTTCTGGTTTTCTGTAACTGTCCCCTCATCCCTTTGGGCTAGGGGTGGTGACAGCACAACTGCTCTTAGCCCCAGTTCCCACATCATCCCTACACCCCACACACTTTTGTAAATAAGTTCCTTTGTAAATAAGTTTCCTTAAGTCATCCTAATTTGGGTGCACCCTCTGTCTCCTCCTAGGACCCTAACTGTTACAGCTTCCCATGAAAGAAAATGTGATGTTAATAATATGTTATAGAATATAGCATTAGACCCATAAAGGATGAAGTCGATATGTTTCGAGTACTGGGAAGTGTAAGTCATTGCCATCTTTTCCAGCTGGACATTGTGAGAGAAGATGGAGTATGGGGGAGATGATGAGAGGAGCTATAATGTGTATGATCCAATTAAATTGCTTTGGCTGTCCTCCATTTGTGCTTCCAGCACTCCCGAAATTGATTATTTCCTTTCAGCTTTCTACCTGTATCTTCATCTCTAAATTGAGTTGCTTTGCCTAAAGCTTTAAAAATCTGTTTTCATATGAATTAATCAACGTTTTAAAATTAGATTTCTATCTTGTGATTTTACTGGGGATATGCTTGGAGAAATAACTTAGTTATATATTTAATGCAACCCATATGTTTCAAAGCAATTCCTTTCTGAAATCGCACAGCCATGGAATACAAATTTTCACAATCAATTTCTTCATCAATAAGGTAAGGTGATAAAAAGGCTTAAGATGTGGGAGAGCCTTTCCAAAAGTAGTTATTTCATGAAGTATAGTCCAATAGATCATCTTGTTTACGATAACCTGTGACCACCAACAAAGATAACCTGTGACCACCAACAAAGTTCTTGGAAGCAAAGAAAATATCCTTGCATTTCAAACTTTGTAACTTGACTTTACCTTTAACATGTTGGCTTCTGGAATCCTTGAAGATGGGTTTGTCCACCTGTGGAAGACAATGTGGCACCATTATCTCTTCAGTTATGACTATGATACCATCGAATATGTTGCCACTCTGTATGGTTACTCCCCAGGGTCAAGGCATAAGTCCCTGGACTCATCATTCTTAGAGAATCACCATATGTGTGTAGTCGGCAGTCAGTCAATACATGTGAATAAATGCAAATATGTGAACCACCATGCCAGCGACCAGTGTAGTGACCTCTGATGGTGTTTGGCATAAAAATACTTGTGTTTGAGATCCAATCCTGCCTCTTATTGCCGTGAAACTTTGGGAAGGCATTTGTCATATTATAAGCCTTAAATTTTTAATCCTTTTAATAGGGAAATTAGTCAGTTCAGATCCTTGAGTTATTATGAAGACCAATATACATGGTCAAGGATGTGAGAGTGATCAAGCAGGCAGATGAGAGTGTGGCCATGTGTGGATACCCGTTTGGGATTTCACCTTCATCACGGGCCGGCTGTGAGAACATGGCAAGTCACTTAACCTTCTGAGCTTCAGTTTCCTCATTTGTGAAATTAAGGTAACAAAAGTACTGATACGTCAAGAGGATGGGGCGATTACATAAGACACACCATGCAAGGTGCCCAGAACAGAGAATGGCACCAATAAAGCTTAAGAGTTGTTAGCCTTCATTATTAATATTACTAAAGGCATTGGCCAACCATTAAGGGGTCTACAAGGGCTAGGCAAGAGGGTGAAGAAGAAAATGAAGATATCATGATGATGCCCAGGGTTTTTGAAAGCCTTTAAGCCTAGGTCAGCAGTGGTGTCTCTGATGGTTAATTTTATGTGTCCACTTGACAGGGCCACAGAATGTCCAGATAATTGGTTAAACATTATTTCTGGGTATGTCTGTGAAGGTGTTTCCAGATGAGATTGGCATTTGAGTCAGTAGACCAAGGGAGGCAGATTGCCCTCCCCAGTGTGGGTGGGCATCAGTTAATTCGTTGGGGCCTGAGTAGCATAAAAAAGGCAAAGGAAAGGAGACTTTTGTTTCTGTATGTGAGTGTTGAGCTGCGATATTGGTCTTTTCCTGCCCTAGACTGAAATTTACATCATTTGTTCTCTTGGTTCTCAGACCTTTTGGACTCAGACTAGAACTTAGGGCTAGTCTGTCTAGCTGTCTATTTATCATCTATCTAAGTATCTATCGTCTATCATCTATCATCTATATCATCTATCTCCCATGGTTCTAACCCTGACTAATACAGCTTGTAATGTCACTCTTTATTGGCATCAAGTTGAGGTAGACAAGGTGGATGGGGGGAGGGAGAAGGATCATTGAATCCCCTGTTACTTCTTACCCTGTGATGTTCAATGTCTAGTTCTTTTCCTCTGTGGAACACTGAACCATAGTATATGCCTGGAATGTGTGTGGCTCTTCTGCTGGTCCATCAGTCTAGCAAGAGTGGAGTGTCCTTTGGATGTTGTTATTGCTATGGCCTCCTTCAGAGCTTCCAGTTCCTTCAGTTTACTCTGTGGAGGCTGGGGTGCTGGATGGGTTTTTCAACATTCTGTTGCACCCTCAGCTTTCAGCCTTCTCTGTGTGCCTGCCTTATGGATGGGGTCTCTCAATGCTTATGCCCACCTCCCACTGCTAGCCTGGTCACAGGTGCAGTAGAGGTTCTCTCTTTCTGTCTTAGGTAGGCCTTGTGTGCTTGGAATCTCAGACATGGGGCTTCCTCAGCATTCTTGCTTTTCCCCTTTGGTGGCCAAATTAATTTGGTATCTTTGGACATTTGGATCCATTTGGCCCTTTTGTGTGTGAGAGCTTCTTTGCCCTGCACCTTCCCCAGCAGTAAGTGCCCTTGGATGGTGTTAGTATAGGATCCCAGGGCTGGGAATATTTTCTGACCCTTTCAAGGGGGCTACTCCCATTTTCGGTCAGATAAATATTTATTCGTGGCTACTGTAAGCGTGTATCAATGCTGGATTATGAGGGAAAAAGAAGAGTAAGAGCTTGGATTCTAAAGGGCTCAGACGTGCACACAAGTCTGAGCTCACAACATATTATAACACATTGTAACACAGATTTCTCAACCTCAGCAGCATTAAGAGCTGGGCCTGGATAATTCCTTGCTGTGGGGGCTGCCCTGAGTATTGTAGTAATCTTAGCAGCATGTCCGTCCTCCACCCTTAGACGTCGGTAGTACTACTCCGTCCTCCACCCTTAGACGTCGGTAGTACTACTCCGTCCTCCACCCTTAGACGTCGGTAGTACTACTCCGTCCTCCACCCTTAGATTTCCGTAGTACCACCCCCGGTCCCGACAACCAGCCTGTCTCTGGACATTGCCAACCATCCCCTAGGGGCAAAATGGCCCCTGATGAGGACCACTGATGAGAACCACTGATGACCATGCCATGATATGTCAAAGACCGCTTTGCACTGCTTCCTCCAGAAGGCTTCTCAAAAGCCTCTAGCTGGGCTAAGTGATGCAGCTTCTGTGAAGCATGCTCGCCTCTGTCTTAGCACTTCGCATTACATTGGAACTGCCGGTTTGGGCCACTGCCTCTTCCACTAGACCGTGGGCACTGGCTCATTTTTCATCCCCATCGTTGAGGACAGTGCTTGGCACATAGCAAATGCTCAATAAATGGAAAATGGGCAGAGGCTTAGTGGTTGAAGACAGTTGTAACCAACCTAAGGAGTCTAGGTTGGAACTGGCCTCTTGTCAGGATTAGTGAAGATGCCTTTCATAGCTAGTTGAATCTCAACAGAGATTACAGAGAATGCAGAACCAGTAAGAATTAACTCCTGAGAATGAGGCTATAATGAAAAATAGAATCTGCTTCTCATAAAAATGTGATTATTCAAACATTGGTCAAAAGAGTAAAACTGCCTCCTTATCTGAATTGAGGCCAAGTCCTTAATTAATAATCCAACCTCCCCCCACCCTGCCCCCTGGCCAAAACTGTGCTGAGTCTCCCATATCCTCTTTCTCACATGATTTCACTTGACTTGATATGCTGAGATTATAGTTCCACTTGCAAAGTGATCTAGCCGAAGGAAGAAATCTGTATTGTAACAGAAAGCTACAAAGATATTATGAAGGAAATATAAAGAATTAAGAATGGAGGCTTAAATTCTGGCATAGTTGTTTTAAAAACTCCAACGAGAATTATCTTTAAAAAAATTTTTCTCATAAAGGGATGCTTACATGTAAAGGGGGATGAATCGGTGAGTTCTGGGGGAAAGGGAAGCTCAAGTTTTTAGGTGAACATTCTCTATTCTTTCATAACCAGGCCAGAACTTGTATCTTTAGCCACTGGCCCAGTTGCTCTGCAATTCTTACTGTTTCCTGAACATGCTTTATGCTCCTGAGATGGGTGCCCTAAAGCGCCCTCCTCCCTGTCCCACAAGCCCTGGGGGTGCTGCCCCAGCGGCAGATCTTGCTGACAGTAGCAAATATTCACCTGAGAACTTTGAAGACCAGGCTGAAAAGGGGTTCCAGGTGGACAGAAGTCAGTCGAGCCTGGATCTCTTTTCCTATTAAACAGCTACTCATATTTCAAGATTCAGTTCAAATGATTGAGAGTTTGTTCATTTTCCTCCATCTAACCAATATCTCCTGAGAGCCTCTTACATAAAGGTACTGTGCTAAGTGCTGGGGCTAAAATGGTCCCTGTTCTCAAGGAGAGGTCCTCTATTGACCGCTTCATGGTAGGCACCGTGCTCTGTATTATTATCATTAACAGTGATGAGATTTAATAGCTAAGATAATAAAGGCTCAGAGAGGATAAGTAGCTGGCTCAAAGAGCTCATAAAAGTTGGAGCTGTTGGGGCGCCTGGGTGGCTCAGTCACTTAAGCATCTGCCTTCGGCTCAGGTCATGATCCCAAGGTCCTGGGATCGAGCCCCGCGTCAGGTTCCCTGCTCAGTGGGGAGCCTGCTTCTCCCTCTCCCTCTGCCTGCCACTCCCCCTCCTTGTGCTCCCCCCACCTCTCTCTCTCTCTGTCAAATAAATAAATAAAATCTTAAAAAAAAATTGGAGCTGTTAAAATGGGGATTATAATGCTCATCTTGCAAGGGTATTTTAAGGATTAAATGTCATTCATTCATTCATTTATTCATTCATTCCCATCTCTACTCAGGAAGACCTTGCTTGACTACTCTTACCCTGCTTTAATGATTTTTTTTTTCAAAGTATTTATCACTTAACATATTTCTATTATTTATTTATTTGTTTGCTTATTTATTTATTTCCAGTCTCTTCCTAACCAGTATGTAAGTTTCATGAGCATAGGGCCTTTGTTATTTACCAATGCATGTGGGAGCTTATCACTGTGTCTGGTCCATGGCAGGCACTCAACACATATTTCTTGAATGCATTTGTTGAATGAATGACTGAAGTTTAGCTTGGTGCCTGTGTAAAGCTGAAGTGTTCAATATTTCATCCCTCATCCTGTTCTCCCAAACTCTCTTGGATGTGTTCTGGGTAAATGACATTGCTTGGTAATATTTGTAGTTTCCTTTGCTTATCAATATTAACAGAAGCCCTCAAGTTAAATAGATAGACAATGCGAACAAATAATGCACAAGGAAGAATGCACTATAAATATTTAAAAGCATGTTCATGCTCACTAATAAATGTGGTACAAATTTAAAAAAAAGGACAGTGAAATCCCTTTAAAAATGTGATTAGTAAAGTAATAGCCAGTTTTGGTGAGAGTCCTGGGAGGCGCACATTCTCATACAGGGCTTCTGGGAGGGTAAATTGAAGCAATTTTTCAGGGAAGAAATTTCACAATATGTACCAAAGCTTTTTAAAATGTTTTCACTCAATGGTTAAGTAAATTAATTAAAAATCCCATAATGGGGTATGATAGATCTATAAAGATTATGCCATTAATGCTTGTTTATCATGTGGGAAATCATTTTATAAGCAGAACTTAATAAGAAAAGAAAAAAAAAAAAACCAGTATGTGACACCAGGACTCTCTTGCATGAAATATGTCTGCACAGAGAATACGGACACAAAACGTCACATAGCATCATGCCTGGTAAACCCTGAATCTCCAGGGGTGATTCATTTGTATTTCTGCATGAAGGAAATAAAAGCGTTAGCAAAAGTGTTATTAAAAATGAAATTCTATATATATGTTTAGAGCATTTGTATTTACAGGATATTTTCATAGGTCTCTTGTAACGTAGTGTTCAAATGGCCTTTCAAAGTAAAACACGGGAGGGATTTTTAGTCCTGTTTTACAGATGGGGTTACAATGGGGCTCAGAGAGGTTGCTTGACTTACTTCTTACCACCCAGTTACCAGCTGCCAGCATTGGGCCTACAATCTGGGCAAAATGATACGTTATTATCAACCAGATCTGAGTCCAAATTCTGCTTCTGGTAAAGGAGGCAAGCCTCAGGTGTGATGCTTGTGAAGAGTCCCCACCCTGACTCCTCACAGAAAACCTTCCCAAATGCTAGTTCTCTTCCCTTCTTGGTGCTCCTTCCCCAGGACCAAGATGTCAGCAGTTACACAAGCCAGTTCCCCTGCGCCTCGCTGAACTCTGCGTGCTCATCACCAGCAAGATGCCTTGGGCCTGAGAGGTGGGGAAGCTCTCAGCTGCTAAGAATGGCCCTGCCCGTGTTTGGTTCACATGGCCAAATCTGTACTCACTTTTTCCAGCCCCATCTGTGTGTGCCAGGGATGGTGCTCTGTGGGGACAGAGGTCTTGGTGTCTAAGGGATGGGGAGTGTCCATCACACCCTTGAAATAGCGTGTATCTGTGAAAAGAGAAAAATTCAAAGTCTTACCTTATGTGGACTCAGCACATTACAGTTTACAAAATATGTGCATATATACCAACTCATTGAATCGTCACAATGTAGGTATGAGGCAAGCAGTTGTACTTTGGACAGATTAGGAGATGAAGCCCAAGGAGGAGGACATGTATTCCTCCCAGTCCGTATGTGTAAATACCAGAGTCTGGACTTGAGAATCCTTCACTCTCTCAGCCCTGGGAACTCTTGCTCATCCTTCAAGTCTTGTGCTGTGTCACGCTCTTTGCAAATCTTTCTAGATCCCACCCATCAACACCCACCCCTGGTTCTTCTTTCTATATTACACGCCTAATATAGCCTATCCTATTTATCTGTTGATCTTTTTGCACCTGCCACTGGATTGTGACCTTCCTGAGAATGGGGTTCATGCTTTGTTTATCTTTGTGTCACTTGATCAGTCCTAACACCATAACTGCACACAGCAGATACTCAGTAATTGCTTGCTGAGTGAATGAATGAAGGTGTTTCATCATTATTTACAAGGTGATTCTTTCCAAAGAAACTTCTGTAGACTCATCTCAGTTGGTCAGGTCCTCAGAAATCACAAGTGCTTCCTTCTCTTTTCCCTTACAGCCCTGTTCTGTATCTACAATTCAGAGAATTTGCTGAGGCTGCCCTGTGTGCCCCAGTTGGAAAGAGGCAGGGTGGATGTGAAATTATATCTTCCCTACTCTTAAAAAGCTTGCCTTTGCTGCCATGTCCTGGGGCTACATATATGCTGGCTACCTATAAAACAAGTCAGCCAAGTTGAAAATTCTTCCCTTTCATGCTACTCTCCATTATGCAGACTCTGTCTTAAATTCCCATGCTGCCCACAGCCCTGCCTGTGCACCCTCTGCCATGCTCACCAGTTGTTCCTAGGACTCAGGAAGAGCATCCTGATAGCAACAACCTGTAGTTACAGAGCTCTGACACTGTGCCAAGTCCCCTGGTGAGAACTTGAAAGAACTCTCAGGGGGTAAGTTCTGTTATTATGAACACCATTTTCAGGTAGAGCAAATGAATTTTTTAGGCTTGCTTAAGGCCATACAGCTAGTAAGCCATGGAGGCAGGATTTTAGCCTAGAGTTGTTTAATTCGGAATCTGCAGCTTTAATTGCTGTGCAGTATTGCATCGTGGACGTGCATTCCCAGATTTTAGACCCCAGATGTTACCTGCATATTCTGATTCCTTTATAGGCCTGGCTGGTAAAATTTGTACCGATTTCCACGCCTGTACCACGTGAAGCTCAGGGTCTTCGTAGTCGCCATCCTTGTAGTCTTTCACTCCATCCAGAACTTCCGCAGCAAAGTTCCTTTCCTAAGCAGGAGGGAATGGTTGAGTGAGTCAAGGGAAGGTACAGTCATGACAAAAGTGCTAGCTAGGGGAGTGGTATAGATTCTCTTAGCTGGAAACATTTAAGAATCTGGGATCTGGGCAGTTAAATTCTTGTGGTAGGCAGAATCCTAAAGATGTCCTCAAATATTCCCATTCTTGGTTATTCGATCAAATAAGAATCTGGGTGCTGCTATGAAGGGACATTGAGGATGTACTTAAGATTACTCATCAGCTGTCCTTAAAATAGGGATATTATCCTGGATCACCTGAGTGGCCCAATGTAATCACATGAGCCTTTCAAAGCAGAAAGGAGATCTATTTGCAGATGATGGGATCTTGTATGTAGAACATTCCAAGGAACCCACTAAAAATTACCAGAACTAATAAACATTTCAGCAAGGTGTCAGGATACGTGGTCAATACACAAATTTCAGTTGTATTTCTATATACCACTAATGAGCTCCAAGTCTGAACACTGGGGCTGGCAGGATTGGGTACCACTCAGCAAGAGATGTAATCATCATCACAGAAATTCTGGAATCTTCACCTATGTGTTGGGATTTGGATTCAGCATTGTGCCGTGTTTCAGCCCGGATACTAATCTCAGTGGTCTTTCATACAGAAAGATCCCTTGTCTCTCTTAAAGTTTCCGCTAAGACTCCAAATGGCCATGGCTATGAATAACAAGTCCAGTTACAAGAGATTTTCATGCACATCCCCCAGTTTGGCCATCATGATTAAGAACTTATATCTTTCTTTTACAAATATAGAACCTGGGAATGGTGACTTCTGAAAGCCACACAGGCAATAGGTGCCATCGATGGGCAGAACCAGGTCTTCTGCCACATCCACACTAGAATCCAGTGCCAGGTATTAAAATTGTTCTGAACCTAAGATGAAGAGCGAAGAGTCTAGGGCATTCCTTGTGTTGCAACATCCATAATTTTGACTTCTAACCAGAGAGTGCAACGGCAAACTGTGTGAGCTGGGCTCAGAGCCTGAGTTTTTAAGCTCCTTTGTTATTCTGCAGAGAGCATTTCACTTCTTCCCAGCCAATCCTAGTCACACTACGGGAATTGGGCAGCCCACTAACTCTTTCTTTGGACTCCCAATTATTTTATAGTCAAAGACTGAAGACTTAAAGTTACTGCATTATAGCCTTAACTATATCTGTTTTTTTTTTTTCCCATAGTAGATTCTTAATATATGCTTGTTAAATGAAGTACATAAAATAATAGATTTTAACTAGATTTACAGTGTAATGACGAGTATGATTTAAAATTTTTCATTTATACTGTAATTTTTCCAGTTAGAGATATCTTTATTGGAGGCCACTTCAAATTTATTTTTGAATTAGATGATATACACATGCACTAATACAATCACTCAGAGTTAAGAGTGATGTTGGCAACCAAATTTAAATGAGACAATGCATGTAAAATTTTGAGCAAAATGCCTGATGGTCGGCACTCAATAAATAGTAGCTATAAATATTACTGTGGCAGCTATACTAAAGACAATTGCGGAAATTCAGAGATAAAGCAAGGTCACCGATCCTCCTCTTAAAGCCCTTCTAACGTTTGTTAAGGACTTTATATGTGCTAGATGCTTTATGTACTTTATTTCGTTGTATAAACACAACAATCTAGGAGGTGGTTTTATTATAGTGGAGGGACTTGGAATTAGAGGCTTGTGTTTAAATTCCAGCTCTGCATGGTTCCAGTTCTCTAGGGTATGTGAGCAAGTTGCTTACCAGCCCCAAGCATCCAGGTGTATAACTTTTTCCATCATTGCTCTGTCAAAGCCGTTTGGTACAAGTAAAGCCACCGTCCGTACTGGGCCTGATTTCCAGGCCAGCAGGAGTGCCGTGGGGACTCACCAGCCTGTCTGGAAGGCCTTTTAGGCTTTCCTTGGGCTCTAAGTAACTCTGCTCATTTGATGCAAGAGTAGGTCGGTGTTCGCCCTGGGACAGCATAAAGGAGGTGGGCTCCCTGAAGACTACAGGTTTGGCTTTCAGTGTGCTGCCCTTGATTCCTATCTGAGCGCTCCTAAAGGAAAGCGAGGCTCAAGTCCTATAAGAACTGAGGGCTTAGGCAAGTTACGAAGTTATAAAATTCTAGGGGCTCA
This sequence comes from Phoca vitulina, assembly GCF_004348235.1. NCBI lineage: Eukaryota > Metazoa > Chordata > Mammalia > Carnivora > Phocidae > Phoca > Phoca vitulina. Next base: position 2,510,194 of record NW_022589706.1, read on the forward strand.
AGTCTAAGAGAACAGGGACCAACGCAGTGACCCAGTGGTAGGAACAGAATAGAAAGGGAGAGCTTGATGACCCAAAGGAAAGAGGTTAGGTCCCTGAACACAGAGTTGGAGTGGGACCATTGGAAATGTTGCATGGATACTGTGCCCCTACTAGCCAGGCATTGTGGCTATGAAACCCTGCCTTCTTGGGCTGGTCTTAGGAGTCAAGCAGGGCTCAGACAGGAGTTCTTGGGTGGGAAACCAGGTAGGATCAGTCTACTTGGGGGCAGCATGGATTCAGGATGGAGTCACCCACTCCTAGATCTAAACTGTGGGTTCCACTTTATTACCTTGGGGAGGTTACTTAACCCCTCTGACTCACATGCTCAGTCTGTAAATTGGGGATGGTTAAATCTGCTTTATTTGGTTGTAGTCAGAGATTAAATGCTGTCCATAAGGGTTCTACTTTGACACCTGCCCATGACAGGAGCTCAGGACATGGTAGATCCCTTCTCTCTAGTTAATGTACTGGGTTTTGGTAGAGCTGAGTGCCCAGAGCAAAGCAAGGCTGCCAGGAAGGGAACTCCAGGGGTTTTCACAATTAACCTGGCAAAGAGGGGGAAGGTGGTCGGGCTGTTCTCCATCAGAACTGCACAAAGAAGTAAGTTCTGACCTGGACCAACTCCTTTTGGGATTTGACAGATGGATATTTGTTGCAAGAGCATCATTAATGTACTATTATGGCAACTACCAAGACTCCGCAGAGCACAATCTCTTTGGAAAATCTTGGACCTGCTGGAAGAATCTGAGACAGAGCCCATCTTTAGTCTAGTCCCCTTGCTAGACTTTGTGGGGTCAGGACACAGAGGGACACCAGGAGGGACAGCAACCACCACCCCAGGTCTGTAGAGAATCTACACACCAGACACTGAGAATCTTGCCCCCAGGACCAAATATAAATATTTTGGCTTATCTCTTTCCAGATTGAGAAAGAGACAGAATTTTATTTTGAATATAACGAGGTGCATCTATTTATCTAATAATCTATTACCTACCTACTATCAATAGCAGGGATTCTTAACTAAAAACTCAGTATTTTCTGTCCATAAGTCTCCTACTTTATAAAATATTTTGTGATTGATTGGTTGATTGATTGATTATGTGTGTGTGTCCTAGGGGGAGGATCCATAGCTTTAGTTTGATTCTTAAAGAAGTCTTTCAAATAATAAAGAACTAATGATTTTACAGGCAGATTCTCTCTCTCCCTCTCATCTACCTATTCCATATATCATCTATAGACATGCTAGTTAAAACTATTTAAATTATGTACAATTTAACAATAAACTTATAACATTAGGTAGCTGAGTTCATGTTATAAATTACAAATTTTCTTTAGTCATTAAAATTCTTGTCAGTACTCTTAATGGCTTCATCATATGAATACATCATAATCTAATCAATGTTTTTTTCTCTTATCGAATATCTGGAATGATTTCAGTGTTTCTGTTTAACTATATTTTTATAAAATATAAATGAGTATGTTTACATATTAATCCAAATTTCAGATTAGTTTCTTAGTTTAAATTCCCAACCATAGGATTATTGGGCCAAAGAAAGTGGACATTTTTTAGGTTGATTGGTTATTATGAAATGGCTTTCCAGAAAGTTAGTTCCAATTTAATATTTCACCATGAGCCTTAGGAAGTGCTTTTCTCGTCACATCCTTGCCAGCACCATGTGGTGACATTTTCATCTTATTTCATCTTCGCAGTGGCCATGTGAGTTAATTTTTATCTGCATTTCATAGCTGAGGAGTTGGAAGGCAGTTTTTTTTTTTTTTGCCTCTCTGTCTATTAATGCCTTATTATCCACTTATTTTTTCCAATTTAATTAAGAAATAATTGAGATACATCACTGTGTATGTTTAAGGCGCACAGTGTGATGGTTTGATTTACAATGTATATTGTGGGAAGACAGTTTATACCCAAGAACTGAAATGCAGGTTTCTCTGCTAGGAAATCATGCCATTTGGAGAAGTTTGTTGTCGTCGTTGTTGTTGTTGTTTTCTTTAAATTCATCAAGTACCTTGAAAAGAGCCACTCACTTTGTCATGTCAAAGACAGACAAGTAGGGAAAGGAAGCGGCTGACTTACACATTCGAGAAGAGGCTCGTCGATAGCCCGGGACTGGCCTGCCAACAGAAGTAGACAAAACGTTACTGCGAAACGTGGAGAAGAGTGGGGTCGCCTAGGGGGTACAGCCGGTTAGGTCACTGACTCTCGGTTTCCACTCAGGTCGTGATCTCAGAGGTCGTGGGATCGAGCCCTGTGTCCAGCCCTGCATTCTGCACAGAGTCTGCTTGGGATTCTTTCTCCCTCTGCCCCCTCTGGCTCGTGCTCTCTCTCGCTCTCTAAAATAAATAAATAAATCCTAAAAAAAAAAAAAAAACACTTTGAAAAGAGTAGCCCTTGTGTTTCTCTGAAAATTCTGTGCTCATTGCCATTAATTTCTCTTGATGGCCGTTGCCTAAAATGCAGTATGTATGTCCGTACCTCTCCTATCTGCTGTTCTTGCAAAGCAGGGCGATGAGAAAGGAGGCTGGACAATTAAATCCAAACTAGGAAGGCTTGCTTCTTCTATGGAGGGTCAGCATCAGGTTAGAAGGACCCCCCCCCCCGCCTTCCCCCCCGCCCCAGATGCACCCAGTCATGACTCTGAGGGTGTCTGGGCCCGTGGAGAGGTTTGCTTGCCCCTCCCCCACCCTCTGGCCCACACATTGCATTTGCTGTAATCTGCCATACGTCTGTCTCCTGGAACACATTGGAAGTATTTCACGGGCAGGGGGGGATAGGTCTACTCACTCATCTGTCCCCAGCTCCAGGCACAGGGCCCAACATTGAACGCATGAATTCTTTTTTTTTTTTTTTTTTAAGATTTTATTTATTCATTTGAGAGAGACAGAGAAAGAGAGATCAGGAGGGGAGCAGAGGGAGAGAAAGACAAGCAGACTCCATGCTGAGCACAGAGCCCAACATCGGGCTGATCCCAGGACCCAGAGATCAGGACCCCAGCCAAAATCAAGAGTCAGACACTTAACCTACTGAGCCACCCAGTCGCCCCCTGGACAAACGAGTTCTTGACAGGTGTTTGTTGAGTAAGTATTATTCATGTGAGTTTTGCCAATGCTTGACTTGGACATGTTTTATGGAAGATTGCCTGGAGGTTGTCTAGTGCACTCGATCAATGCTCTGCTTTAAACTTTACCCTCAGATGATGCAGAGCCACCATAGAACTGCTCACATGATCTGCGGGGTTTTTTGCTTCCTCTAACTTAATTTTCCTAAATTGCATTATAGTGTCATGCTGTTAGTCCACACTGAGGAACACCATAAGCAGAAAACATTCTTATCACATCCTCTTTATTAGCACATATGTGAGAAGTTTCAAGCGGGTCTCAGGAGCTGCATGCTTCTCAACGATTAGTTTGCTTTGATTTAATGGAAAACACCAATTTTATAAGAGATTGCATTTTCCTTCCTCCTTTGGCTGTTAAGAATCTCAGGGCAAATTTCTGGCCTGTGTCCAAGTCACGCAGAAGACCACAGGATGATGTGTATTTCTACATCTTGCTCTGGCTTCATCATGTTCTTAGACTTTTGCCCCTCCACTCCGAATTCTCTTACCATACCAAAATATGCAGTTAATAGCTGGGGATTTGTGTTAGCATGCCCAAACCTTGTGTAGAGTGTAATGTGTAAATTAATGAAAGTTTGGCTCAGTGGAAACACAGCTCTCTGGAATTTCCTTAGGACCAGTGCATAGGGAAGTGTTAATTAGCCAAAGCTAATTTCCTTGAGATAATGAGTAGGCAGGAACAGAAGTCTGTCTGCACCTGCCGCCAGGTCCCAGCCCATCCCGGTGGTAGGACTTGCAGCTACTGCTGTCCTGGGGCACCGATGACACCTTCCTGACCCAACACAATTACACCCCTACCTAGAGCCGTGGTGGAGAAACCCACAGGTTTTCCAGCCTTTCACAGTAACAATCTGTACTCTCTCTTGAATTGAGTTAAATTAATAAGGTCACCCTTAAGGACCAGCTGGCCTGGAAGGAGCAAATGAGCACTGAAATTGTGGGGATCTGCTCTGGCCCACAGGATCTAGGAAAGCAGCTCCGCTGTCTGATTCAGAGTTTGATACAACTTCATTTGAGGAAATTGGCCTCATCGGATGTGGTCATTATACCGACATCACCACAGAGAGCTGTGGGGTCTCTTCCTTCACGAGCTTGCAGCCTGAGACTCTCCTGGGTCCCCCAAATATGTTTCCTGCCACTTCTGAGTCTTTGCTTGGGTTTTTTCCACCTGGAGTCCCTACCTCCTCTGTGTTGCTTTCCACAAGGCTCGGTGCCCTTTGAGATCCTCCTGGGGCTTCCCTTTCTGACCATGGTAGGTAACTTTAATGTCACAGATTGTGAGTCCTCTGCTTTCAGATCCATATTAGGAGCTTGTTCATTACTGAGCTCTTATTTTAAAACAAAAGCAATGCCTTTTTCAACATTCAACTCAACATTCAACTCAACATTCAACATTCAACTCAACATTCAAGAGTTACTTTCTGTCTCACGCACTGTGACACCTAAATAAAAATAGGCAGCATGTACTCGCCCCCCTCCCCCCTTTTTTAAAGATTTTATTTATTTAGAGATCACCTGAGCCGGGGCAGGGGCAGAGGGAGAGAGAGAATCTCAAGCAGACTCTGCACGAAGCATGGAGTCTGACATGGGGCTTGATCTCACGACCCCGAGATCATGACCTGAGCCCAAATTGAGAGTCGGACGCTCAACCAACTGGGCCACGCAGGTGCCCCTGTACTTGGCTCTTCTTTAGGGCAGGAGTGGTCTTTATCTGCTGCAGTACGTATGTTACTAACAATGCAGTTTAGAAATGTAATTTTAAAAGCATAGTTTTAAAACTGTAAATCAGTGCATGTCACTCATGCTCCATGGAATGCCCCTTGGAATCCAGATTCTCTTCTGTGGCCCCCAGCCCCCAGCACAGGCTGGTTCCTGCCCCCTCTCTGATCGCATCTCTTTCTAGTTTCTTCCTCGCCTCTGAAATTAGCTACATCAGCTTCTTTTCAATTCTCTCCAGTATGCCAAGCTCCTTCCACCACAGAGATCTACACGCACTGGGCCACAGTCCAGAACATTCTTTCCTCAGCTCTGCCTATGTCTGGGTCCTTTTCATCCATCAGATCATGTCTTAAATGTCATCTTCCTGGGAGGACCCTCCCTGACCACCAATCTTAGGTAAAAATGAAGGAGCACCTCTCCAGCCCCGGTCCTCACTACCTCAAGCACCTCACACGGCTTTGAGGATGCTGTGAGGATGTGCACCGAGCCCCATTTCCTCGGCTGGCACACATTTCCCAGTGTGCCTTGCACCGGGTGGCCATGGCATGGTGCTCTAGCCACTGGGACAAGGTGGGTGCATGTGCACCACTCCTGGGTGACCCACTTGACCCTCTCCTTCTCTTGACCCTCTCGACGCTCATCTTGCCTCAGTGGCTGGCTAGAGATAAAAGACCCCGAGGTCCTCAGGGATAATGGGTAAAAGGAGAGTGAATCCCGAATGAGCGTTTGGGGAAAAGACTTCCTTCGATCCACATCGGATTGTGATGTGAACAAGAAATAAATCTTTGTTTTATTAAACTACTAACATTTGTAGTTCATGCATTATAGATGTTAGCCCTTCCTGATTAATACACTCTTTTTTGGTTTCCGCATAGCATACAGGAGCAAAGCAAGCCAATAAATATGCTCTGTAGTTATAGACTCTGGTGCCTGCCTCCCCCAAGGCAGTGCTGAGATTCAGGCCCTTGATCACTCCTGTAAGCCGGTATATGGCAGGCGCGCAGCGAATGCACAGTGTGGAAACACTCCAGCATCGAGAGCCAGCGATAGAAAAGCAAGGAGAACCCGATCTCCTCCCTGGCTGAGTGAGCTTGACACCCCCTCCCGCGGGCCCCAGACCCCCACCACAGACGCACCCCAAACCCTTCCAGGTCTTTGAGTCTTCCTGGGGCCGAAGGATAGGCTGGCTCCTCCCAGAGAGCCATTTTCTAAAAAGACGAAGGAAGTTTACCCAGCAGCTTTTCACATCATCCTGGAAGAGTTACGCTCATGTGTCTGCGGAGGGTCATTCATCAGCCCCTGACACCAGACTGCTCTGGAGAACAACGGACTCTTGCGTTCCTCTCAAGGAAACAACATCTCTTTACAGAAGACAACATTCCCTGGAAAGTTATTTTTAGAAGGGAAGTGAAGATGAATATGTGTCATCTCCGGAGGTTTCCCGATGACCCCAGCCCTTGGCTATCAGCTTGGACACCTCTTCTCAGGACCACAGAAGTATGAAAAAGGCCTCTGGCCAATGGCCATCCAGTTAAGGTCCCCCGACCACTTGCATCTTGGGTGCTTCCAAAAAAAAAAAAAAAGAGAGGAAAGAAAGCAAAACCGGGCCCCCAGTGCAAAGCAGTTACTTTCTGCGCAAGCTTCTGTGGTGACATCTGCTCACACGATGTTGTAGACCGCTGGCTTAGAAGCTCCAACTCCTTCCCATGGGAGACGGGCCATGCAAGTCAGATTCAGCTAGAGAGAAGCTCAGGCTATCTGCACTCGTAAACACGTCCTTGAACGGAAGCCCCTGGGAGCGCAAGGCTGGTGCGTTTTAGCGCCTTTACTGGGCAGGGGTGCTGGATGCACCCCCAAGGGCTGGCTCCATGGGATGGTCGCCTTCAAAGGCAGTCACCGGCTGAAACAGTTCCCAGCAGTGCCATCAAGAGAATCTACTTCTCTGGTGGGAGAAGGGAAGTGAGAGTAGGGAGCCTGCAGCACTTTAGAAGTTCCTGTTTCTCTGGGAAGTGGAGTCACCGAGCTTTGCAGATGATGGCATTCCCAAACCAGCCAGGTTCCCCAAGCAGATGCAGCTTCTGTGTTCATGGCAGTCACAAGATTTTGGAGGGCGGGGGGCGGGGAGAGGTGTGGTGAAGGTGAGCGTGGGCTCCGGCTCCAGAGGCTGCCCCTGGGCTTGCTCATCAACACGTGGTGACAAGGGAGAGGCCAGCGGGTCCCAAGGACCTGTCACTAGGAACTCTGAAGAGGAGATGGCTGTGTGTCTCCCCACGTCCACTTTCCCCATCCGTCCTGGAAGCCGTGGCCGTCAGCTGCGTACATGGGCAACTAGACCAAGTACTTGCTACACATCCCAGTCTTCCTCGTGGTCATGTGTGCCCATGACTCTATGTTTTGGTAAATGGAAGAGGCAGAGAATCAACTCACAATTTTCAGGAAACTTTCAGAAGAGCAATTGTTGGGCACTGTTGATTTCTTCTTTTTCTTCCCTTCCTCCCTCCTGCTGCCTGGAACACGGCTATCAGTCTTTTAGGCAATGGGATTGAGGCCAATACCAGGGAGGAAGCAGCATCTCTGAGGACCTGGGGGAGCAGAGCTGCCAAATAGCCTTGCACGGCTTACCTCCGGACTTGACTTACGTAGAAGTAAATAAACATGTCACATTTAAGCCCCCGTGATTTCTTTCTGAACATGTCTTTCAGCCTTTACTGTTTTATCTCTTTTCAGAGGTCAGCTTTGGAATTCACCAAAAACGTAGCGGAGCCTCTGATGAAAGGCATGAACGCATATCTCATGGGAGCTGCATGATGAAGTTAGAAGTTCTAGGTTTAAAACCTGGCCCGATTCTGGCCACGTGACCTAAGACAAGCCCGTAAGCCTCAGCTAACTATCAGCTTGTAGAATGAGAAGAGTAGTGTCCGCCCCAAGCAGCAGCTGAGAAGTTTGAAAAAATAACCCCCTGGCTGTGTGTCCCCCCAGTGAACACCTGTGTTTCGTGTTTCAAGTTCAACTTCATGACCAAATCTTTTCCACTCAGTCCAGATTGTGAGTCCTCTGCTTTCAGATCCATATTAGGAGCTTGTTCATTACTGAGCTCTTATTTTAAAACAAAAGCAATGCCTTTTTCAACATTCAACTCCGTTGACGTGGCTCTGTCGAGTCTCCCCAGTGGTCCATCAAGCTGGCGCCCCATCCGGCTGTGAGGCTCAGGGATTCAGTGACAGGGTTGGTTGACAGCCTCAGTTTAAAGATGAAAAGACTGCTTGCCCCAGCATGAACAAGAGCACTGGGGCAGATCTGAGTTCTACGCTGCTGACTTCTTCCCAGGGATCTAGCTTCTCTTGGGCTCAGTTTGCCTAATCTATAGTGCATTATCAGCACCCGACAGCTAAATTAAAGACGTCTGTAAAATGCCTGGCACAAACTAGGGACTCATTATGTATGTTAGTTTCTTTCCATTTTCTCTCATTCACGGGGCCTAGGTCTCGCTGATGTCATGGGAGAAGGAGTTTTCAAATTCTGGGCTCCAGACCTATGGCCCCGGGTTCTTTTCTCTACCTGTGCTGCTTTCATCAGTGTTTGTCTTTTAGGAACCGCGAGGTTTCTCCTGAAATTCAAATAAAATATTCTGAGACAGTTGTTGTCCCGAGAATTGACAGCAGCTTTTTGGTGGAGACAGTCTTGATAGTTTCCTTTTTATTTATTGTTGCTTCAACCGGTGATTTTCCAAAGACAGTCCTAGCACTACGTGAGCTGGCATTATCTTGGGAAGGGCAAGGACTCGCTGGTCTTGGTACAGATCTGTGAAAGCACAGACCCTGGAGTGGGCTTGAGAATACACATTTGTGACTATAGTGATTCTGATACACATTTTATTTTATTTTATTTTTTAAAGATTTTATTTACTTATTTGACAGAGAGAGACACAGCGAGAGAGGGAACACAAGCAGGGGGCAGTGGGAGAGGGAGAAGCAGGCTTCCCGCCGTGCAGGGAGCCCAATGCGGGGCTCGATCCCAGGACCCTGGGACCATGACCTGAGCCAAAGGCAGACGCTCAACGACTGAGCCACCCAGGCGCCCCTGACACACATTTTAAAGACAACTGTGAATTCCTGTGTTTACCAATCGTGGACGACTTGAAATCCTGGCTTGTGCTTAGGAGACCTCGGGGAACACCTTTTCCCAGCAATTCAACCATCAACCTTTCACACTGTTTCTGTCCACCCATTTTGCCAACATCTTGGGGGGAGAACCAGCCTCTGCCAAATTAATACAAGTATTGCAATGTCTAGAAATGGGCCAGCAGGGGGCATTGGATGCTCACATATCCCATTCTTGCCTTTCCTCCACCTACTTCTAAAAATCCTTATTAATTTTTCTTTTAAAAGTGGGGGAAACCAACTTTCAAGACTGCTTTCCTTAGGAAAAAACAAAACAAAACAAAAACAAAAACAAAAAACAAAAACAAAACAAGTGCCCCTGGACAAAATGAAACTTCTTGTCCATTTAATTGAAACAGCCAATGTGTATCTTTATCAAGGTTCTTACTGTGTACGGTACCTTAAGAGCGAAGGACCACTTTCTAAATCGGGCTATCTTCTTTAATTTCCTTCTTTAATCAGTGGAAGGAGAGAAACTCCTGAGTTTATTTTATGGAAAAAACATGGCACTGTTCTCTATAAATCAGCCTTACAGAAGATATTGGTATTAATAGATTGTCCAAGTTTGGATATGGGTCTGTCTTTTCCAGGCCTGGAATATATATATATATATATATATATGCTGAAAACAATATATATATATTGTTTTCAGCATACAAAAATATATGCTACTGTAGAAAATTTATAAGGTACAGATAAGCAAAAAGAAGGGAATAAAAATTACTATAAAGTCCCCATAACAAGACGACCACTAAAAATACTTGATCGTAGCCTGATCACTCACACACATACATGCACACATGATAGAGCCTATGTAGGTCTGAGCACACTGTTTTCTCGCTTGCTCCATCATATAATAGCATACTATAACACATCCATGTCGATAAATATGCTTCAATGTCATCTTTTTTAATGGCTATATAGTATTCTCTCCTATGGATGCCCCACCATATTTTCAATTAAGCCCATGGTAAAGAATTGCAAACAACTTAAAAATATCTAGAAATGTTACAAATATTGTGGCAAACAACCTGTTATGTGAATCATGTGTATCTTTAATTATATCAGTTCTGTTCTGTTTTAATAGATACTCGCCATGGTTCATAAACATGCATAGGCTGGGGTGGTGTGATTTGCTGTTAATATTTTTGGCAGAATATAGATTCCAGTGTGTACGGGCAGGCCTGGGCAGCTTTATCTCAATCAGCTCTCTTGGGGTTTTGATTTGTTTTTGTTTTTTCCCCCCTGCTTCTCTCTCTTGAATGTTGTTAATGAAATGGAATACCCACCTGTCAGTTTTTCTTTATCTTCAGGAATGTGGAAAGCGGGTGAAGGGAGAGGGATTTATAACTTGCCAGCCACCGCATCAGATTGGCAATTTCCTTTCCAGGCACCATCCCCTTTGGAAGTGTCTAGAGTACACCCAAGACTCTAAGTGGGTAGTGGGAAGGGATGAGAGGTAGCAAGCCAGTGGAGGGAGGTATATTTGGGATCAAAGGCTCCAGTACAGTCTGGAAGTATCTACCTTGACAGAATGTAACCTTTGTTAGCAAAGGACTGGGAAACTTACTTAAAGCATTTTCTGTAAGAGGGATTAGAGCTGGGTGCTTGTTTCTTATTTATATTCATACTTGCAGTTTTGATTTTGCTTTTCTCCACTTCTCATGGCTCTTTGGGACATGCTTAGTGCTGGCTACATGCTCCAACATGCACCATTATGAACCTTGGAGCTCATTTGCAGATTGCATCACTTCCTATGATTCTATCCCTTCTTTGCACACTTCTTGTCTATTTCTCACTTTATTCTGTCTCTTTGCAGCCATCATTTATGGCCACCAGCTTTCTAGGGACGTTCTATTGGACTTTCCCTGAAATAATGATGCTCCAAGATGAATAGTACATACTTTTACTCAAACTTTAATGGGATTCAGAACTAGGCTCTAAAAAAGATGCAATAGAAACATAAAATTAATCAGTCATCTGCTTAACACATATTTTGGGGGAAAGCCATTATATAGAGTTCAGTTGAACGAGCCCTACCGAGTGGCCACAACGCTGACATTTAGGCAGACTTTCACCCATTTTACAGATGAAGGAACTCGGGCCTGGAGGGATCTGTGCTTCGTCCCAGGCTTCACAGCTAAGAAGTGGGGAGCCAGGGTTCCCCATCAGCCTACCAGCTTCCAAAGCTTCTGGAAGTCACAGACCAGGCTGCACCCCAGGAACAGCCAGAGGGAGAGACCGTCAGTGGCTAATGCCAGTTGGAACAGGCTGATAGTTTTATCAAAGGAAAAGCAGAAGAGAATGGAAGGAAGACTAACAGTCCCATGCTGACATTCCCACCGCTCAGGCGACGGAGGGCCCCTGACTTACCTGCGGTGCTGTTGATTTGAGGCCATGACCTAGGGCAGAAAAGAGAACCAAGGTCAGTGTCCATGGCATGTGGGTCACACACCTTCCCCAGAGGAGTGTGCAGCCATCACATGCATTTCCCAGATCAGCCTACGGAACGATTTCCTCGTGTTCATATTGTTCTAGATCTAAAACAACATCTCATTACAGAGAATCCGGAAAATAGAAAAATGCACAGAGAAGAAAACAACTCTGCCCCAGGTAATATTTTGGCAAATCTGCCATACATATGTGCATGTGTTTATGATGGGGTGTATGCATACATCTAAACATATAGCTGCATAAAAATAGCACAAGAATGTATGGGCTGCTGCTGTTAAAAATGCACTATATATCTCTAGCTATTATTCAAAGACATGGTATTTATTGGCTGTGATTTTTAGAGGGGACATTTAGGTTCTTGCTAGTCTTTATTATTGTGAATAATGTTGCAGGGAGCATCCGTGCTTGCATTTTTCATCTAATATCCAAATATTTCCATGGAGAGACTCCACCAAGTGCAGTGAAGGGGTCAGGCAATGGGGGTCTTCCAAACCCCTCACTGTAGATCACTCAGGTACCTTCCAGGTCGGTTGGGTCAATTTAGGTGCTAATCCACAGAGCAGGAAGTGACCATCTCGCTGCATCTCACCACCCTTAAATCCATCCTTTAAAATTATTCTACTTGGCACCTGATTCCTTATTTTACCTGTTTTAATTCCCTGATGCCTAGTGAGCCTGAATTATTATTATTATTTTCCAAGTGGTTTTAGGCCACTTGGATTTTTTCTGTTGTGAGTTGTCTGTATGTGTGTTTGTCCATTTTCTAGTAGGGTCTTTGCCTGGCCAGCACATTCACATTGGACAGTGTGCTTTTGGAAACACTTTTTGATTAGATTTTGGGCAAAGATCAGAAAAGCTCTGGGGCGGTGGAAGGCTCTGGAGGATGCTGCTTCTGTGAGCCAACTTGTTTGTGCCTTTAATAATCCTGGGCCTCACACGGCGCCTATCCTCCGAGGCTCTCAAAGTACGTCATAGGAGCAATTAATTGAGCATCGCAACACACGCCGGGTGTAAATATTTATGAGGCCTGGCTGGTGGCTGGGACATCGGGCCCCCAACAGTTAAGCTGGGAGCTGTGAGTAACCAGGAGGCCACGGCCCTTGAGTCTGGCTTCCTGCTCACCCTTTGTCCTCTGCCGTTTTAATACTCAGACTGGCCCTGTGGGGTGGTTAACACTGTCCCAAGTTTACGGATGAGGAAATGGGAGGTTCAGAGAGCTCTTCAGCTTGCCCAGCCCCACAGAGAGTGAGGGACCTGACACCAGCCTGTCGGATCCCCCGGTCCTCGCCGCCTCCCCGGCCCTGCCTTTGGGCGGTGGTGAGTCGGGAAGCAGTGTGCAGCTGTGGTCTCAGAGCCCTTGTGGTTCGCTCTTGGCGTCCTTTCAAGATGCCCGGGATTCTGCAGAAATTAGTAAATCAGCCAGGAAGGAGCAGATCATTTATCTGGGGCCTGAGAGCTCTCTCTTGACACTTTGAACACAGGGCCTCTTCCCTGACATCTTCGTCTTTGATTAAGGCCTCCAAAGGCTCCCCAGACCTGTCACTCGTGACACGTGAAATGTAAATATGTTCTCGCGATTGTGAATGGCGACCCTTGCCTGGAGGCAGCGAAGTGTGTAAGCCCGAGCCCAGGGGTGAGGAAGAGGATGCCCACTCTCTCCGGGGAGCCTAGCAAGAACTTTGGCTTTTAAGCTAGGATTCTGTCCTTCTTCTGACCTTGGCTTCACCTGGCTTTTAGAATCAAAAACCGTTAATGCTAACAAGCTCATCGGACGCAATGTTGTCCAATTTGTTGCTCCAAGTTTCGGACCCTCCAAGGCAGACGTGGGTCGTCTGACACCTGTGAAGATGGAGTCTGTCCCGCACTGAGCGAGGCTCCACTCCGGTGGGCAGGCTTTCCCTGCTTTGCAGGTGCCGCTCAAGTTCGGAAGAGGTAAGTGACTTGCCTGAAGTGGCCCAGCAAGCGATCGATCGGTGGAGCCAGGAATTGTCCCACTACTCTTATTATTTCCAAGCCTACAGCAGCGACGTAGACCGCCCAGCTCTCTGTGCCTGGGAGCTTCCTCCCGATGGTCCAGGCTGTCTGAAAGTGGCTTATCAGATCCACTCTGCCTCTCGGTGGGGTCCCAAAGCGATGGCGCTCATTCATATGTCATGTCTTCTGGGATTCTGCACCCCAGGGCTCTCTGTGCGTCAGTGCAAGCCAAATGAATTAGCAGAGGAAGCCTCAGCAGAGCCGGGAGCAGCACTGTTACTCCAGCTGAGCCCGGAAAGGGGGGAGGGAGGGGAAGAAGGCTGGAACCTGCCTCTGAGGGCCTGGGAAGGAGGGGGCCCCGGAGGGGACCTGGACTCCACAGTTATGTCTGGTTGGAGTGTAGACCAGCAGCTGACAAGGTACCTGAAAAGGCTGTTGTGTTAATGCTCTTTGCAGTCTGACAGCCCAGGGTGATTAGCAAAAGAAGCTGCTAGCAAACTTCATGGAGATCTGATGTGTTCTTTATGCTCAAGCAAGCCCCATGTGCTCGTTAGCAAGCTGCCTCTTGCCAGGGAACTACAAGGATGCTCCTTGGCTCCTTTGCATCAGTGGCATCCATAACACGGCCACATGAGAACGGGCCTCAGCTGGATGGTGGGCTGGCTTGGCAGCCACCCCTCTACTGTTCCCACCCCCTGCTCCTTCCACCTCTGGACCTGAGGGCAGCAGGCCTTCCTCTGCATCTCTGGCTCGTGCAGGCAGGTGTCCACGTCGTGGTGGGGGGAGTTCACGGAATATGAAATGAACAAGACTGACCTCCAGCTGTTTGTGGTTTTCAATATTTAAGCCTTATTACAAATAAGGATTTTTAATTTCTGAATTATTTTTAATTTTAATACTTCTTAATAATTTAATAAGCTTAATAATTTTTAATCCTGAACGGGCACTAAATTAAACCCATCCCTCCCTTCCCCCACCCCCTTGCTCCCTGGGAGAACTGGATCTGATTGTGTAGGCAGGGTGCACTTGCGTCTTACTTATCCATGGGAACATAGTTTGGATGGTGTGTTTTTCCTGTCCCATAGAGACAACATTGGGTCTTGTCTCCAGGCTCAAGCTCCTGGAGTGGAGATAATTCTTCATCGCCCCCTGGAGTGTGACATGTGTGGTCCCCTCTGGGTCTCCCCAGGCACCCCACTGCTGGAGAGAATGCACAGCAAGCCCCTTGGGAGATGGTCAGGGTGATTTCACCTGCCAGCCCACTCCCCGTCCCAAACCTCCAAGATTGACTGGTTCGGCTCCACGTCTCCCCTTAAGAAACTGCCTGCTTCTGACATTAAGAGCTAAAATTCTAATTTTTGTCAGACAATTGATAAGAGTTGCTAAACTCATTTTTAAATGCAATCTAGAGAGAAATGAAGGTGACTCTGAAGTTCTAAATTCATTGTCTTCTTCCCTCTGTTTGGATGCCTGCTCTGTGCTGGTTAAGTGTGAGCCTTTTATAAATCATTTCAGCAAATCTCCTGGCAACTCTTGGTGGACAGGAATCTTTATCTCAACGTTAGGGCTAATTACCAGAACTGGCCCTTTCGTTTTGTGGCTGTGTGGACTGAGGCCCAGGTTACCCTGCGAGGGGAGTTGGGGGTGCCACGGTTCCCATGCAGCCAGTCTGCAGGTGGGGTGCACCCTCCTTCCCCTCCAGCACTGGAGGGAGGTACAGGTTTGTATCAGGGAGTTGTGGGAGCTGAGGTCTGGAAAGGCATGGTGTGCTCATGCTCAGAGAATGAGGAACCAGCAGGGGTGAGCTAGAAGGCGTGCATGGTCCTGGAGGCAGGTGGAACTGGGTGAGGCACTAGGTAAAGCCTGCTCAGAGCTGCATCTCAGAAAGGCCATGCCGGTGTGCATTGGATCTCCTGGAGAGGGAAGGACATAGGTTCCTATGGGGCCACCACAGCCCTCCTCTGCTCATGTGGCACTTATCCAACAGAACTCACACTCTCATAAGCAGAACAGAGTACAACTCAATTTCTCAAACTCCCTCCACCAGGCCCCCAGCCCCTAAAAGGGAAACCAGGCACCAAATACAGAACATGCCTGGAACATGGCCTGGACTCACAAATGTGTGGCCAAGTAAGCATGAGTGAGTGCAGGGACGAGGGAATGAATGCAGGGCACAGGTGCACAGGGAAACGGAGATAAGAGGGGCGTCCCAAGAGTAGAGCAGCTTAGAGACCCATGGCCAACCAAGTCTGGGTCTCTACGTGGACCCGCCTGCCCCAGCAAGGCCTGGCAGAGTGTCCACTACGCGGGAGGAACCTGCTCTGCACGTGTGCACGCGTCCCACATGGACCCCTCTAGAACAGGCTGTCGTTTTCGTTACAGATCCCAGACTGGAGAACATCTCCCAACACCCACATTACTTTGAAGCAGATGAAACTCACACCAGGGTGGAATCAAGTCAATGCTCATATTTAATTAGTGAAAGAATGGGCTCATTCTTTGTTAAAGGAATCCTTGATTAGTTTCAAGAATCCTCCTCTTTTCTATTTTATTTTTACAAAACAAAACACATTTGTGGGGCATGCAGCTCCCCGAAGGGATCCTAGGGAAAACTCTGGAAGTGTGAATGCTTGCACCTCCCAGGACCCTCAGGGCTGGGGGAGCCCCTGTCTACCCCCGCAGGGTCCCCCGGGGGCCTGTGGGCTTCCTCACCTCTGAGCACTGCAGTACTGCTTGCTCTCCTAACACACTAGGAGAGTCAAAAGGCAGCGTGGAGTTATGAATTTCTTACTTTGTTAAACCTTGTGTTTTTTTCTTTCCTCAACTAGATTTTAAGTTCTCCGAGGACAGAACGCATGTCTTGTGACTCTGATCCCTTTCAAATATGGGCTCTCCATGTCCCTGACAAATACTGAAGGAGGAAAATCACCGTATCTGGCACTGGGATGGGTTACACCGCAGAGGAGCAGGGCGGTGCCCTGGGTGCCCTGCGCGCCCAGTTTGAATCTAGCGCCCCTCCAGCCGGTGAACGGCTCCCAAGCCCACGGCCTCCACCCTCTCCCCTGCCCTCCCTGACTTGTTCTGTCTTCTCTCTGCGTCTCTCCATCCTTTCCTGCTGCTAAAAGTTCCTTCTACCACCTATTTAAGTATCTAGTATGTGCCAGGCAACGGGGCATCGTACAAGCCCACGGCATCCTGGTGGGTCCTTCCAGCCCTTCTTCCTCCCAACCCTTCAGTAATGCTTCCTGAGCATCTACATGGGGAGCTCCTTGTGGGCGAGCCCAGGAAAGGGATGGGGCACCACACTGTAGTCCACATACCCTCTGTGAAAGCACTTGTGGCCCTCTGGAAAGCTCTCAGCCGGCCACACCTTTCAGAAAGATACTCCCCTTTCTGCCCATTGAGGAGGGCCAGAAGGAGCAGTATTCTTATGCATCTGTCAGTGCCATGGATGCTCAGGGCCCCTGGAGGCGGGGAGTGTGAAACCAGAGAGGTCAAGAGCAACAAGCAGCAGCCTCCCCCCTCCCCCACTCCCCCCCCCACCAGGTCTGTCTCCTGGGTGAGGGCTGCCTGCTGGGAGGGTCCAGCAGGGGGCCTCCTAGCACAGGAACAGGGCTCCTACATCTGAAGGGTAAGGACTGGCTCTCCTGGGCCCTGAGGAATTAAACCCACCTGTACCTTGCCCCCCACCTCCCTCCCGGGAATTAACTATCGCTGCAGGTGTTAGCGGCAAAAGGGGACAAATGGACAGTCAATGAGGTGAAGATTGGGAGCACTGGAGTGTGGGACGTGAGTGACAGTGTTAACCGTAGTGCTGTCGTCAGGAATGGGAAAAGACTCACTCGGAGTGTGAAGGCATGGCTGGGAACCTCGTGGGCAAGCCCTTAGCCTCACCGACCCTTAGTGCCCCCCGGGGGCCTGCGTCTGCTCCTATCAGTGCACGTGGCACAGGGTCTTGTGATCTGCAATACCAGTCTTCACTTTCCCCCGACCATAGACTGAGCATCTTGATGGCAAGGGCTGTGTCTTCGTCTCTGAATTTCCCTGTCCCCAACGCACTGGCCTGTCCCCACTTCCTCCTACCCTCTGGGCCCCCGTCTTGCATCTTCTTCACTCCTTCCCGTTTCCTGGAGGTAGTGGTTAAGGGCAGAGTAAGTGCTGGGCCCAGAGCCCTCCTACTCCAGCTCCGAAGCTTGCACGCTCAGTAACCATGCTGAAGTGGAGGTTCTCAAACTTGAGTGGGCACCGGAATCACCCGGAGGGCTTGTCTAAACACCGGTGCCCGGGGTCCACACCCGAGCTTCTGATTCCAGAGGTCAGGGCCTGAGAATCTGCATTTCTAAGAAGTTCCAGGTGGTGCTGTTGGATGCTGGTCCAGGGGCCACGCTCCAGGACGTGCCACCGTGAGGCTCTGTAAGAAGGTGCTTGTTCTTCTCAGGAGCACACTGCACATGCCCCTTCTCCATTGCAGTCTTTTTTTTTTTTTTTTTTTTCTCCATTGCAGTCTTGACACGAGCAGACTGGAGACTCACAGGAACAGAAAATGAAATCCACACGACCATGCCGACACAGCAGAAAGTTGTGGTCACTTAGAACCCAGGATTGACACTCGACTTGAGGTTAGACTCTGAATCCAAATCCAGCTGTCACCAGGGACTAGCTTGTGACTGACCACAAATGGAACCTCTCTCAGACTCTTTTCTCGTCTATAAAATGGGAATTAGAATAACTACTTCAGAGCAGTATTGTGAGGATTAAATGCCAAAATTCCTTTCGTGGTGGCTGGTGCATGTCAGGCACTTAACTACGGATTTGAGTTTGGACTCGATTGGAAAACATCTATCAGTGTGTTTCCGTTTTCTACACATGTGGGGACGTGGCACAGGATAGGAGTGGATATTGGGGATTTAGCCCAGTGAATTCCATGGGGAGTTTTGGGTGCGTTCGTATCAGTAGTGTGGACGTGTCATGGATGTGGATGTGGTCCTGTGTTTTTCTTGGATCATCTCCTGGACCGCATCAGCTGGGTGGGGCCCCAGCACTCAGCATCTGTGCGTGCATCTTGTGTGGCCCGGAGGCGCATGCCTGTTTGAGTGTGTGTGTGGGGGTGGCCGGGGACAGCCCTCTGCACCTGTCGGGGGAGCTGACCCCTCACCTAACTAAGGGCTGGCGGTATCGAGGGGAGCCTCATGGAGTGCCAGGGCTGTTTTAGATACCAGTAACGATATGGAAAAATCTAAGGTTTACCATACCACACCCGGCTCATCAGCCTTGGGGAAGTTATTGATCCTGGGCATGCCTTCTTCTCTCCTATAAAAAGGAGACTGGTAAGACCGGAACTGTGGGGCTCCAGGGAGACACCGCCTATTAAACTCTTAAAACGGTGCCCAGTGTATGGTCACATGATGGTCACATGACCACTCAGTGATCATTAGCCAGTTATTTATTGAGAACCTACTATGTTCCAGGCGCGCTACAGGGGTCACCCATTTATTTCCCACACACGTGCACTGCTTTACATACAGGGGTCAGTGGGGGACAAGGCAGCCTACTCATTTGCTTTCAAATACCATTTCTAAAGCCTATGAGGCGCTGAGATGGGAAATGGGCTTGTCAGAGTGAGGTCGCTCCGTGAGTGAGCGCGTCGGGTGACACTGAGACCCGGCGCCCCGGGCTGGTTCTCTGCGCAGCCCCGCCTGCCCGCGGCATCCTCCTTCTCTCCTCGCCGCCAAGTGCTGATAATTGTAATTTGTACGGAGAATGAGTTCATGGGTTTAATAGTTCTTGAACTAAGACAGTAGACCCAAATATGTAGTTTTCAGACATTTTGATTTAATTTGTATATCTCAAATACTAATTTATAACTCATACAATACTTTCATTATAAAATACGCAGTGGTACAGAGATTTGTATGCATACGGGATTTTTTTTTAAATTTGGGTTTATAAATGGTTTGGAACAGGTTGCAGAAACCTCGTCTGTTGCTCTTTTTAATATATCTTGAGCATGCTATGACACATCCTGAAATAATTTGCTGTGGAAAAAAGCACTGTTCTTTCTCTCTCTCTTTCTCAAATGTAGCTGTAAATATTACTTTGATGTATGTGATTGCTGCAACCATCTTCATTTGAAGGAAGTCTTCTAACCCTTCCAGCTCCCATCTCTTGCTATTGTCAAGAAATAAGAAAAACTGACTTAAAATGCATTATTCAAATGTATTTAATGTAAACGTTGAACAAGTCTGAGAACAGCCACAATTTTTCCTTTGCTTAATGTGGTTTTGACAATATTTCAAATATTCTGTTTTACAGGCATTCATTTACTCTTCTTAGGGAAAATAGTTCTTCAAGTAAATCTTAGGATGCTAATAAAGCCCCAGGGCCTGGCACATAGTAGGAACTGAATGGGTGTTTGGTGGTTGACCTGAATTGAAGTGTGCTGGGTTGCAAGTTGTGGTATAACATGCTGAGACCCTCGCGGGCCTCTGGGCGGAGAGACTGCTCGGGCAGGGCTCAGTGAGGGAGCTCTGGCAGGGTACAAGGAGACCTGCAACCCTCTCTGGGCATCAGGGTGTTGCCCAGGGTCTGGCTGCTGGGCAATGACAGAGCTGGATTGGGCTTCAGGATTGGGATCTTGTCATTTCACCAAGTTAGTCCCCATTCTGAGCTTTCAGGCTTTGAGCCCCTTGGAGGTAGGACTTTGTCTTTTATCTCTGCATGTTCCCTAGCCTGTGCAAGTCCTAATGTCATGACTGCTTAGTAAATGTTTGCTCAGCTGAAGGACAAAGAGAAGAAACCACATAGGCACATGGCTTCCTCTGTTCTCCTCGCTTGTGAGAGCTGGTGGTGGGCTCGTGGCCTGATGGCATCTGTGATCCATCATTTAAGTCATTCACAAGCTGAGAATGGAAGTTTCCGTCTTCGTGGCTGTCTCCTGGGCTGTTTGGACCCCTGGTGGGTGGTGGAAGTAGTCCTCGTCAGAAATGCTGGGGATGCCTTGGGGCTTCTCAACCTTTCCCTGCATTGCATGCGTGCTGGTACTTCAACCCACGTGAGTTTCTTTTCCTTCTGAACCTTGGTCTCCATGTGACCTCTAAGACCACTGGCAGCAATAAAATTCTATCACATTAACCTGGTGTGTGTGTGTGTGTGTGTGTGTGTGTGTGTGTGTGTGTGGTGGTCAGCTGATTTGCCACAGACTCAAAATTTTCACTCCTCTATGAATAAACAAGTAAATATTCTGACCTATTTTTCGGCAGACAGAGGTTCTGGAATTTCAAATCACTGGATCCTTCTTTTGTTGTCCTTCTGTTGCCCCTGGGATGAAAGAAAATAGATTACAGTCAGGAAATAGCAAGAAGCTAGGGGAAAAAATTAATTAAGTGCATTCATTCATAGAATCAACCACCCAGTCAGATTTAAGTAATGAACATCTCACAAATAATTCCAAATCTCTCTTTGCATTTCCACTGGGGTTAAAAAAATCTGTGTTTCAAGTAATTTAATCATTTTAAAATATATATATATATATATATTTTAATGTAAGAGCTTTCTTTTATAAGGGGCAGTAGTGTGGGGTGAAGAAGCACCCCAGTCAGGATGAAAATGTGGCCTGCTGTCCCACATCAGCAGGCTCACCGCCACACCCTCCCTGTCTCTGTGACATTGTTCTGTAAAATGAAGAGCATCAGACCTTCACCACGTGGTTGATGGGAGGCTCTCAAAGAAGGACAGTGCCTGTGGGCCAAGGAATGTTCTAGATGCTTCCTATGTTAGTCGAATTTGACCCCAGGCTAGCAGACATCATCCAGGGTAAGAAGGCAGATTACTTAGCAATAGCAATTCAGATTCAAATTATATTTATTGGAATTCTATATAATTTAGATACTTTGCTATGGCCTTTACTGTGAAAAGATTAAATTATTTTAAATTGAGTTAATTTGCTCACACTATCATAAACCATCACTATTATGCATCCCTCGTTCATTTAATTAGCCAAATTTAATATACTTCCATTTCTTTTGCAGGTATCTCATGAGCTTTAGCAGACATTTATTGATAACAGTTTCGTCCGCAAATGCTCCTCGACAGCTACCTCGTTAGCTCGGCTGACCTCCTTGTCCTCCTGGTTCCCACCATGTGGGGCAAACTTGCTCTTCTTGGTCCTTGGACTTTCTCTACCCCCACCCCCGGCCTCTTTCAGATACTGTTTATTGTCTCCCTTCTGTCTCTTCTGCTTCTGAGCTCAGCACAGGTGTCAGGTCCTCAGAAGAACCTTCCCTGCCCTCTAAGACTGGCTCCTTCACAGTGTGTGTCTGAGTTGTAATTTTCCTTTTGTCTTAACTCGTAGCTTGTGATCAGGTCTGCTAAGCTAGCTCAACGACCATGCCCTCGAGAGCAGAGAGGCTGTGCATCCGTAGGGTGGGGGAGAGCGCCTGGTCTGCAGCGGGCCCTCAGTAGGAATGCCTGTGCACGCAGGAGTCAAGGACCCTGGGAAATGCCTATCAGTGACCGGAGATTGTCCATCTAGGATTTTGTGTGCAGCCTATAGGCTGTGATGTGATAAATAAGAAAATTCAGTGAGGGGCGCCTCGGTGGCTTAGTTGTTTAAGCATCTAGGCTCAGATCATGATCTCAGAGTCGTGGGGTGGAGCCCTGCGTCGGGCTCCACGCTGGGTGTAGAGCCTGCTTAAGATTCTCTCTCCCCCTCTACTTCTCTCTCCCTCTTCATTTGCCCCTCCCCCTGCTTTCTCTTTCTCTCTCTCTCAAATAAATAAATATTTTTAAAAAATTAGTGTGGGGTGCCTGGGTGGCTCAGTCGGTTAAGCATCCAAGTCTTGGTTTCGGCTCAGGTCATGATCTCAGGGTCCTGGGATCCAGCCCCAGGTTGGGTTTCGTGCTCAGCGGGGAGTCTATTTTAAGGATCTTTCTCCCTCTCCCTCTGCTCCTTCCCCTGCTCATGCTCTCTCTCTCAAATAAATAAATAAATCTTTAAAAATAAAAAAAAATTAAAATAAAATTAAAATATTTAGTGAGTCATTTGGATATTGTTCATTGTGTAAATTGACACAAAGAAAGATGATGGTGTTATTTTGTTATTTTTCATTTGATTTTTTCATCATTTCATGACTTCAAAAATTATTTAATTATTGTATTATTTCATTATTTTCTATTTATCTGGGTAAAGCTTGATTCATGCCTACATCGGCACCCCGACTTCTAAGTTCTTGACGTGGGCATCTCTTTCCTGGACCTTTCTGCTTGGTTATTCTCCAGCAGACACAGGCCCTTTCCCAGTGAGTGGCTCCATTGCTCATATAGTTTCCAAACCAGCAGCCTGGGCACTAACCTTGAGTCTCCTCTTTCCCGCCCCCATCACCAACAACTCCATGCTCTGTTGGCAGATCCCCGGATGTCTCCTCTCTTGCCCCTTCTTTCTTGCTCTATTCTGTCTTCGTTCTGCTCTCTTTATCTGAGGTCTAACCCCCAGTATCAACCCCTTACCTGCTTTCCTGGCCTCCTGGGCTCCAGTCCACCCACCAAAATGCCACTGGAGTGACCTTTCTTTCTTTTTTTTGACCTTTTCTATTGTGTGTTTTATTTTATTTTTAAAATTTTTTTAATTAACATATGATGTATTATTTGTTTCAGGGGTACAGGTCTGTGATTCATCAGTCTTACACAATTCACAGCGCTTACCATAGTACATAACTTCCCCAATGTCCATCACCCAGCCACCTCATCCCTCCGAACCGCCCCCCCCCCACCCCGCCCCAGCAACCCTCAGTTTGTTTCCTGAGTCTCTTATGGTTTGTCTCCCTCTCTGGTTTCATCTTGTTTCATTTTTCCCTCACTTCCCCTATGATCCTCTGTCTTGTTTCTCAAGATCCTCATATCAGTGAGATCATATGATACTTGTCTTTCTCTGATTGACTTATTTCACTTAGCATAATACGCTCTAGTTCCATCCACGCCGTTGCAAATGGCAAGATCTCATTCCTTTTGATGGCTGCATACTATTCCATTGTATATATATACCACATCTTCTTTATCCATTCATCTGTTGATGGACATCTAGGCTCCTTCCACGGTTTGGCTATTGTGGACATTGCTGCTATAAATATTGGGGTGCATGTGCCCCTTCGGATCACTACATTTGTATCTTTGGGGTAACTTCTAATTAGCAGGATATTATCAAGTCACCTCCCTGCTTGAAAATCCACACCACTTGCCCCTTCTGGGGGACAAAATCCAAACTCATTCCCATGGTAGCCGAGATGCCTCAGTGGCCTTGAACACAATTTCTGTTGTCTGTGTCTCTGTTCCCTCCCATCCTGTCCCCCCACCAGGGCCCCACACTGTCCTCTCTCTGGGCCCTACCTTTGCATGTTCCCACATCACTGATTAGATTTTTCTTTGGCCTCCTCTCCATCTGCCAAAAACCTTTCCATTCTTCCAGGTCTAGTTCCAATGCTACTTTCCTGCGAGTTCTGTCCTGCTTCCTCTTTAGGACTTTTGGTATATCTCTGTTTTAATGTTCGTTATTTGTTCATGGATCTGTTCATTCATTAACTCAACGAACAGATATCAGATCTACTCTGTACCAGGCTGGATGCCACGCAGCGGGATGCAGTTGTTAAAGAAGATGAATGGAGTCTGCCTCATGAATCTTACTGCTGTTGGGGAGATAGGCCATAAACAAGTAAACTATCTTTTTTTTTTTTTTTTTAAAATCACAGTGTCTTGTATGTGCCTGTTCATGTGGTCATGTCCCCCTGGACTGGCGGCTTGATAGTATAGCCATATCCTGGGAATTGTTTCTCTCCCAGCACATTGGCTACCTGACCTCAGGAATGTCTGTAAGATATGAATAGATGCATCAATAAAGAATTGACAAAAGGGCCTGCCCGTTTGGGCTCATCCACAGAAGCACCCTTCCTGTGCCGAATCCTGTGGGTCTCTCTGCTACCAGGGAAATTCTGACCTGTCCCTGCACAGAGAAGGAGGCCCTTGGTATCATGTCAGAGCATTTGTGTTCTCTGACAGCCCACATAACGTTTGCCTAAATGGCTTTAACTAGTCCCATTGTAGGAGAATGGGAAAGATTCTGAGAATTTCCTCAACCTCTTTTTAGATACCTTAAGAACCCAACATGCGGAAGCTACCTTTACTTTTCTAGATAATTTGCTTTTGACTTTTTAACTTTAAGAAAAGAGAGTTGAATTCAAAGTTTTTTTCTATTTGATGTTACAACAACCCTCAGCAGTAGATGGGCAAGTCTCCTTCTCAGCTCCAAGATACAGATGAGGACACAGGGGCCCTGTGAGCAGAGGGGGTTTGGCTAGAGTGACCAGGCTTGTTGCAGGCCAGGGCTCTGACTTCCGGCCAGGTGCATGTCAGATGTGCTTTAGGGGAACCAGGAGCCAGTGATTTCCAGAAGCTCAGAGCCAGGCCCCTCTGAAAACCACTGAGGAACAGAGAGAAAATGGGTCTGAACTCCTCCCACAACGGATTATGTAAGGAAAATATTAACGAAGCTGGCCAATAAATAGCCATTTACCTGGATAGTAAGTAGTTAAAGTCTATTTGCTTTGGAAATGCATGGAAAGAGCAGAGATTAGAAATCAAAGTGGTTCCCTCCCTGTTTCCTGCTCCCTCCCAGTTATTTGGCTTTGAATTTTGTTCGCTAATCTCAAGGAAAACTGAAATGTCCAGCTCCGTGGTTTTACCCCCTACCAGATTTCTCTATTTTAAATCATTCTTTAGGGTTCCAGTTTTTAGAGACACATTTTTTTTAATGCACAATGTTGAAAGAATCATAAAGTTTCAGTCACAGAAAATGTGATTAAGAATGTTAATCATCATGGGTCAATATTATTTGCTTTGCATTAAATTGAGATCTGACCCTGGAAGGTCCAGCGTTCCCAAGTTGCCCATTGCCTCTGTGAGCCTGGGAATGACAGTTCTGTTTACTACAGCAGGGTAAGTAGATACTCATCATTTTATAAGGCCTCAAACATTTGGGACCAGCTGTCCTTCCTGTGGGCCGCTCAGCCTGTCCCACCCACATTGTAAAATGAATCACATCAGCAGTTTTAAACTGCTGCTTTCTTACTTGTCATTGATTCTACTCAAGTGCCCACCAGGGAAGCAATACAAGTTAATTTATTGCTCAGAGAACTCAGCACATCCTGGAAAAGTAAGAGGTGCCACTGGCTTGTGGGGAAACTGAGGCACAGAGAGCCAGCGGGGGTGAGCCAATGAATTGTTCTTCCAAACAACTCACATCCTGCCGAAAAAGAGCAAGAACACATCACCCCACACCATCCAGCCTCTCTTCTTGATTATCCTCCTGGCACTTGAGGTTCAACACTTTCTGGCCATCTTTGATTTTCTTCTCTTCTCCACCTCCCTCCTGCATGGTCAGTTAACAAAAGCCATCTGGTATCCCTTCACAGGTTTGTTTTCTTGTTCCCTCCTTTTTCTGTATACCTTCTGTGATTCCCATTGCTTTTTGAGTAGACCTAACCTACCTGATAGTTTAGAACTGGTGGTCTAGTTCCGTGGTGGAATCAATTTATACCTGCTGTAGTGGGTTGAGGGG
Source organism: Phoca vitulina (assembly GCF_004348235.1). Taxonomy (NCBI): domain Eukaryota; kingdom Metazoa; phylum Chordata; class Mammalia; order Carnivora; family Phocidae; genus Phoca; species Phoca vitulina. Next base: position 2,536,279 of record NW_022589706.1, read on the forward strand.
TGTCTACCAAGAGATATGTGTGTCTGGGACCTGTGAATGGGACTACATTTGGAAAAAGTTTCTTTGAGAATGTAATCCTGCTAAGGATCTTGAGATGAGATCATCCCGGAGTAGGGCGGGCCCTAAAACCAATGTCAGAGAAGAGAGAAGAGAACACGGAGGAAGGCTGTGTGAAGACCCACATGAAGATGGAGGCAGAGACTGGAGCCATGGGGCCATGGAGCCACCCAAGGCTGGAAGAGGTGAGGAAGGATTCTCATCTAGAGTCTTCAGAGGGAGCACAGCCCAGCTGACACCTTGATTTTAGACTTCTGGGCTCCAGAACTGTGGGAGAATAAGCTTATGTTGTTTTAAGCCACCTTTTTATGGTAATTTGTGATGGCAGCCCTAGGAAACTAAACAGGAACATCTAACATGTCCCAAGGACAGAAAGTAAATTAGATCCAAATCCAAATTAAGGCAAAACTATAAGTGCAATGATAAAACAAACAAATAACAACAACAAGAAAAACCTATATGATCTAGAAGGAAAAAGAAGGAAGAAACTGGTTAAATCTTTAAGTGAGGAGATAGTCAGGGGCGGCTTCCCCAAAATGATGAATGAGGGCCTATTGGTATTTGCCAGACAGATGACAGAGTGAGCTGGGAGGTGGAGAGGAATGTGGGGCAACCTATTTTGAGAGCCAAAAATACCTGCTTCAATCTGTCCTGGTCATTCCCCTCACATTTCCTCACCGGCTCCTGTACTCCCCGCTACACCCAATATGGTGGGTGCAGTCTGACAGGCACAGAAAGAGCACTACCGTTTCTTCTGCTGTGAAATTACACTTCTCTTCATGAACTTTCAGATCAAGTGCAGCTTTTGCAGGAGCTTCCCATTCTATACATTCACAGGGATCTTGCAGACTCCCGAGAAATCACACAAATTGCTCTTAAGCCGTAACTCTCCTTCAGTGACTTGTGCAGCTGCATTGTTGACTCCAAGATCACGAGTGGTAATAATGTATAATACTATGTAATGATGATAATGACAACTCAAAACTTACATGGGATTTACAGCTTCCTGGCTATTGTTTCGCATTTCACACATATTAATCCATGGAATCCTCACAGCACCCTGTGAGACTGGTCCCACTCTATCCCCAGCTCTATTGGATTTCTTCCTCTTGTGTTTAACGCATGCTCTATCTCCTCAGGAATTGATGCATGTTGGGATCCTGAGGAAATAGGCCCTGAAATGGAATCATGCAGGAAGTGCATTAGGGTGAGCTCCTGGAATCAGCCCCCAAGGAAGGAAAGAAAAGGAGCAAGATTGGCAGAGGGAGGATGTGGGCTGTGCTCTGATGCTGTCATGATGGCCCTTCGCCATTGTCCCGAGCTGTGGCAGGAGGGCTGGGCTTTTGTGCCCCTGGTGGACCAGTCCATGGATGTGGGCTGTCCCAGGGAAGGCAAATCCAACCAAGGCAATTCCCAAAGAAGTTTGAGGGGGACCTAGGTGGAGACTCACAAAGTCTAGTACAAAATCACACTGATTCTGACTCTTTAGCAAATCTGAGTTCTCAAAGTCAAAATGGGCCTTGTCTCTATTTTTCAGTAGGAGAGAACCTATCGACTGCATGTTAGTGGTCATTTTTCTTATCTAGGACCTGATTCTCACTCAGAATGACTAAAGATTACCAGAGGTGGACAACCAGTAGCATTGAGAAGGGTAGTTGATAATTAAACCATTTCACCCAGGTCAAAAGTGTGGGTTACTTGATTAGAGAGATACAAAGTCCTAGCATTAAATATTACCTAATTTGTTGGTTTAGGTTGTTTCTTTTTTGCTTTCTGATTTTTCTTTTGAGAACAACCAGCATGTGATTATTATCTCATATAGCTGAGGATACCAACATAGAACTCTCCTTAACTTCAGGAGAGTGAGAAGCATCAGCTAGAAAAAGTGGAGACCTACTCCTGACAGGGACTTTACATGAAGTAAAATTAAGCTGTTCAATAATTTTGGTCTTTTTCCCAGCCATTTGTTTTGGGTGCTTGGGTGTACTGGGTGGTCATCCATGGAGGACCTGGTCTAATTTAAATGCAGCAACTTCTTCCTTGGCAGCAAGTTAATTGCCCAATATTTTCCCAGGTAAATAGAATATTAGATTCCAACATGTCCTTTTTTCTTTTAAGCAGGAAATTCAACTTCATTATCTAATCTAGTACTTCATAGGCATTAGAGGTTATATCACTGGACTTAACTCTAGAATTTTCTTGCTGTGTCTGGTGAATGGTTTTGAATGCTCCAGTGAAGTTCTGCAGAGCATATTGTTTAAGAGCAGGTCATGTCTGTTCATGTGATATGATCTCTTTAGCTAAGTCAGTTTCTGCCACTCCACCTGCAAGCATAAGACATTTGTTCCTCATGAGGACTTCGAAAATATTGACACCATAACCTACCGTTTTCCCTATATCATCATCAGGTTGGCTGTAGAGCCTTGGAACACTTCCATAGAAATAGCACTGTGTTGTTTTTTTTTCTCAGCCTCTGAGAGATGAACACTATACATGGGTCTTCAATGACTGGAGGAGTTGATCTAGAAAGGGTGGTGGCACCAGCTGTTTTATAGGGTCTCCTGGGATCCCAGTTTGAGTCCAGCCCAACCAACATGACCTCATATTCATTTGCACAGTCCTTCAAGAACCATGAACTCCACCATGCTATGTGTTACTCCCACTTTGTACCAGCATCACCATGGACTTTAATTTGTGCATCCATGAGATTTCCTTCTCTTTCACACAATCCATGAGACTTTCTACTCCTTATAAAATCCATGGGATTTTTTTTTCTTCCTTATAAATCCACAGAATTGTTTTCTCTCCTACACAATTTATCAGTTCTTCTATGATTATCAGTTCTGTTCTCTTAGTTTCTGTTATCATGCCCTCAGAAGGATGAGAATGCACCTGCTATTTTAGCATCTTTAGAGATGTTACATCACCTTTTGTTTCCATCTTAGAAAATGTGCCATAATGTATTAGTTATCTATTGTTGTGTATCAATACTATCACAAACTTAGCAGCTTTATCAACACATGTTTATTATTTTACAGTTTTGGGGATCAGGAATGTAGGCATGGCTTTGCTGGGTCCTTTGTTTTAGGGTCCTTTTGAGGCTTCAGTCAAGGTATCAGCCAGGGTTGGAAAGCTCCATTGCTCCTAAGTACATGTGATTGCTGGCAGGAGTCAGTTTCTTGTGGCCTGTTGGGCTGAGGGCCTCAGGTCCTTGGTGTCTGTTGGCTGGAGGCTACCTTCAGTTACTTGCCATGTGGACCTCCCTAACATGCCACTTGCCTCATCAAAGCATGCCAGCCAAGAAGACAAGAGGAAGTTGCAATCTTAGGTAACATAATCACAGAAATGACAACCCATTTCCTTGAACCACAGGCCTTGTTCACACTTCAGGGGAGGGGATTACACAGGGAGGAACATGAGTACCAGGAGATAGATAATTGGGGGGGGCACATTTTAGTGTCTGTCTGCCACACATATTGTCTACTCAATGTGGAAACATGACTACAGATGACACTTTAGTAACATCTAGAAGGGTTTTTTGTGAGCCTAAAAACCAAATCAGCTCAAATCTTTCTGCAGCTTATTTTATAACTTTCTATGACCTCTGAAAATGTCAGGCCAATTTTTGAAGGTTTTTCAGCTAATTACAGAAAGCTCCAGCCAAGACGAGAATAAACTGGTTCTCCAACTCTTTTGCGCATGAGAGGCCATTGCAATAATTTTTTTTGTAGCGGGATGAGGTGCTTCTAACGCCCTTAAAATAGTCACCACATCAGTTGTCACAACTTTTCCAAGTGAGCAATGCCCATTTTGTTTCTTCCACTTGGTCCCTAAGCTGTGTGGGTGGTATGTGCAAACTTCCTTCAAGTGGTATATTCCTGTACACAGTTTTTTCTAAACCTAGGAAATTCTTTCCCTGAGCATCTGGAAAAGCTGTTTCTTGGGAACTTGATGTGCCATAGCCTAGATGCTGGATATCATTATGTGTTTCACTGCTGAACCCAGAAAAGCTGAAGGGCATGCACAACTTTTCTGCCACACTTTTTAAAAAAATTTTGAACTTGAATATATATACATAGGTCCTATACCCTCAAGCTCATGAAGCCCACCATTCATCCTGACTATCTTACACTTTCCTATATGCTGACTAGCCCCTGAAGATTTGAGCTGGTGACCGTTTCCAGAGGAATTTGAGAGGGAAGCCCACTCAGTAATCAGTTGACTGTAAAGAGATGTTTTAATTGCTATCCCTCACGTATTCACACCTTTATAATGGTTAATTTTATGTGTCAACTTGGCTAGGTTATGATGCCCAGTTGTCTGGTCAAACAATAGTCTAGATGTTGTTGAGAAGGTATTCTTAGTTGTGATTAACATTTGTTTATTTATTTATTTGCTTATTTATTTATATTTAGATACAGACAGAGAGAGAGAGAGTGCACGCACTACTGGGGGGGGAGGGGCAGACGGAGAGGGAAAGAGAGAATCTTAAGACATGGGCTGGATCTCACAATCCTGAGATCATGACCTGAGTCAAAACCAAGAGTTGGGACACTTAACCAATTGAGATACCCAGGTACTCCAAATGTGATTAACTTTTAAGTCAGTGGACTTTGAGTAAAGCAGATGAGCTTCCATAGTGTGGGTGGACCTCACCCAATCAGTTGAAGGCCTTAAGAGCCAAGGCCGAGGTTTTCTGAAGAAGAAGGAATTCTGTCTCAAGACAGCAGCATGGGAACCATGCCTGAGTTTCCAGCCTCTGTCCTGCAGAATTTGGATCCAAGATTGCAACACGACTCTTATATGAGTTTCCAGCCTGCTGGACTGCCGTATAGATTTCAGACTTGCCAGCTCCCAAAATTGTGTGGGCCAAGATCTTAAAATAAATCTCTCTCTGTATGTAGGTATGTATTCTTTTGGTTCTATTCCCTGGAGAACCCTGACAAATATACTTCTCAAACATTTAGTCATTGGGAACTGCTGCTCAACACAGAGGGAAGAAAGAACATGTAAGTAACAGGTAGTAGGTGTCTACCATGTGCCAGGTACTGCTGTAGGTGAGCTAATCTAATCCTCACCACAGACCTTCAGATTAGATGAGGGCAATTCATGTTGTCCTCATTTTACAGATGACGAAACAAAGACTCAGGGCTCCAGTCAATGAGCTTCCATAGTTAGACAAATCTTGGTGTAAAACCTGTTCCTTCACTGAATGGACTCCATGTGTAATAGACTCCACTATATGCCACAGCAAGTGTCTGATGAACAGAGGAAAGATATGCACACAGGAGAATTTTTGTCCTGAAGGATCCTTCTAGGGCTCATCAAGGCTTTGAGCTGGTTTCTGCTGAGGAGACCTAGGAGTGGGGCCATGGGAGAAGATCCTCTCTGATTGCCATGGCCCCCACTGTGGGATGTTCTTTTTCCCACTGTGCCCGAGTCACACTGGAGTTTGAGCGGCCAGTGAGGACACGATGGGAGCCCTTGTCTATGGGACACGGCCTCATCGCCGACCTGGATTGTTGCAGTGAACCTATGCCTAGATAGCCCATCGGAAGCTACATTTGCTGGGAGGCAAACACCACTGATGAGGCATGATTTCAGCCCCTGCTCAGAGGCAAGAATGCAACAAGGTACTCCCTGAGTCTCCGGACACCAGGAGATCACAATCCAAGGACTTTGGAGGCTGTTCCTGCCTTGCCTGACACTACATGTGTAGTAGAAAGTGAGGGAAATGGCCCAGATATAGGAGAGACTTACATTCTGAAGCAGTTTCAGCTTCCTAGAAAATGTGTCTAGGAAGATGTCCCATGTCCCTCTGTGAGTTAGAATGGTTCTTGCTCTCTGCCTTAGTGGATGACAACCATATTTCTTAAGCCTCCACCCCTGTCCTGAACCTAAGGCCTCTCCTCCTGCATCCTCATTGAGAGCTTCTGAGAGGCTCTGTCTCATAGTCATGGGAACAAAGGGAATTGCCCGGAGGGTTCTGTCTGTCTGGTCCAATGTCTCCTAACTGTTGTGTTTATAGCTACAGTCCTGGACAGTGATTCTAGACCAGCCAGCTGGAGGGGAAGGAGAGTTTGGCTGCATAACTTCAGGGTTAGAGTTAGGGTTTGAGCCCAACTACTTTACTGCCTCATCGTGTTGTCTCACCTACACGACTTAACCACCCTGGGCCCACAATGGTTACATGGTGTAGGCATAAAATCAGGGTAGGACTGGTTGGTGTGTCCATGATGCACCTTCACTAAACGTGTCCTGAGCATTTTCTTGTCTCTGCGTTAAGCAGTGGTGAATCAGAGTCCTGATTCACAAGCAGCTGGAAGTCTAGTGGCAGAATTTTAAAAACCATGTCATAAGTGGGGTGTGCATATGCACCATGCTTTCCATGGCTTAGCAGGATGACTTGACTCATGGGTCCTGTGCTCACTGAAGCCCCCCTACAAGAGCTCCTTAATTGATCTCCTTGACATCAACCCTTTTCTCCACAAGGAGCCCCTATAATTTTGTCTCGGCTATCATTTCAACTCTGCAGTTTTGTTTTACAAACCTACATTTCAGGCAAACTGAACCTCCTGCTGGGCTGAAATAGAACTCTTTTGAGATTCTCTTTGTTCATGTGGTCTCCTCCACTTGTGATTCATTTCTCTCTCTTCCTCTTCTCCTTCTGCACGTGCACAACTTCAGCATTCCTTGTTCTTCTGGGCGAGCACAGATGCCATCTTTTCCAATCATCTTTTGAAAATGTGTCTAGGAAGGGGCGCCTGGGTGGCTCAGTCAGTTAAGCATCTGGCTCTTGGTTTCAGCTCAGGTCATGATCTCATGGGTAGTGAGGTTGAGCCCCATGTAGGGCTCCACGCTCAGTGGGGAGTCAGCTTGAAGATTCTCTCCCTCTGCCGCTCACCACACTCTTGCATACACGCACTCTCTCTCTCTCAAATAAATACATACGTTTTTAAAAAATGTGTCTAGGAAGATGTCCCATGTCCCTCTGTGAGTTAGAATGGTTCTTGCTCTCTGCCTTAGTGGATGACAACCATATTTCTTAAGCCTCCACCCCTGTTCTGAACCTAAGCCCTCTCCTCCTGCATCCTCATTGAGAGCTTCTGAGAGGCTCTGTCTCATAGTCATGGGAACAAAGTCCCCTCAGACTTAAATCCTTTACTGAACTGAATTGAAATTGGGAAGTGGACCCTGGTGCATTCTGCAAGTCAAATATTTATTGAGTAACTACTATGTGCTGGGCATTGTATTAGGCCTGAGGGCACAGGTGGACAAGACACAGAAGGTCCTACCCTCATGAAGGTGGCAGCCACATGCATGGGAACCAAGCTGGTGAGCGAGGAGCTCATCCCTCTGCCTTTCTTTTATCCATGGCTTCTTATCTTTGTTTACTCCTGATTTGAATGGCTACATAATTTCAAGACAGTCCACCTGGTTCTGACCTGATTTTTCTTTTGCTCACAGCTTTGACTACTGACTGCTGGATTTATACCTGGCCAGGAGGTAGCCCCTTTCTGAACCTTCTTCAGGCTCCTGGGATCCACTTGGGCTATCCTCCCTCCTCTAGCTTCCCCTCACTCAGAGAGAGGCTCTGGGTTCTCCGTTGAAATGGACCAGGCTTGGATTTTCAGGGATTGCCACCTGCATGGTCATCACTGTTGGCACATCTCCCACCCAGACTCCTGAGTTCTTTTCACCCCCTCCTCACACAGAATAGCAGCAGAGGAAATATTTGTTCATGAGAAGATCAATAGACAGAGACAGGACTCTCTTGAGGGAATTACTCATTCTTGTTTATTAAGGCAGAAAATGGACTTAGAATATTCCAGAAGAGACCAGCTCTGTTTATGGTTTGCACATGCAGAGTGGAGGGTGCTGTCTGAATTTACTCCTTCCTTTTCCAGAGTTTTAGCCTCGAAGGTTTTCAGAGCATGAGGCTGAATGGAAAGATAGATATCATCTCCTTAAACCTGCTAATCTTATAAATGGGGGAAGTTGGACCCAGAGAAGTGGAATGACCTGCTCAAGTTAGCCAGATGCTGACCGCAAAGGTTCCGGCTCAACTCCCAGCTCCGCCTCTGGTGCTCAAGGTCCCTTTTATTTGGCCTTTGCTTCCCCAGCGCTTGTCCTTCTAATTAAACCTCTTTGTGTGTCTTGTAAATAATTTCTCCTCATTTTCTTTTTAATCTTCTTGAGGAAATAAAGAAAGACAAAAGAAAGATAATCTAATTTAGAACATAAGAAAGTAATCCTGAATCCTTTATGTCCAGTTTTCAAGAAAACCCACAAAACCTTATTCCCATTTGCTTTTTTTGTTTAAATTTTGATTCAGCAAAAGGAAACAAATGAACCAAGAAAAACCGAAGTCTTGGAGATCAGCTTTTCAAATGCTTTCTCTTTCTCTCTCTTTTTTTCTTCAGTCTTGACTGTCAGGGGACGTAGCTTCTAATAGACCATCAGGTTATGTAATGAGCAAATACAATAACAACAGTGAATTACCCCTTTTATATATCCAAAGATGTATTCATAGTGAAATTTAATTTATAGATGGGCATGCCTGAAAGATTTTGGATGTGGCTAGAAAATGACTTGAAAAAAGCAATACGTGTATTTTTAGAAAATCCCTCAAAACAAATGCTTGATTTCTGCCTGGTTAGTATACACCCGATGAAAACTCAAGAGTAAAAGGGGACATAACTGACCTTCTGTGTCTGCAGGGATGCCAGGGAGGGGCCTCCAGCTTACAGGGCAGGAGGGGCTTTTAGAGCATGTGGTCCCTCAAGATAATATGCTTTCCTCCATTTCCCGGCCCAACAAGTTCTGACTCCAGAAGGTCCGAAGAACGGAAGGGAAATCAAGACAGGAAAGGGAAATAAGAGGGAAAAGGGAAGATTCTAGAAGATGCCAGCTCCTGGGCTGGGCTCCACCCTCCCTCCTGTGGGAATTTGCAGCACCGTTGCCAGCAATGTTTCCCTCCAGTCCCACCCTATCTCGCTTCCCCCCATCCACCTGCCATGTTGTGGCCAGGCCTCTCACTGTGCTTATGGTCCATGACCCAGATGTGGAACACAGGCCTTCCGTGGTCTCCCTGACACTTCCCACAGCTAGCTCTCTGCGGCTTCTGCTTTGCATCCTAATGGCCATCATGAACCATTGGCCTGTCCCTGTGTGGGGCTGGTTGGAGTACGCTGTGAAAATTAAATGAGATAATGCATGCAAAATGCTTGCAACAGGGCTTGGAATGGAATACGTCCTCAATAAATATTTGAGCTGGAAGTCTTTATCAGAATTAATCCAATAATACTCTTTTAGTGAACATTATGGGCCAAGAATTGCTCTCATGCTTGGGATATGTCAGTGAACAAAGCTAAAATTCCTATCTCCCATAGAACAAGGCACAAAAGGCTCTCTGTCTTGGGGAAAGAGAAGGTAAGCAATCACAACCAGTAGAAAGATGCATGTGGGCAGGTCACAGGGTGGCATTCTCCCACATCGCCTCTCCCAACCCCATCCAGAGTTAATCTCTCCTTAATGCTGGTTTTCCTGGAAACCATTCAAAAAACAAGTGTCTTAGCATTTCATGTTTTTCCCTATTCCATTTTGCATTGTTGTTCTAACCACTTGGCTTCGTCTTCGACGGCCTGCTGGAGATAATTCTGTCCCACCTGGAACACAGAGCAAGTTGTGCTTAGGATTCCAGAGGAAGCAGAGAGTCTTGGGGGCCCCGGGGAACTCTCAGTGGTGACCACCACACTGGCTGGAGAAGAGAGGAAATGCTAGTGGTTCACAGTCAGCCTCTGCCTCACAGTGTGCTTGCTATCTCCAGACCTTATTTCTCCAGCTGTAAGATGTCAGGAATGGAGGAGACCTTCCACATCAGACCCACATGGGGTGGGAGAAGGTGCGGTGGGGGGGGGGGGGGCTACCAGGGGCTATCGGTGGTGTCCTGGAGTGTATTCACACTATACAGCAGGGCTGATTATTAACCATGGCAGGAATTTGAGAGCCAGTTGGTAAATGACTTGTTAAAAATTAAATTGTATACAATTACAATTGGATAAGTTATAGTAAAAACAAAGGTAATAAATACTCAAAAATACATCCCTTCCTAATTATTTTGCTACATTTGCTATCACCTGTGGTTTGATGCTATTCACGTCTATTGGATCCGTGCAGTGGAAACATGTGCATTCTTCCCAATTCTGCATTTAGTGACCTCAGGTTGGTTTTGACTTTGGCCACCGTGGGAGTATTTACACCACAGAACTTGGCACATGCTCCAAGTCAGGGTTTGCTTACTGCTTTGTTGATAGACTAACTCAAGAAAATGATGGGGAAATGTTAATGAAGCAGGTTTAATTTAAAAGTGTGTCATGTTGGGGGAATGCCTGGGTGGCTGGGTCCATTAAGCTCAGGTCATGATCTCAGGATCCTGGGATCCAGCCCTGCGGGCAGGCTTTGCACTCAGCAGGGAGCCTGCTTGTCCTTCTCCCTCTGTCCCTCCCCCCCACTCATGTTGTCTCTCTTTCTCAAATAAATAAATAAAATCTTAAAAAAAAGTGTGTCATGTCTATAGCTGGAATATTGTGAATACACTGAAATTGAGGAGATATTCCAGTATTCAAAACTGTTTTCCAATACAGCAAAGAAGTTGCTCACATCACTGACAAGCCAAGTTCTGGAAGATTTCTTTGTTGTTTCCCTTCTGTTTTACTCATTCACATAAAGGAAGACTTCAGTCAATATTGATGTTAGAACTGTACTCATTTGTCAGTTGCAACCATAGGTTGGTTAGGGATATAAGAGTTCAACAAAAGTCAGTGAAATCATTCTGTGAGAAACAATGGGCACTACAGAAATTTACAAGGAAGAGTGCTGTGTATTTCATTATTATTTGTGAATTGCATCCTATATATCCTACATATCAGTAACATTTATAGCAAATTGTGTGCATTTATATGCATCCCCCCCCACCCCAACTCAGGAGCTGTTTGTTAAACGTTTACTGAAGTTTACCAGAAGGATAACCGTTTACAGTGTCCTACGGCAGAATGAGCTCAGCTTCGGTGCCAGAAAGCAGCACAGCTGTGATTAGACTCTGGGTTTCTGGCCCGGGGCGATGATTAGACTGCTCTGAGCCACATATTTCTTATCGCTAAAGTGGCAACAATAGTAATGCCTTAGTAGGTGTGATGTGAGGCTGGGAGCCCAGTAAAAGTTAATTCTATTCTCCTTTCAAGTATAGGAACACAAAAGGAACAAAATTCCACAGAACTGTCCTGCCTTCCTCCCCTCCTGTCCCAAGTCCCAGAGTGTATGTAAATCAGTGGGCCTCCTTATCCCCTCCCAAATATGCTGGTGACTTCACTACTTGTCTCCCTGTATCCAGGATCAACTCCAGCATCTCTCCTTTGTAGCTGGAGGAGCGATAAGCCTGGGGCAGTTCCAAGTTTAAATATCCCCTTCTCTTTTACCCCCTGGAAAGGAATTCTTTGTCAACAGGATTGATGTGAGCGAAAGAGGAGAGCAGATCCACAACCCCCTCCTGAACTACAACGTGATGAGTGATTATAATGATGGGCTTCTCATCACTGGCGCTGCAAACTGAGGAAGGACAGAGGGTACTCCTCAGTCGAAATTACTTCCCTACTCGCTTCTTTTTCTGTGCTAGGCACTTAGTAGGTACCCAAACTCTCCAGTAAATTAAATTCTAATTAGATAATAGTTAACGTTTGCCCAGAACATTAGAGATAAAGACTTTAGTGATTTATGAGCCAAGACTACCGTCTGAAACAGGGCTCGATTTCCCAGGAACCTCTGTCTGCCCTGTACCATACAGAAAAGAGAATGGGAGAGAGAAAAATAACTTTCTTACTCCTCTGACAGGCTCCCTTTGGGTCTGAACCATTCTCATCTCTTCCACTATGCATGTAACCAGGAAAGAAAGAACAGCTTTGGTTTTTCTTTTTGCTTGTTTTTTGTTTTTCATCCTGGGCTGTAAGGAGGTAGGGAAATTGGGTGAGTAGGGTATGGTCCTTGTGTTAGAATCACTGGCCTTTTAGTTGTGAAGGGAAGAGCAAATGAGCTTACACAAAAGAATCAAGATTCTGGAGGCATTTTCTTAAAAACGTAAACACCAAGGTACCATATGACCTTGCAATTCCACACTTAGGTATCTACCCAAGAGAAGTGAAGACACAGAGCCACACAAAGACTTGCACAGGGATGATTTTAGCAGTGTTATTCATTAGCATCCAGAACAGAGAACAACCTCAGTGTCCGCTGGTGGATTCAGTGGGTAGATGACATGCGGTATTATTCATGCAATGGGATACTATTTAGCAATAAAAAGGAGTGAACTATTACAGATGCCACGACCTGGACAAACTTCAAAAACATGTGAAGTAGAAGAAGCCAGGCCTAGGAGTCCACCTAGTATATGATGGACATACCCAGAAGAGGCAAATCTAGCCCGCAAGAGAGTAGATTAGTGGCTGCCTGGGGCAGAGGGTGGGAGCTGGGGACTGGGAATACAGTGAAAGGGCATGAGAGATCTAACTGAGATGAAGGAAATGTTCTAAAACTGATTTATGGTGAGCGTTACACAACTTGCTAAATTTACTAAAAAAAGAAAATTGAATTGTATACTTGAAATGGGTGACATGTAATGTATGGCTAAATAAGTTTACTTAGAAGAAGGTTCAGGAGAAAATTACATATTGGCAGCATCCTTTAGCTTTGATCCATCATCAGTGCACGTCCCAGGCTTCGGCGTCCTTGTCCACAGAACAGGCGTGAGGAGCTCTGTGCTCTAGGCCACCACTCACCTGGGCTGAGCTTCCAGAAGGGGTTAGTCCTCTTGGAGCTGTGCCTGCAGGTGGGCCCGCACCTGTGGACCAAGCGCTGCAATTCACTCTACCACCACCCAGCTCTCCCCAAAGGTGATTGCCGGAGCCTTTTCACGCTAAATTAGAATCAAGCTCACTAATCACCCGTTAGAAAAATAAACTGGCTCTGGTTTTAGGAACTTTGTGTTTTTAAACTGGCCAGACTCCTGAGCTGTTGCCAGCAGACCAGGAATAGACATCAGTAGGAGACAGATGGAGTCTTTGAGACTCTGTTTGGGTAATAACAATGTGGTCAATACCTTGTTGGAAATAAAATTAAATGTTATGAGCTACCATCCTTCTCAGAGCACCTTGGCTGCTCTCCGTGTGACAATGACCTCACTAACTGGTTGGTAGAATTAGCTTTATTTCTGTAGGAAACACAGGTGTGTATGTGTGTGTGTAGGGGTTTGGGAGTAGACTGTGACCAGGATAGAAAAGAAAGAAAAGGAAATAGAAAAAGGACAGAGGATGTTCAGCATTACAAATGGGTTGGGATAGATTTCCATGGCCCTCAAAAAACAAACATCGAAACACAAACAAATAGAAAGGTGTTTAAATGCAGCAGGTGCTCTGTGCTTTACGTATAGAGTCTCAGGGAACCCTCTCAGACTACTGGTGTTCTTATCCCCATTTTGCAGATAAAGAAATAGAGGCTAAGGGGGTTGAATGACGTAAGTGGGAACTACTGGGGGGTTGAGCCCCATAAGTAGGAACCACCAACCAAACTTATTCCCGTTTGGGCCAAAGCCCAGGATTCCATCCACAACACCCCATCCTAATAGTCACTCATGGATACTAAATGGTACAAGAAGGGGGGTTGCTAAACAACTAGCCCTGGTTTTCTTCTTACACGAGAATGTGAGAAATCTGTGGCCTGGATACTCCTTCCCCCTTGGTCGTCACACTCGAGTGGGAGATGCTGCGTATTGGGTACAGAACGAGCACTGAGCACGCACCCCATCTTCTTATACCGCCCCCCTCGTCTCAGAACCTTAGAGCTCCCAGCTCCTCATGTGCGAAGGAGAGACTTGAAGTCCAGAAACAGAGAGCCATGTACCCAAGCCCCACAGCCAGGCAGAGCCAGAGATACCTCTGTTCCTGAGATGCACCATTTTACTAGGAGTCTGTGCCTTTCTGGGGGGACCAATTGCTTTATCCTCTTCAGCGAGTTTTTGGTACCTGGAGTGTCTAGGTTAACAGCTCTCATAAAGTCTCCTCACTTAGGCACTGACTTAACTGTCAAAGAATTGTCATTGATTATATCTGGAGCTCCTAGGCTGCTCGCCCACACCTCCTCAGCTAGAACTCTTACTTGCATTTCAAAACCGACATCCCCTTCTGCCTCCCCGAGCATGTCTTGCCCACCCCCCCGTTAGGTGGCCCGTCGCCTGGTTCTCATGATGCTCTGCGAGTATTGCTCTCATCATGTTGACCATAGTGCGCTGTAACTATCGGCTTGCTTGCCTGTTGGTCCCTCGAGACAGTGTAGAAGCATCCTGGGGAGGTCAGAACAGTAACAACACATCTTGAGACAGGGAGATTCTGAGGGCGGGGGCCTATCTTGTGCGGCTTCTAATTCCTAGCCCCAAACACCGCTACTGGCAGATAATTGATATTTATGAAACATTTGTGGAATAAGGAATGGATAAATAAGTCTATAACTGAATGTGAGAAAGCTAAGTGTCACTGGGGCCTTTCCAGTTTAGGGTGAGTCGAAGGCGTAATCCTTGCCAGGGCGAGTTGCTGCCAGAAACGTGCCACGTGTCTGATGTGAACAACACCCAGTAGACCCACAAACTTAGCCACTGGAATCTCTAGCCCTTGAATTCATTCTATCCTCAGATTCCATAAGCCAATGTCAGATTCACTGTTGTTACTCTGTCCTCTCCAGGAAGATATTAAGAACAAAATGTCAAGAAAAGGATGATGCACGTTTTGAAAAGCAAAGGACAGCTCACTTTCCAGGTGGGGTCTGGGGCCCATGGCTTCTCCATGAACTTCTTTTGTGTGCAGCAGAAAAAAAAAAAAAATTCCCAATGGCAGCCCATTGTCCCATGACTTAACACTGGGGCTCCACAGGTAAGAGATGAACAATTGTAAGGGTAATTGAACACTTCAAAAAGTTTTCACAGCGGATCAGCACTGAGCCATCTATCCCAGGTATTTCTGTGATTGAGATGCTGAGAAAATGTACACCTTTAAATGGTTCTCCAATCACTCTTTCGTCTGGGCAAAATAGGACTTGGGACTTGGTATTTGCAGTCTAGATCATAAAAGCAAGTGGTTTGGGAACAATAGTTGCCTAGAGGCTAGACAAAAAAAAAAAAAAGAAAGAAAAAGAAAGAAAGAAAGAAAAAAGGTTTTGCTTGGAAATTTGAGTCCTGACATTTTCGGCGTTGAAAAGATTTCCAGGAATTGAAGATACTTAAATGTCTGTGAGCGCTACCCCTTTATTTGGAAAATGCCATAGAGGTTGTAAGGCACAGAGCCAGCCTGGAACCTAGCTCAACCCAGGAAGCTGAGGCTCGTCGTCACCCAGCTCAAAAGGGCTGATGCTGGAAAACAAACTTGGGTCACCTGATTGCAAGCCCCTTCTCCAGACATTTATGTTATTTTGTTCATTCTTGGGCTCCTCTTGTCCTCCTCTGAGAGCTCACAATTCACAACAGCTCGCGGCTAACTGTAATAGGTGTGAGGGCCATGACCCCATGAAGAGGGACTTCCTATCATCCTCGGTCAAAAAGGTGTGGGGCAAAAAGGGGCCTTCACACTACAGCAAAGATGTCCCCACCACACTGCCGGTTCTTTATTGAGAAAGAGCATGACTTTGGTATCAAAACCCCTTGTCATGGTTTGGTGGAGGAAGCCTCAGTACAAATGCATAAAAAATCTCTATGTCTCTATGACATTCATCTATTTTAAATGTACAATTCAATGATTTTTATGTCTGTTATACCTTAACAGAGTTGTTAAAATATTATTTAAAAGATACATAATAAACAAAGATAATGGATTAAAAGATACATACTATATGCAATTCTCATTCTAGAGAATCCAGAATGGACCCTCCTTAACTCAATTAACTTTGGTTTAATGAGCCCCTGACTTAACAAGTCGCTCTATGGATTTTAGAGATTAATTCCTGGGTTGGAGAGGGTTAACAGATTATTAGCCCCAAGATCCCGAGGGCACAGAATCAGAAAAGCACCCCCTTACAGAAAGTTCCTTGAATAAAGATTTGCTGTTTTCTCCTTTCAATACGTATTCGTTGAACATCTCATCAGTGCCTCTGGGCAGCATAATACGGTAGTGAGAGCAAGAGTTCCGGGGTCGGATAGCCTGGGTTCAAATTTTAGCCCCGAACCTGGTAGCTGTGTGGACCTAGGAAAGGTCAGTGCACATTGCTGAGCCCCGGCTTCCCAGTCTGTGCATCAGAGGTGGTACCCGCATTTACTTCACTGGATACTTGAAAGGACTAAACAAGATGGCGCCTCAACTGATTTTGGATATTTCTAAGTGTCAGGCATGTAGTGATACAATACTTACAAACTTGGTGCCCTGACCTCTAGTGACTCTGACTTTAGTGTTGGAAATGGCCAAGAGACAAGGAATTCCAACTCAGCACGGAATGCTGCCACGGGGAGCTGCAGCTGCCACCAGAGGGGACCCCAAGCCCAAGTGGGACCCCCAGTCAGGATGCTGATGTCCAGACTTACAGTGTAACAAGGTAGACAGTGAAGAGGGGTAGAAACAGGTTAGATGTCACACTGAGCAAGACGTGTTTAACCTGAAGCGTGGAGATGTGCATGTCCCAGTGAGTGCCATAGCCCAGCATTTTGGATTGGTTTCGTTCCTCCCCATCCGTAGGTAGAAAAGTAAATAGCATGTATAGTTTAGGTTTATATCATTCAAACAGTTCAGAGTGTTAGACTTGGGAGGGACATCGTTCAATGCTAGGACAGGGAAGCACTAATGTGTAATGCTGGACCCTAATATCAAGACACATTAAATAATAGACTTTGCATGAGGTGAAGCAACCTAGTGTCGAGTAGTTTGGTTTAGCCCATTGGGTGGTAAACATAGCATCATTCCAGCAGGACTTCTCAGCAACTTTAAAGTGCTAATAGGCAAGAGAGAGGGTTTCTCCTGCTTCCCATATTACGTTGTTAAGAAACAACCCATTTTATTCTTCTGAAGAATCTTGGTGACTGGTGCTCGGAGGAACACACTTTGGGAAATGGTGACTCCATCCAAACTCCTTGTGTGGGCTGGGGGATCTGCCCTATGGAGGGAGAGTGACCAGCCCCATATGTCCAACCCCGCTGGTGGCAAACCCAGGCGGGCCTCAAATCTTCCTTGATTCAACTTTGCTGACTATAGGGCAAAGAGTCCGCACTGTCTTTCTTGGTGGTTTCCAAGAAGAATGAATTGCAGTAGTTTTCCTGGGCAGGAGAATGATAACCATCATAATATTGTGAATGTGAACGAGCTTTCATCCCTGAAGCCCCAGGCACACCAAGAACATGGCTCCACGATGCCTTGACATGAAGGTCTCCTGCAGAGGGAGTTGTAAAACCACCCATGACTTTGAGCAGACCAGTCAACCCACCTCCGGGTGTGTCTGATAGGATTTGAGACTTGCTGAAACATTAACCGATGTAATCGAAAGCACAGCTGTCCTCCGCCCTGGAGGGGAGGTGGTCTGTGTTTAAAAGAGGAG
Organism: Phoca vitulina; assembly: GCF_004348235.1. Taxonomy (NCBI): domain Eukaryota; kingdom Metazoa; phylum Chordata; class Mammalia; order Carnivora; family Phocidae; genus Phoca; species Phoca vitulina. The sequence continues at coordinate 2,553,949 of NW_022589706.1, forward strand.
GGTGGAGGCAAACACACCAGGCTGACACCACGGTAAGGTTATTTGAACAATTTGTGTTTCCTTTTCTCACTGCTTCCACACTAAGCTTGGCTCTTCCGGCGCATTCCCTCTTCCCAATTGATTGTTCCCTTTAGATCCAGCGAGATCGTTTATGAACTTTGGAAATGAAGAATGCCAGGCATTTATTGTCCTAAGAGTGTGTGTGTGTGAGGGGGCTATGCCTGTGTGACAGAGAGAGGGACAGAGGCAGAGAGAGAGAGAGACAGACAGACAGAGAGACAGAGTCAGAGAGAGAGGCACCCAAACCAAGCCTTCTTTCGTTGTGCGACCGGTCAAACTCCCAGTGACATAGCTGAGGGCTAACGTGGTTTGGGGGAGGTTTCCTGTCAGGAGGGGAGAAGGGGTCATCTAGACTAGGAAAGGAAGCCACACTTGTGACCTGCTCTGTACCAGGCACATTCATTTCAGCTGCTCATTGAATTGACGCTTTGTGGGGATCTTTGGGCACTGGATTGATTATTCTCCCATCCAAGTTCTCATCCTTGATTTGTCTGTCCAGTCCAGCTAGCAGGGGGTGGTGCCAGCCTCACAAACAGGTGTTTCTGCCAGAATGCATGTCTTTTCGACTGTGGTTCTCGGGGCCAGCTCTGCCTTGTTCCCTTCCAAGTCTTGGGGAAGTTGCCTCAGAGCCCCAGACCTCAATTTCTACATTCATGAAATGAAGATTTCTCTGAGGGCAATGGTAGGATGATGATGATGATGATTTTTATCTCTAAGAAGAACAGATTTTGGATAGCAAGTTCCTGCCTCCACCTTTCTGTTTCTCATTCTCTCCTTTTTGCTCTTGTTTCTGCTTCACTGACCAGCATCAGCCCATCTTTAATCCCTCTGATTCTCTTGAGTGGCTTTTAGTTTATTCACACGAAGTTCTTTTTTTCTCCAACAGCTGGAGCATCAGCCCCTTACTCTTCTCCCTCTTCTTGCCTTCTTTTTTTAAATTTGGTTTTTACGTTTTTATTTACATTAACATTTTAATTACAAAAATAATGCATTGGGGCGCCTGGGTGGCTCAGTCGGTTAAGCATCTGCCTCCGGCTCAGGTCATGATCCTGGGGTCCTAGGATCAAGTCCTGCATTGGGCCCCCTGCTGAGCAGTCTGCTTCTCCCACTCCCTCTGCTGCTCCCCCTGCTCATGCTCTCTCTCTCAAATAAATAAATAAAATCTTAAAGAAACTGCATGGCCGTTGTAGAAAATTGAGAAAATAAATACAAGGAAAAACAAGAAAATAAAAATCATACAATAAGGATCTTGCCATATTCTGGCTTGTAGCATACACACAAGTAAATGTTATTTTTTTTTTTTGGTAAAAATATGTGCATAATATACCTCCATGAAATCATACCTGAAGGCTGCATAACATATCATAATATGGCTCTTATACTGTATTTTAACAATTTCCTGCATTCATGGTTACAGATTTATACCTTAATGGCATGTCTGGGCTTGAATCCTAGTTCTGCCACTCACGGCCCATGTATTTTTTGAGCAGTCTGCTTGACTTCTGTGCCTCAGTTTCTTTATCTGCATCATAGGGAGAGCTCTGTTCTATGTTTCTTCCAGAGAGCTAGCTCTCACTATTTCTCATTTCTCATCTAATTATAAGTCATTCCTAGACTTATCATGGTTTGCGAATATCGATTTGCGAGATTATTCACTTCTTTTTCCCTCTCTCTGAGTTCATGTTAAGTTTCTAAAAGGCAGGGTCTGTTTCTCAGTTGCTCACAGGATAGGACAACCTATAGAAAGATGCCCAGGACATTGCAGAGTGGAGCAGTGGGTGAACCCCTGAGGGGCAGAGGAGTTTTGGAGGCAGGTGAGGATGGGCCCAGCTCCTAGCTGTTTGGGACAAACTGTGTGGTGTGGGCCCCCGTCTCCTCATTCTTCAGCAGAGACAACAGTGCCTGCCTGCCTCACAGGCTTGCACGAAGGGCCTTCCTCAATAATAGCGGTGATAGCTAGAGCTCACCTGGCCTGGGCTCTAAGCAGGAGAGATGAGCTGGTCTCACCTTCCCAGGACATACAGGCAATCTGACAGCCAAGGCACAGAGCGACAGAGTGTTCATTTGGGAGGCCCCCTGCTGTTTCATGTGTCCAGGAACTGGAAGTGGGCACAGACCCAGCAAGAGGGAGGAGGCTCTACCATCTCTCAAGGCCATGAGAGGGGACGCTTAGGTCTAGAAAACCTCAATTCAAGGTTCACAGTTAGAGCCAACCTCAGGGAGTTTTCCTCTTTATCCATGAGGAGACCCCTCATCCCCACCCCAAGTCAGTGTCTCACAAGCCCAAGTAGGCTTTAAGGCAACATCTTCCAAACTGTAGAGCCGGAAAGGATGAGGAACATGGTGGTGCGTGGGTCAGTGGTCCCCAGCCCTGGCTTGCCCACTGGGAAGGCCTGTATAAACAGACAGTCCCTGTCTATCTCAAGACATCAGAATTAGAGCCTCCACGAGGGAGACCCAGGAACTCAGTTTTCAACGCTTCAGAAATATTTCATAAAACATTTGAAAATAGAAATTCCCGCCCCATCTTCTGATGCTGCCAGCCAACCCCAGGCCGTGCAAAGTGTTTGAGAAGCACAGGATGGGAAGACCTCCGAGGGCCGGGGGTCCTGAATGGAAAAGATGGACAATAATTAAGAGACACACTGGAATAGTCTCACTATGCTCCCACTCCAGGAGTGGGGTTATTTTCTGTGAAAATTCCTCAGCCTTGTGGATGCCGATTAAACATTGTGCATCTGAGTTGGATTTGGTTTGTTTCCTATGCATTTTCCTCCTGTCAGCTGACAGAACAAGCAACAAACTTCCTCTGAACAAGTTTGCTTGATGGTTGACAACTTAGTATGACACATATTTGTCCATCTGGACTCTGTGACCGCTCTGAGAGAGAGGCAGAGAGAGGCCTTCATGGCCCTCATTTATGGAGGACAAAATGGAGATCCCAGGGCTCTGGGAGGCTCGAGCTCTCACAGGTAGCCGTGCTGGAGCTGGGATCCATCCCGCGCCTACCTCACCAGCACTGCTCTTCCCTTCTTCTCACTCTATGCTGAGCCCTGCGCTTCAGGTTGTAGATTCAGAAATCATGGAGATACTCTCACTCTCCAAATAGACACAGCAGGAGCGGGAAGGTTGATCTTCCTTTCGCCATCACACCTCATTCCCATTTCCTACCCACACGATCCACGATCTCATAGGCTGGGCTGAGCATCCCTCCTTCTCATTCATTCTTTAATCTGTCCATCCGATCATTCAATCACAGATTTATACATTTCTTTAGCAATTAGAGCAATAACTCATTATTTATGTGGCACCTACTGCAAACCAGGCAGGCACTATCGTCCTATGTGTGCCATTGTGGATAGCCCCTTAAACAGGCAAGAGGATGGAGGGTGGATAATTAACTCCAGGCACATTTGCTGAGTGAATGAATAAATGGATGGGCATGTGAATAAGGGTAATGAAGGTATTACAGAAAGTAAAGAGAGAAGCACAAGCAAAGAGGCTCTTTTCCCTCTACCGTGTCTCATCAGATGCCAGAGCTGCTTTAGGGAATCAGCATTTCCCAATCCACCATCACTCCCCATTGTGGCATAATGAAAGCCTTCTCTCCTGGCCTTCCATTCATTTCCCTCCTGTTCCTCCTGGTGTCTGGTCATCTTGGGGTCAACGTGATGAGGTCAGCTCCTGACCAACCCCGCAGGACATAAGCACTGTCTGAGTGATCCCTGCCCAGAGCACATTGATGGAAACGCATTTCTGAGCTGCGTAAGGGAGGCCTCCTCTCTCACAAAGGCTGAGCGCTTGAGCTGCCTTCCATGGGAAGTCATGTAATTGTGTTCTGTGGTAAAACAGAGGCTGGAAACTAGAGGCAGGTGGAGGGCAGACAGACATCCCCACGGCTGCAGGTGCTCAGACAGAGGAACAGGAGATGCAATGGCCAGCCAGAGAGGAACAATCACAATTACAGGGAGGTAGAAGCTTTTCAGATCACCATGTTGTCTGACAGTAAGATGAGAACACTTGGTGTATGTCTCTGTTGTTTACGTATCTGTATCTAAATAGATAGATCTATATAGATAGAGCCCATCTATTACTATCTTTCTATCTATCATCTCCCTTTCTCTGTGTCTATATCCATCTATTGATTGATTGGTCTATCTATGCGAAATAGGAACTTGGGGTAAAGCCAAAAAAAAAAAAAAAAAAAAACACCCTTCAACATTACATAACTATTTCAACGATCTTTAATTACATGTCTAACATTAATTCCCTTCAGCCTCATCACCAAGTAACAGGGCAATAGAGGAAAAAGAGGGAAATGAAGCAAAAGAAGAATTAGTGCAATGACAACATCTGGCAATTAGAAAGTTTTCGATCTCCTTTCATTCTCGAAGCTGCTCTGTAATAGAGGGATTATTTCTACTTTTTAGTGAAGCTCAAATAGCCAAAGGATTTTCCCAACTGTCCTTCAGATGTCGCCCAGCTAATGGACAATGGAGTAGGGATACATATATGCCTGCTTCTGAGGCCTTTTTGTTCGAACCCTTAGCTTTTACTGAATCGAGGGCTCACTCAGTGTGTGGGCACCTGATTTGCAGATCGAGTTGAGTTGCAGTATTAGATGTGGTTGAAGGCATGAACAGTCCCTGAAGAGGGTGGCCACCTGATGTTTCCTATTGGATGCTTGACAGGCATCTAACGATTAAAACATCCAATATTTAAGTCACATCTTTCAAATGTCCATCTCTGCAGGCTTCTTTGGTTCTGTAAACGGCACTTTCTCTCACCCCGTTGTGCAGTAGAGGAGTCCAGGAGTCACCTGCTACTATCTGTTACCCGATCTTGGAGATTTTCCCTCCAAAGTACCTCTTGAGTCTGTTCACTGCTCTCCAGCTGACCTCCACCACACCCACCTTCACCTTTGCCTGTCCCCCGGTCCATGAAGGGTGCAGATGACATGCCCAGCCCTTATGGGGCCTCCGTGTGAAGGAACACCAAAGAGGAAGATGGGGACTTCTGATTTCGTCCTGGCAATCTGCACAGCACTTCACACATATTGCATCATACAACCTTCATCCAGAATGTCTGACCTTTGTGTGGCTATTTGTGGGTTATCTGCTTCCTCCACCACATTGTCATGCCAGGAAGAGCGGCTCTCCAAGTCTAGTCCAGGGTCCCACGATTGCTTTCCTTGTCTCTTGGTAAGCATTGCTGGTGTGCTTTGGCCACACTTCTCAAACACAACAGACTCACTGTTTGTATTCCAGAATGTTCCTAGTATTAAAAGAGTCAGGCCACATGAACCATTGTGACATGTAACATTTTTACTCACTTTTCACATAAAAAGTCTCCATTTTTATTTCTACCACTTTCAACACTCTTGCCACTTTTGCACTCATCACATATCATGAACTGAATAGTATTTTTAAAATATGTCAAACTTAGGCTCAAAGAAACAAATTTGGCCAGGCCACTCCCAACAGAAATCTGGAACTCCATTTCTAGAATGTTGTTGAGGCCCACATGTCCTCAGGTTGAGAGCGAGGTCTGTTCACTATGGTTACCATCCTCACCATCTTTGCTACAGGGTTGGGGTTTTCTCAGGATCTGATGGAAGCCAGCCTTTCCTGAGGACCTACGGATGGGCTGGGTGATACGTGCACCTGTCACCCACACTCTTTCATTTGATTTTTACTCCCTGTATGATTGCGGCTTGCAGGGGAGGGACATGAGATGAGCAGCTTGGTGGAGGGTGGTACGCCCAAGCAGGGAGCGTCTGACCCTACAACTGGAGCTCTTTCCTCTGGACCATGATGCCCTCTTGGGTGCTTGCAAGTTCTCTGAAGACCAGGAGTGCTGCCATCTTCCCACTCTGTGCTTTTATAAGTGCTCCACACCCTTCCCAAAGGCAGGGATGTCACTGGGTTGAGAGATTCATATGCAAGAAGCAGACAGAATCCACCCCAGCGGTGCCGATAGGATGGGCATTTGCAGCGTGAGAGGTGCGAGGCCTTGCTGAGTGATGTCACATACACTATTTCACTTGCTTTCTGTGTCCGCCCCGTGAGGTTGGTGGTAATGGGACAGGGTAAACAATGTTGGGCGCTCTGTCACATGAAGATGAGAGCTCTGTGTTGGGTTTACATATTCCCATTAGTCTTTAGGACCACCAGTGAGGTTAGAATTAGGACTCCCATCTTATAGACAAGGAAAATGAGTCACGGGGGGCAGGGGAATTACTCTTCCAAAATCACACAGGTCAGCTGGGTTTAGACCGACAGTTGCGCCCTGCGTCCTGCGCCCTGTCCTGAATCCTTGCGTGGTACTCCCTAACCCTGGGCGGTGCTTGCTTCTGGAAGGTGCCGGAGCTCAGAGAAGGGGGATGGAGGTCACTAGGGTCTGCAGGGAAGGCCTCTGAGAAAAGAGGGGACACTGAGGAGAGACAGAGGGAGGAAGACTGAATATTTGCCCTGCAAAAGTAGCCCCCAGCTACTTCGGACCAAGGAGAACACCTGGGCTGTCACTTTGGGAGGCATCTTACAAGTTATCCCCTGTCACAGGCGGGCCCAGAGACCCCGCAGCTTCCCTGCCGGCTTGCTGTGCTTGCTCCGCCCTTTGTAACCTGGGGAATGAAGCTGAAGTTAATTAGTTCTATTTACTGCATTTGCCTGTCATTTCCTCAAGCTTCACGCCTTCCACCTCCCCATGTTTGATCTAACGGAAGAGAAAATATCTCTGCAGCCTGGATTGTGCTTACTGGGCTTACGCCGCTCTCCGAAAGACTGTGCATTTTTTGCGCTAATTAATTTAAGTACTTCGGTTGCCCTACTGCTTCTCAGAGGCACCTCTGTGTTTCCAGCTTTCCCAATCCGACTTTGGGTTTTTGAAACTCCTGTCACTGTTCAGCCTTCTGAAGATTTTTGCTTCCTTCCGGGGCAGAGCTCAGGAGAACAATTTGACTTTTCCCTTCAGGTTGATTCAGATTAGTGAAAGTCATTAGGGATGAGGAAAGATCCGAGAACATAACTGCTGAAAGGAATTTTTGTAAAGTGTGCTGCTGGGCTGGGTCGTCTTCAAGGAAGAATAAATTCCTTTTGTGTCTTAAGCTGGTTTGGTTGGGTTATTACTCCCATCTTAAAGATGAAGAAACTGAAAATCTTATAGGTTAAATACCTTGCCCCAAATCACATGGTTAGGAGGTGGCAGAATTGGAGTTGGAATTAATCTCTCTGGAAAGTCAGTGTTCTTCTAGCTGCTCTGGACAGCGTCAGGCATTGGAAGATGCTGCCAAAGGCACAGTTCACAGAACCTCGTCCCTGCTCACAAAGTTGGACGGAGAGATGTGCAAACCACTGCCTTCCAAACTGGCACCGATGCCATACTCAGATATGTGGCACGCGACCCAGGAGAATGCAGAGGTGGGGCAGCAATTCTGCTCATGGGCGCCTGGGGAGACTTCTCGGCAGCCATATGGGATGCCTTGTGTCCTCCAAAGCATACATTGAGGGGCGCCTGGGTGGCTCAGTCAGTTAAGCATCTGCCTTCAGGTCAGGTCATGATCTCAGGGTCCTGGGATCGAGCCCCACATCAGGCTCCTTGCTCAGCGGGGAGCCTGCTTCTCCCTCTTCCCGATGTTCCCCCTGATTGTGCTCTCTCTCTCTCTCCCTGACAAATAAATAAATAAAATCTTAAAAAAACAAACAAACCCACACATTGAAGTCCTAACCCCTGGTAGCTGTGAATATGCCCTTGTTTGGAAATAGGGTCTTTGCAGATATAATGAAGCTTTAAGCTGAGGTCATACTGGGGTAGGGTGGGCCCTAAATCCAATAGGACTGGTGTCTTGATAAGGAGAGAAGAGACACAGAGACAGACACACACACACAGAGGAGAACATCATGTGAAGACACAGACACAGGGGGCAGAAATCCACGTGAGGATGGGGGCAGAAATGGGAGTAATGCAGTGGCAAGCCAAGGAATGTCAAGAACCATCAGCAACCACCAGAAGTTAAGAGAGAGAGCATGGCCCTTCCAAGGGCCTTGATTTCAGACTTCTGTCCTACAGAACCAGAAGAGAATAAATTTCTGCTGCTTTAAACCATCCAAATTTGTGGTAATTTGTTACAGCAGCCCTAGGAAATTCATACAAGCGGGTACCACCTACACGGACCTTGGGGCCTGGGTGGTGCTGGGCAGAGGGGAGGAGGTATGGCAGGAGGGGACGACTGCATGCCAGGGAGGGGAGGCAGCTTCCCTATCATGCACTGGGAGCGAGTCTGGAGCTTGGGTAGGCAGGCAGGGGGTTGCAGGTTATGAGGCTGAAGTGCTGGATTGGGACGGTATTTTGAAGGGTGGGCATGATCAGGGTAACCTTGCAGCCAGGGGGAGGGGTGGGTGGGCATGCAACTGTTCTGCACAGTGAGGTGTGAGCAGAAGGGAAGTTGTCATCACCCCCTAGTTCTCTCTCCCCCAGCCTCGGACACCTGGTCCAGGTGGTGAAGCTCAGATGCCGGCTTGCATCCCTGCACGACTGCATGAAGGGATCTGTCCAGGGGAGCTGCCTGACTCACAGCAAACCCTGTGTGAACGAAACAATAAACCTTCGTGCCTGAAGCAACTGATCTTTCTGGGGTTTGTTTGTTACTGTGCCAAACCAGCAATAGGTATTCCAGATGTTTGGAGACAGAATACCAGAATTACACGCATGTCCCACCTCCCCAAAAGACCCCGGGCCATGTGGATCATTCCTCTTTTACTGCGGACTCCTGCTCACAGCCCCTTAAACATATTGAGCACTTATCAAATTAACCAGAGAATTATAGCTGGGATGAGCTCAGGGTTGTCTAGATGGATCCCTCATCTGACCTAAGCTCCCACGGCAAGCCCGCGGCAGGTCAAGGCAAAGCCCCGGCGTCCTGCATCGAGTACTCAAGCCCGCCTTGTTCTTCACACTACACCTGTCATCTAGCCTGTGTCCACACCACTAGCCATGGCCATGGGACCACCGATTGCACGAGGACATTCCCTTTCCATACAGATAGCTGCTGCAGTCTCCTGAGGACGTGTAACCTCACGGGGGGACTTTTACTATCGATGTGGCTTGTCTGTAAGGTGATCCTGTTATAAATTGCAAAAACCCAGATGCTTTTGAGAGAGAAAGGGAACACTGTTCCTAATGGCTCTCGGGAAACAGTGTGAACTTGGACTGTCTTGGGCAAATCGGGACACACCCCCCCACCCTGCTCAGAGGTGGTTTTGGTGAAAAACAGCTAATCTGATTGAGGAGTCCAGGACCTAGGGTATGTGACCTGGCTGCATTAATCAGGGACTCTGTGAATTTGAACAAACTCCGCTTCCCAAGGCTCCAGTCACTTATCTGTAGAGGGGGAAGAATGACAAATCCTCACAACGACTTGGTGAAAATGTATGTGAAAGTGGTGTATTCACTGTGAAAAGCTATAATGCTTTAATTTATCATCATCATCCTTGATGTTGACATTGGTGTTGTTAATGACTGTCATGCTTTAGTGAATTAAAGCCGGGGTTCTTTACCTGTGCTGCTTGCTGGAATCATCTGGGAAGATTTATCAAATAGAAATAAATAAATGTCTTAGTTTGCTGGGGCTGCTGTAACTGGCAACTGCAGAGCGCATGGCTTAAACAGCAGAAATTTATTTTCTCACAGTTTCAGAGGCTAGGAGTCTGAGGCCAAGGTGTGGGCAGGATTCTATCCCTGAGGCCTCCCTCCCAGGCTGGTAGATGGCCATCTTCAACTCCCTGTGTTTTCACATGGTTGTCCCTCTGTGCATCTATGTCTCTATTTCCCCTTTTTTATAAGGACACCAGTCATATTAGATCAGGACCCACCCTAATGACCTCATCTTTACCTTCATTAATTCTTTAAAGTCCTTTTCTCCAAATACAGTGGTGTTCTAAGGTGCCGAGGATTAGGACTTTCAGCATACGATTTTGGTGGGGTGGGGATGGGGGCACAATTCAGCTCACAATAGATGCCTTCCCCATCCCCAGAAGTGCTGGTGTAGTTCAGGGCCAAAACCCATTGTACTGAAGGAATTTCAAAAATAGTCTTGATATGGTGAGTTGGAGATGTTTCTGGCCAGTGCAAAGCCCTTTCCGGCACTGCTGAGTGAGCCTCCGTGAGATTGATTGAACAACTCTGAGCATCTTACCCAACCAGTCCTCTCCCGCTGGTGATGGGAAACGGTTTAGACAGAATGCCTTAGCACTGACACATTGAATAATATTTTGTCAGTGGCTTTGGCTCATTGTGCAAAGGGCTTTCTCTGCTCAGGCAGTGCCTGATTGACCTCAGGGCTTGCATGTGCTCTGCTGGACTGAGTGGGAGGGGGCTGCCTATGGCTCCCTAACTCACGAGCCAGCTGATGGCATGAGATGCCCACATGAGGTCTTAGTGGGATCTCCTTTGAGACTCAGTTTCTTTGTCAATAAAACGAGAACGGACTTTCTGCACCACGTAACTCACAAAGTTGTCATGGAGAACACATGAGCCCATAAATTTGTTGCTTCTATTTTTGTACTGCCCAATATAGCAACCACATGCTCATGTGGCTGCTTAATTTACACTTAATAGCAAATAAAAATTAAAACTTCAGTTCCTCAGTTGCCCGAGACACATTTTAAGTTCTTGACATCCACATATGTGGCGAATGGCCACCGTATTGGCTAGTCCTGATTTGGGATATTTCCACCACTACAGAAAGTCCTGCTGGACGGCGCCACTCTGGGTACTTTCCAGATCTTCCCTCCTGAAGGACACTATCACCACTTAAGCTCTTCTTCCATGTCACATATGAAGTTGAACAGCCGAGACCCAACTCCAGAACGGTCCAGTTTCTAAAGTCTGGGTTCTGTTTCATTACCCCACACTACCTCCGACCTAAAGCTGAATGGACTATTTTTCTTCAGTCCTTAACATCAACAACCCGGGAATCTAACTTGCGAGGCAGTGAGGAAGCTTCTGGCTCTCGAATCTCTGCCAGGGTGTTATCCGGGGCGTGGCTGCTGGGCAGGATGCTGGACTAAAATTTTTGTCTCTGTCTCTCCCTGTCACGCACACACAGACACAGACACACACACACACACACACACACCCATCCTGTCTCATAATTCTTCCTCTGTTGCTAACTACTGAGCAACCTTAAACTAGCAGCATAAAAATCCCTCACTCCCGCTTGCTTATAACATAGGATCCTATTGCCAGGCTGCAGCACCCATACGGACACGTGAGATGCAAGCTGCACGCTTGAGCTGCTACAATGGGTCTCACTCTTCCATCATCACGCGATTGCCTCTCCCAAGCGCTGCAGGCTTCTGCTTTCCTGCCCAACAACTGTCCTCCTCATGACAACCATAAACAGCAACGTGAAACTGACTTGCAGGCAGATGAAAAGCAGATGCTTGAAACCAGCGGGAAGAGCTCACCTGGGAGCCTGTGCTTCCAACTTCAGAGGCAGAACTTTGCTCCAGCGGGAGGTGAAGCCACAGTCAAGGGGGCTCCTGGCAGCTACCTCTGGAAGCTTGCCCACCCCGCTAACCTCTGAGCGTGTCGGGGCCATCTTTCACGTGAAACGATAATCAAGTATTCGATCAGAATGAGTTTTGTTGCGGGTGTCTCAAAACTGTAGGGGAATAAGATTGTGCTTTCAAGTCTGATGTGGACCCCTACGTAGAGAGGGATTGGCCCCTTGAGGGACAGCTCAGGGGAGAACCTGGCCGCTTTGCTGGGGGGGTGTGCAGGGTGCTGAGTGGGGTTCTGCAGGCTCCCCGGGACTGAGGACTGGCATGGAGGCACAGGTCGTTTCAGTCCATTGCAAAAGTTATGCTGCTTGGAGCAGAAGACTCAGGGGAGGCAGAGGTAACCAGGTGGTTCCAAAAGACCCAGTCTTAAATCTGGGTCTGCACTAAGAGCCCAGCATGACCTCAGCAGAAAATAAGAGTTTACATGGAGTGGAGGGTCAACTCCAGACACCATTCTCACTTCAATGGATCCCTGACTGCCCTCAGGATAGAGTCCATACCATGCTGAGGCTCTCTGTAATGGATACTCTGATGTACCCTATCCCCTGGGGGCTTGAGGGATGTATTCCCCCAGCTGCTGGGCAGGCTGCTTCTAGACAACAGTTGGACCTCTTCATCTGAGTGAGGAAGTGGATGAAGGAATGAAAGACAGAAGTGCATCCTTCAAATACATCATCCATTAATTTGGCATTCTCAAGAATATGCCTATAGTAACTAACACATGAGACATAAATATTTTTAAGTCAATTTTGGAAAAGAGGATAAGAGGGTAAAAACAAATAAGCAAATCTAACACATGCAAAGCCCTTTACTATTTTCAGCTTACTGTGGCATATGCGTTCTGACTTCACGCCCAGTGCCTCCCGCCAGGTAGCTGCCCCATGCAACTGGCCAAGACCTTGCACTTGCCCTCAGGGAGCTGCTGATTGAGATGCAGAGGCAACGTGAGCACAAGCAAAGTGAGGGTGACTGGGTATGGAGAGGACGTCCAGGGAGGCCTGGGAGAATGAAGGATACCATTTTGCAGGAGAGTCATTCGATTTACATCTGGGAGGTGGACTTGCTGGGGAGGACAGTCATTCCAGGCAGAGTAAGCTACTGGGCAAGGGCAGGGAGGTAACAATGAGGAGGGAGATGGGCTTTAGAAAGAAAACCCAGGCCTTCTGACTTTGCTAGTGTGAGTCCTGGCACTGCCACCAATGGGACCTGTATGAATTTGCAAAAGCTTGGAATGTTTGAGCTTCTGTTTCCCCGCCAATTTAACATAAAGGGGAAAAGGAAATTAAAAAAAATGCAAAAAAGAATGACCCACCCCCATCTCACTGGGCTGCACTGTGATTTCATATCTGGGGTGGCCCTGGGACAGTCACCTTCATGAATTCTTGGTCAACTCCCAAGTGGGAATCCATCTATTTGCCCTGATATTCTTACAGAGCTGTAGGGAAGGCTAAGTAAAACCTGAAGGTCACTTAAAATATTAAGTGTTGGGAAGCTGTGAGTCACTATTTAAAACTTTTTATTTTAGTGGGTCTCTGTAAGTCCATATTGAAGGATAGCTGGCGGATCTATCTAACACAAAACCCAACTATATGCGCACACACACAGGCAGACTCACAGAAATGATGCTTAAAAGTGTCTGGTCCACCTGTCAGATGTAAATGTCCTGGATCTTGGCTATTATGTGATCCTGTCCTCATGGTTCTCTTTGTTGATTGTATTTCTGACTCATGTCACCTGGAGAAGCATGGATCCTCCTGATAGGAGCAGATATCTCTTCATAGTTTTTTCTCCCTGGGATGGCTGCAGGAGGAGGAACTCCTATGACTTCACAGTCAACGAGATCCCATCTTTAGGTTCCCTTCACCTTTCAATCAATTGTTCTAGCAATAACCCCATCAACAATTGCCTACTGAACACCTACTTTGTGCTAGGCTCTGTGCTATGTACTGGTGACACAGGTGACCAGAGAGACATAGTCTTTGCCCTACGTGCCTGCTGTCCTGAAGCCAGAAAAGAGCCTATCATGGTTGTCTTTAGGGACTGATTTCCTTTCTCTTACCTATCACTACCAGCTCAGAATTTCCTGCTGCCACCAGGATCGGTGCCACAAGTGACCAAAGACAACACACCAGGAAAAGAGACAGTGCCACATGCAGGCGTATGGTCATAGGATGGTCACAGGGTGGAGGTGTGTACCAGCATCCCCACAACCTCAAACTTCCTCTAATTTCTAATATACCCCTAACAAACATTCAAAATTAGGTCATGACAATCCACAGTAACAACACAATTGTAAACTTTCAGTGTCGCAAAGCAATGTCTAGATGTCCCAGAGAGAAATCCCACCATGACTTCTCTGGGCATCAACCACACCAAATATCTCACGGTTCCTCAGCTCTTTGATCTCCTATGTTGTTTATAACTCTAGGTCCCTGAATCATGGTACATGGAAATCCCTTTTTCTGTTGTCAACCCCAATGAGCTTGGCTATGTGCAGCAGGCCTGATGCTTGGTTTGTGTGTTGAAGAAACAGCCATCCTACGTTTCTGCCCAGGCATTTTACAGTGTGACAACCTGCTTGCACCCAGAGTCTGGACATTGAGATAAGCACTTGAATTTAGGATGCCTGCCACCAATTCCTGCTTTGCTTTTCTCCAGGGCCACTTTTCAAATAACCACATAGAGTTAGCCCTTGAAAAGTTAGTGACCTCTGCCCCAACCGCCTTATAAGTAGTAGTTGTGACCCTGCTCTTTCTCTCCTGCACTCATGACCAGGGACAGAGGACTGCTCCCACCCCTGGTTCATTGAGTCCCTATCCTGAGATCTGTACCTAATAAACCTTGTGACTTTATCTCCTTTGTGTGAGTGTATTGAAACTGCACCTCTAATCAAAATGGCCCTGGGCTTTTCACTTCCCCAAAGTGGGACCTGAGAAGCCAAGGGAACTACCTGCCCACCCTGTGGTGGCTTGTGCCTCCTCAGCCAGCGGGTCATAATCTGCATATTCTTAATTTAGCACATGAGCCCCAGGATATCCAACACAGTTTGGAAGAAGGGACTGGGGAAGGTAAAGTGTTCTGCATCACATAGAGTGGAATTTGGGTGGCACAGGAGTAGGGAGGCGAGAAGGGTTCATACACGGTGGTGGGAAGAGGGAGGAGCCAGGGGGATGTTGGGAAGCTGAGCACTGGGGGGCGGAGGGGGGCAAGGGTTAGAGCAGCAGGGAAATGTGGCCCCAGGGATGGAAGTCTGTCAATGGTGATCGCCAAATTGTGGGTGGTGGCAAGTATGATGTCTCCATGCCTCTTCACCCCTACATTTCCAAGCTTTGCTTCACGGACCAGGCTTACCCTGGCTGTTGCTACAGTGAGAAGTGGGGACAGTCTCAGGATGATGATTGCTCACATTTACTTATGTGACCTCATAATAACTTAACATTGTGTTTACTAGATGTGAGGGCCTCCTCTATCACATCCCATGTACTGACTCAGTTACACCTCACAGCTGTTGTGCTGATATCTTCATTTTACAGATGAGGAAACTGAGGCACAGTGAGGTTTAATCTTTGGTATGGTCTCCCCCCTAGTAGAAGGCAGATCCCAGGGTTAGGCTCAGACAGCCTATACCCTGCAGCCCAGAACATGGTAGAGACTCAGGGGGGAGACCAGGGTGAGGCAGGTTTCCAGAGGCATTCACTTTGGGAACAAAATTTAAGGGGGCACCAAAAAACTCAGTAGTAACCAAGCTGAATACGGTTAGACAGCAATCTTTTTTTTTTTTTTTTAAGATTTTACTTAATTATCTGAGAGAGAGAGCACAAGCGGGGTAAGGAGCAGAGGCAGAGAGAGAGGGAGAAGCAGACTCTCTGCTCAGCAGGGAGCCTGATGCGTGCTGGGATCGAGCTCATGACCTGAGCTGAAGGCAGACACTCAACCTAGACAGCAATATTTTTAAAATCAAAATTAATGCAAAAAATCCATTATGAAAAAAAATCAAATTTCAAAATAAAGACCATGTGAGTATTACTGATTTTCTTTTTCCCACTGGCTACAAATATGGCTCAGCGCAATACTAAGGGGAGTCAGATTTTCCTGACTTGTCCTCCACTCTGAACCAGAGATAGCTCTGAGAAGTTATTTATGCTGAGATTCATAAAATTCTTAGGTAAGGCTTAAACTTCTGCTAAAGCATGAGAAGGGTATTTGTGCCAATCCTTGCTAGATCTCAAGGGTTAGAAGGTCCCAGCTGATGGCAGGATAACTGCCCCATGTCTAGTGCATTTACACCTACTGTTTGTTCTGCTTGTGGTGCTCAAATTGAATCTCTTCTTAAAAAAAAAAATCATTTGATTGTGGTAACAGCATGAGATCTACACTGCTCTTAAATTTTTAAGTGCACAAGACAGTATTGTTCACTATAGGTACAATGCTGTGCAGCAGACCTCTAGAATTTACTCATCTTGCTCAACTGAAACTGTACCTATTGATCAATAACTTCCCATTTACCACCCTCCCCCCAGCCCTTCACTTTTCTACTCATTGATTCTATGAATTTGACTGTTTTAGATGCTTCATGTATGTGGAATCATGTCATGTGTCTTTCTGTGACTGGCTTATCTCATTTAGTATAACGTCCCATGGTTCATCTGTGTTGTGGCATCTGGCAAAAAGTTCTCTTTTAGGGCCGAATAGTATTCTGTGGTCAGATAGACCCCACCTTCTTTATCCATCCTTCCCCTGATGGACATCTAGGTTGTTCCCCCATCTTGGCCAGTGCGAATAGTGCTGTGAGAACTTGGGCCACAAGAAGGAGTGCAATGAAGGATGAAAATTTCCTTTGAAAGACCTTCCTTGATCCCCTCCTGTCTGAGCTCGGGCTCCGGCTTCAGCCAGAGGTGGCGGGCAGCCCTCTCTACGATGCCAAGCACCCAGCCCTTGTTGCCTCTCAAAATGGACAATGTGCTCCTGTTGGTGTCCCAGCGTCTCGTCAGTGCCCAGCCTGAAACAGGGTTCACTTCACGCTTGCAAAGGGAGTAAATGTGCTTGGGGGGACTTTTAACCCTGTTGTGCTAAGATTCTACATGCCTCTTGAAATATCAATCCCTCCCCTTTCTCAGGGTGAGAACCTTACAAATCAGCAGAGTTAAGTAGAAGTGACTTAAGTGCTTAAGTCAGATACACTTGAGTTTACATACTTAACTATGTAACTTTGGAGACAGTAATACATATAATCCTTACTTAATCCTTAGGATGATTTTATGACATAATGCATGTACCAGGTACATGTTGGGTATTTTTAAAATGGCGCACATGTGCACACATACACACACATTACAGTTTTATGTACAGAGATCTGTTTGGAAATTTTCAAATTCTAATTGCATTTTTTTAACTTTAATGCTTCATTTAAATACAACACAATCAAAAGCAAATTAGAGGCTGAACTGTGGAAGGTGAAGGTTTATTTTCAAACCCAGAGAGCTTTGGAAGAAGAGACTCTCTATGGCCCTTATGTGTCAGCTGGTGAAATAGACCCAAGCCTTGAGGTATTGAGTGAAATGGTCCAATAATGGGTTTTCAGGACAAGCTATCAGCTTTGGAGCAGATGTGCCCCAGCAAATCTGTTTTGTCAAGAAGAAATTCCTCACTGTCAGTGAACCTGGGCCAAGGAAGATAGAAGTAGGAGGCAGAAGCCAGCCACCAGGCTCTATGCCTCTTGGCAGGGAGCATGACTTCCTAGCCACACTACTGTAGTCAAGCTTGGGAAGCCTGTCTCCTCCAGGCCATGCTGGTGTGGTGGAGGAAAGCTGTCTCCTCCTACCTGCTTCTTGCTTTTTTATAGATAAAACTCTGAGTGTTCTCATGGGCAAATGAAACTCTTTGACTCACAGAAGCTTAAGCAGCCAGCATTCAAACCATTACTTCTAACTATTCATTGCCCACCAGGATGGACTTGATGCATATGTTTCTATAGGAACGGGGTTGATCCCAGCATTATTTTCAAGGCCAGGGATTTAGCAACAAGAAAAAATTGCCAAACTAAGATTCTTGTTATCTAAAGTACACTGAAGAAGATATTTTTTTTTTCTTTCTTTCTCTTTCTTTCTTTTCTTTCTTTCTCTTTCTTTCTCTCTTTCTTTCTTTTCTTCTTTCTTTTTTTCTTCTTTCTTTCTTTCTTTCTTCTTTCTTTTTCTTTTTCTTCTCTTTCTTTCTTTTATTTCTCTCTCTTTCTTTCGAAGAAAATATTTTCAAGGCGTCCTTCCTGGACCTTCCTCCCTACCCTCAAGCAGATTCTTCCACACTCTTGTATTGCCATCACTGAACACTGTGTGCACCTCAATCCCAACATTCCCTAGGGGAACCTCTCAGTCTTGCCCTAGACTGTCCACGCCCCAGGGCAGGAGCTGGGACTTACTTGTCCATACTTAATGGGTGGGTCCAGGTTCTGCGATGCACAGGAGACATGGCTTATCATAGCCTGGTCTTGAATTTACCACCAAAACTTGTCCATCAAGAGATTATTCCTTCTGTCAACTGTTTCCTTTTGTGACTGGTGAAAAGTGGGGACTTGGCAAGTGCAGATACAGTCTCAGGCTTGTTGGGGGAAGGTCAAGGTCTTCCACTCCTTTCTTTATCTGACAACAGTTGGACTTTGAACAATGTGGGAATGAGGGGCATCAACCCCCTCTCAGTCAAAATCCACACCTGACTTTGACTCCCCCAAAACTTAACTGCCAGTAACCCACTGTTGACCGGAAGCCTTATTGATCACATAAAAAGTCGATTAATGTATTTCATATGTTATATGTGTTATATACTGTATTATTACAATAAAGTAAGCTAGAGAAAAGAAAATGTTATTAAGAAATAAGGGAGAGAAAATACATTTATAGTATGTACTGTAGCTATCAAAAAAAATCCACCTATAAGTGAAGCCACACAGTTCAAACCCATGTTGGTCAAGGATCAACTGTATTTTATGTGAGACATTTGAGCTTGTGGATTATGAATTTGAGTTTTCTTTAGGATTGGGAAATAGCTAGACATCTGTCACCTTTGGACCTTGAGTATTATTAGCAGAAACTGTTATCATTTACCCCAGTGAAGGCAGGGGCAATTTAAGACAGAAACTTTTGAAAGTTGGAAGAGCACTTAGTTTATGGACATTCCACTGAGCGTTCTGGTGGGACTCATAGGAAAAGGCCATATTAAATCCATCTGCAACACAGAAGTGAGCCCAGAACTGGCTCTACACCAAGCACCTACCATGTCCTAGGTGAGGCCTTTTCTGTCTGTCTCCATAATTCTGAGAGATAAGTATTATAATCAGCATTTCACAGAGCAGGGAGTTAACTAAAAAAATGCTTCATTACAGCCTTCAGCTGACTTATAGAACACATTATTCTCGGTGAAGCGATACAAAAGTAAAGAACACTGACACCTTAGCTGTCCTAAAGCCCATAGACATTTTTGCTTTGATCCTCAAAAGGCGAGCACGGGTGAGATTTTGCACAGAAAGAGCACTAGGTCAGTGCTCATTTCACTACCTCTAATCATGCCAAATTCACTTGTTCTGCTGTGACCTCTCTCTGGACATGAGCTCCTGGCAGTTTCCCTTTTTTTTAGGTCAGAAACTGGGATACATCATTGTGTTTTGTATTTCACTTGCATCCTGGTGTTACAGGACAGGCTCCTCACCCTGTTACTGATCTTCTCAGCAAAACATCTCATCGTACAAATTATCATGTAATGACACGTTACATTGTTTTGGTTCCACTGAACCAATTAAGACTTTCTCCATGTATTATCTCAAGTGACATCAGAGGACCTCCATCTTGAGACATCTCTGCTTTATAAATGAGGTACCTGGAGAATTTATCTGAGTCTCAAATGTCAACTAAATTTTGGAGCTGTTACCATCTATGACTCCAAGTTCAAAGAACCAACAACTAAGAGGCACCTGATGCTAGGCATTTCCCATGTACCCTACGTACATTATATTCGTGTAACCCTTATCTAGAAAGTGAAGGAGGAAAGATTGCAACTGTGGTCTGGTTGATTTTAAGGCTTAATCTCTTTTCACATAATCTTCTTTCAGAGAGACCATAATCATCTATCTTCATGATCAAACATGCTGCCATTTCGAGTATCTGACATATGAAAGATGGTGGAGAAAATCGGTGCTATTATATTCCTTTTTCAGATAAGGGATTCCAAGACTCACAAAGATCTTATATGGGTTCAAAGAACCTGTGAATGGCAGAGAGAAGATAAGGATAGGCTTTCTGGTTTCAAGTCGTTGGTTGCCCTATTATCCTAGACTCCTCCACCTTAATGCCTGAAGCTTAAGAAAACAAAGTAGCTAGATTTTATTTACTAGTAACCTTCTAAATGCTCAGATAATACACTTATTTTCATCCCTGAGAGAAGGGAGGTCTGCTTTTCCTGGGAAGAAAGAACCAGTGGTCTTCCCTGGCACAGAAGGAAGCATGTTTTTCAGACCTTACAAAGCATTCTCAGGCTAAGAAAGAATTTTCCTTCCATGTATATACCTGGCAAGCTCCTACTTGTCTTCAATATAATACTTCTCACCTGTCCTTCCTACCTGAGTAGGTATAGGTGCCCTTACTTCTGTGCTCCTGTCTTACCCTTCACTTTCTGCTGGTACTTAATACATATTATTGCTTAGAAACTCCTTGCTTACTGGTTCATTACTGTACTGGCTCTACTGGATTGTTAAATTTGGGACTGAGATGTCTCCATCTATTTGCCCCTAGCAGCCAGCATGGGGCTTTGTACATAGGAAATAAATGGATGAATGGATGCACAAATGAACAGACACTGGATTGGATTAATATATAGATAAAGAAGATAATAAAGGATTGATTCAACTGAAGGCTTAATTTAGACATTAACTGATCCTATTTCAATGACTGAATTATAAAGAGAGAGCTGGATATATCTACATATGCATATATAGCTTGAATAGCCCTATATTCATATCTATGTTTATCAACATCAACATTATGTGCCCATATAAAAATCTTCCTGATCCTACATGCAGAGATCACTGTTAACATTTTAGTGTGTACCCTTTTAGACTTTTCTGTACCTAGAATGGCACAGTGATCTTTGACATGGCCATTTTTAGCTGTTTTACCTTTTTCCCTATACCTCTGTGACTTATCTTTGTATTTCACATGAATGTACTCCTATTTTACAATCAGAAAAAACAAAGTTTCTTTAAAAATCTTATTTCTTGGGGCACCTGGATGGCTCAGTCAGTTAAGCATCTGCCTTTGGCTCAGGTCATGATCTTAGGGTCCTGGGATTGAGCCCCATGTTGGGCTCCCTGCTCAGCCAGGAGTCTGCTTCTCCTTCTCCCTCTGCCCCTCCCTCCAGCTTGTGCTCTCTCTCTCTCTCAGATAAATAAAATCTTAAAAAAAATAAAAATCTTATTTCTTATATTAAACAAACCTAGTACCTTTTAGGCATTAAATAGAGATAATAATAGCTGCTGAGAAGAGCTAAAACTCTATAAAGGATTACTATGTTTAAGATAAAGTTCAAAGCATTCTACGTGTATTAAGTCATTTAAGGACAACTTAATGAGATTAGTGTTATTATTACTTACACTGTATAGAAGAAGAAATTGGGGTACATATAGGTGTAATAATTTGTTTTAGGTCACACAGCTGAGAAGTCACCAAACATAATCTGACTGATTAAGGGGGGGGGGGGAGCTAACACTGGTGTTTTTCATATACATTACCTATTTGATCCTTATTTTTATTCCATGAGGTGGATTATTATTATCTCCCACTGATCCAGGAAATTGTAGCACAGAGAGGTGACATTAGTAATCCAGTCTTCTTGTCTTAACGACTGGCATAGCCCATGTAAGAGCCAAACTCCTTAATCCTTCCATAACAGCATATAGGGCTGTTAATGTATTTTAGATTTATTTATTGATGTGTTTATTTGTTTGTTCATTTATGCATATATAGATTAATTTTTCATATACACACAAACCTATTAATACTGCTGGGCACATGGCAAGCAATACCAACTTTGCACAGAATGCTGTCTGATACTGTTTTCCCACTTTAATGGATAGGGTAGCCCCTGAATCCTTTATTTCTGAAGATTAAATCTAATGAAATAATGTATTCAAATATGAATAGCACAAAGTCTGGCATGTAGGAAGAGCTTAATTCATAATCATTGAATGAGCATTTGCAAAACCTTGATGAATCACATCAAGCAAAGAACACACCAATCCAAGGGATGTGTTACTTTTCTTCATATAAAAATAAAAACATCGTTGATAAAACTGAAAACATGGAAGTTATCTTTTATTCTATTTTTAATTAAATTTTTGTCAAAACACAATTAAAAAAATTGAATTCCATATCAAGAATGAGAGAATGTCTTTGATTTCTTATAGCATAATGAACTAGATACCTGACTGAATCTTCCACAGAAAACAGTTTTAAAAAAACAACTTACTTTGCAATCAATTCCTGGGAAAAGTAAGGACTTCCCAGAGAGAGCCTAATATTTGAATGAAGATGAGAACCCAGAGATGGAAGCAGAACGAAGAAGCTAGCTGTCTCCTTGCTGGAATTGCTACTACAGGGGAAAATTGTCTTTGATTTTCATGGCGTCACAGAATGCAGTGGACTTGAAATAGGGCTCAGATTGTCTACACTCTGGAGAGTCCAGACCCCCTTATAAATGGGAGTCTAAAGGGTTAGAGCCTCAGTTTAAGAATGAACTGGAGAGAAGCCCACCTTTTCTACTCTCTAACATTGGTGCAGAGTAAAGAGGACAGTGTTTCCCCATGAGAATTCATAAATACACATGGGTTTTTAGCCTAGAATGTCTAAAAACCTTAAGTTGAGAAGGTAGAGTAACTAAGCTCTGTTTTTGCAGTTCCTTCAAGAATTTGACAAAAGCAAACACAAATCCTGTCTAGAGGAGCTTACCTTCAACCCAGGCCTCAATGAATTCCCACAAATTAATTTCTAAGAAAAATGAGCATGCACACAAAATCAGAAAACCCTTAAAATAACAAAGCACCAAAGTAAGATGGAAGAAACACTAGACAACAAAATCAGCTACTCAGTCTTTAGATTTTAAACTTATCAGACAAAGAATATACACCAAGTGTGTATCTCATATTTAAATAAAAAAGAAGAGACTTCAATATAAGAAATTTTTCTCAGAAATGGTGAAAAACATCAAAACAGAGAATCAGGATTCCAATGTATCCAAAGCAGGATAAATAAGAAGAAGTTCACACCTAGATACAGCATAATGAAACTGTAGAAAACCAAAGACAAAGAGAGGAACCTACAGGCATCCAGTGGGAAAAGAAATATCACCTTCAAAAGAATGGCAATTATATTGATAGTTGATTTTTCAGCAACAGCTAATAACAGTAGTGGTTAGAAAAGAGTGTAGAAAAATAATGTCATGGTTTGAACTGTCAACCTGGAATTAAATGTCCAATAAAGATATCATTTTAAGAATGAGGGCAAAATGGTCGAGTTTCATTCTTCTGTATATAGCTGTCCGATTTTCCCAGCACCATTTATTGAAGAGACTGTCTTTTTTCCATTGCATATTTTTTCCTGCTTTGTCAAAGATTATTTGACCATAGAGTTGAGGGTCCATATCTGGGTTCTCTATTCTGTTCCATTGGTCTATATGTCTGTTTTTGTGCCAGTACCATGCTGTCTTGGTGATCACTGCTTTGTAATAAAGCTTGAAATTACGCAACATGATGCCCCCAGCTTTGATTTTATTTTTCAACATTTCCTTGGCGATTCGGGGTCTTTTCTGATTCCATACAAATTTTAGGATTGTTTGTTTTAGCACTTTGAAAAAAGTCATTGGAATTTTGATCGGGATGGTGTTGAAGGTATAGATTGCTCTAATACCATACACAAAGATAAACTCAAAATGGATGAAAGACCTCAATGTGAGACAGGAATCCATCAAAATCCTAGATGAGGAACATAGGCAGTAACCTCTTTGACATCGCCCACAGCAACTTCTTTCTAGATACGTTGCCAAAGGCTAGCGAAACAAAAGCAAAAATGAACTTTTGGGACTTCATCAAGATAAAAAGCTTTTGCACAGCAAAGAAAACAGTCAACAAAACAAAGAGGCAACCCACAGAATGGGAGAAGATATTTGCAAATGACACTACAGATAAAAGGCTGGTATCCAAGATCTATAAAGAACTTCTCAAACTCAACACCCAAAAAACAAATAATCAAGTCAAAAAATAGGCAGAAGACATGAACAGACACTTCTCCAAAGAAGACATACAAATGGCTAAAAGACACATGAAAAAATGTTCATCATCATTAGCCATCAGGGAAATTCAAATCAAAACCACATTGAGATACCACCTTACACCAGTTAGAATGGCAAAAATGGACAAGGCAAGAAACAACAAATGTTGGAGAGGTTGTGGAGGAAGGGGAACCCTCTTACACTGTTGGTGGGAATGCAAGTTGGTACAGCCACTTTGGAAAACAGTGTGAAGGTGCCTCAAAAAGTTAAAAATAGAGCTACCCTATGACCCAGCAATTGCACTATTGGGTATTTACCCCAAAGACACAGATGTAGAGAAAAGAAGGGCCATATGCACCCCAATGTTCATAGCAGCAGTGTCCGCAATAGCCAAACCGTGGAAAGAGCCTGGATGCCCTTCAACAGATGAATGGATAAAGAAGATGTGGTCCATATATACAATGGAATATTACTCAGCCATCAGAAAAGATGAATACTTAACTTTTACATCAACATGGATGGGACTGGAGGAGATTATGCTAAGTGAAATAAGTCAAGCAGAGAAAATCAATTATCATATGGTTTCACTCATTTGTGGAACATAAGGAATAGCATGGAGAACATTAGGAGAAGGAAGGGCAAAATGAAGGGGGGGTGGAAATTGGAGGGAGAGATGAACCATGAGAGACTATGGACTCTGAGAAACAAACTGAGGGTTTTAGAGGGGAGGGGGTTGGGGGATGGGTTAGCCTGGTGATGGGTATTAAGGAGGGCATGTACTGTATGAAGCACTGGCTGTTATATGAAAACAATGAAGTGTGGATCACTACATCAAAAACTAATGATGTATTGTATGGTGACTAACATAACATAATAAAATAAAATTAAATTAAAAAAAGAATGAGGACAAAATAAAGACTTTTTTTTGGCACCAACAAGTGTTTTCTTACAATAAGCCTTGACACTAAAAAAAAATTCCAAATTGTATTCTTCATACAGAAAATTAATTGCCCTAAATTGAATGCAATGCAAATTCTCTAAAAAATTCACAGAATAATATCATGGGGATTATTTCCTATGACCACCACACTATGAGGTTAGAAATCAGTGACAAAAAAGACAATTAAAAAAATCCAAACTTATTTGGAAACTAGCAAGCCATGAGTCAAAGAATAAATGATAATGGGAATAAAAAGATTTAAGGCAGAACAATAATGTAGAAATATAGAAATGAAATAGTTATATTAGAAAAGGAGAAAAGCTAAAATTTAATCACTGATGCACTAACTTTGTAGATCTGTTATATAACAAAACCACAATGCCAAGAACGCAGACAGAAAGAAGTAGCAAAGAGCAGAAGTTACCAAAATAGAGCATGGAATTACAACCGAGAGGACTAATAAAATTTATGCCCTGTGGCAAGCTTGATCAGAAATAAAAGGGAAGGCAAAATTAGAAATGAAAAACGAGACATAACTAGGGCTACAACAGGTTAAAATGCTAAAGGAATATTAGTGACAAACATGTATTTAGAAAAATATATATAACAACAAAAATTACCCATGAAGGACTATTAACCAAAAATGATACTTTTTATAACTGACAATGATACTGAATCAATAGTTGAAAATCTTCCCCCAAGGAAATACCTGTCCAAGAGTTTTATTGCTAAAGGAACAAATTATTCCCTACTACACACTCTTGTCAAGAATAGAAAAATTGGTAAATACTCTAACCCATTTGATGAAGCTAGCACAAACCTGATGCCAAAGTCCAGCAAGGAGAGTAAGAGAAGAGAAGATTATAGGCCATTGTCACTAAAGCCCATTAATGACTCATTGGACCAATATGCTTGAAATAAAAATATGTCATGACCGAGTTGTGTTTATCCTAGAAATTCTAGTTTTGTTGAGCACTAGAAAATCTACTGATACAAATCACTACACTAAGAGAAGGGGAAAAGAAAATATACCTAATTATCACAAACAAATGATTAAATTTAATATTTATTTGTAATAAAAATAAACAGATTCCTGGCGACCTAATATCTTTAATCTGGTATTTGAAGCCTACCAAAATCTGGAAAGAAGCTCTCATGCTTTGTGCTGAAACACTGAAAGTATTCCCTTGAAGATTAAGAACAAGGGTGCTTCCTATAACTACTTTAATTTATCCTTGTTTTGGATGTTCTAACCAGTGCCGTCAGGCAAGAATAAAAAAGAATAAAAAACGAAAAGGAAGAAATAAAATTCAATTATTTGCAGATGATATTGTCATCTACATAGCAAAACCTGAAGAATAAACTGACAAATAGAATTATAAAGCATAAGTAGGCCAGCTGTATATATATCATCTCTAAAAATGTATTGCCAATGACAAACACAAAAACATGGAATTTTGATATCTTGATTTATTATTTTTTTGAGAGAGAGAGCGAGCGAGCATGGGGGGTTGGTGGGGGGCAGAGGGAGAGGAAGAGGGAGAGAGAATCTCAAGTAGACTTCCCACTGAGCACAGAGCCTGACAGGGGGCTCGATCTCTCGACCCTGAGATCATGACCTGAGCTGAAACCAAGAGTTGGTCACTTAACCAACTGCACCACCCAGGCACCCCAGGAATTTTGGTATCTTAACATTAACAATATTAAAATATGTGAAATGCCCCAAAACAAATCTTTCAAAAGATGGTAAATTACAGTGTTTGGGAACAAAATTATAAAACATTATGGAAGTATGTTGAGGAAATTTTCTCTCTGTCTCTGTCTCTGCCTCTCTCTCTCTGGAGACATATAATATACTCATGAGTTGGAAACTCAGTGTCATAAAGATGCTGTTTCTCTTCAAAGTTATTGATAGATTCAATGTAATTCCAATTAAAATCCCAAAAGGGGTGTGTGTGTGTGTGTGTGTGTGTGTACTGACAAATTGATCCTAACATTTAAGTTAAAAAGTAAACATTTAAGAGCCAATTCACTGATGAAGTTCACACGAGGGACATAAATTCCAAGATATCATGAATTACTATAAAGTTATACTAATTAAGACTTCTGTAATTGACATAGGGTAGCTACTTTATTCATGATACAAGAAGGGAAAGCCCAGAAAAAAATCCCCCTGTGTATGACAGAGCTGGCACTGTGGACCATTGTGTAAGGGATTGACTTTCTCATATATGGTAATGAGAAAATTGTGCACCTGAGTGAAAAAAAATTGATCCCCCTTACTTCCTATCATGCATAAATTAACCAACTCCAGGCTGATGAAAGGCCCAAAAGAAAAAGACAAATATTATGATGTTTGGAATTCAGTAGAGGAAGGTAACCTAATGAAGGAAAGTTTCTTTAAACAATATACAAACTCAAAAAATCACAAAGAAAAGTTTGGTCTGCTCCACTGCTTCAAAATCATGGTCACTGAAAGAAAACATCCTAGAGGAATGAAAACTTAAGTCCCAAACTGGGAAAAATGTACAGAATAAAAAAATAACTCATACCAATCAACATGAAAAAGGCAAAATGTCTGATAGAAAGGTGGGCAAAAGATTTAAGCAAGTACTGTATGCATACGAGAAAAACAATAGCTAACAAATATTTGGGTTTTTAAAAAAGATTTATTTATTAATTTTAGAGAGAGAGTGAGCAAGTGAGTGGGTGGGAGGGGCAGAGGCAGTGGAAGAGAGAATCCTCAAGCAGGCTCCCTGCTGAGCACAGAGTCAGATGTGGGGCTCGATCTCAGGACCCTAAGATCGTGACCCAAGCTGAAATCAAGAGCTGGGCACCTAACTGACTGGGCTACCCAGGCGCCCTGCTAACAAGTATTTGAAAAGATGCTTAACTGCATCTGTCATCAACAAAGGTAAATTAAAATCACCCCCGAGTTGGGTAGAGATAAAAACTGCTAGTATAGAGGGTGGATGAGGTTCTAAAGCAGCCGGGTCACTTACACACACTTGTGGGCACGTACAATGGCTGGGTGACTTTGGAAACTATGACTTTGTCTAGTAAAGTTGAAGATATGCCTTCTCTGTGCCCCAGCAATGTTAATCCTGATCATATACCCCTATATACAGATAACTCTAGAATATGTGCCCCCAAGGCTAGAATATATGCTCTAACAAACTAGAATGTTTTTAGTAGCACTGGTGTAAGCAAAATCTGGAGAACAACCCAATGTCCATTGACTAGACAGTGGATCATTAAATAGTATTTTATGCACATAAAGAAATAGTATATAGCCATGAAATCAAAGGATTTATGGCTCTCCATGATAGCATGGATTATTTTTGGAATGTAAATTGGGGCAGTTATAAAACAGATTGTGGAATAATAGCTAGTACTTATGGAGCCCACACTGTGTGGGCACTACTTTCAATGTCTTACACAAATGAGCTCCTATTCATGGGAAGTGGGTACTATTATTTCAATTTTGCAGTTGAGAAAAGAGGCACAGGGACATTTACTAACTTGCTTAAGGTCTCACAGCCCATAACTGGAGGAACCAGCTGTTAAAAACCAGGTAGTCTGGAGGAGGAAGAGCAAGATGGTGGAGCAGTAGGAGACCTAAATTTTGTCTGGTCCCAGGAATTCAGCTAGATAGGGATCAAACCATTCTGAACACCTACAAACTCAACAGGAGGTCGAAGAAAAGAATAGCAGCAACTCTCTGAACAGAAAAGCGACCACTTTCTGGAATGGAGGACGTGCAGAGAAGTGAATCCGAGGTAATATTCGGGAAGATAGACGGCGGGGGAGGGAGCCTCCGTCAGCCAGCTACGGGCAAGTGACAGAGCAGCAGAGCACAAAATCGGAACTTTTAGAAGACTGCTCCGCTGAGGGACGTCGCTCCAGTGGCTACGCGGGGGGTTGAACCCTCACTGGGACAGTGTGGTCTCAGGACCCTTGGGGTCACAGGAAGACTGGGGTGCCTGAGTGTGGCGGAGCTCCCAGGTATCGGAGCAGGGAAGCTGGCTGCAAAGACGGAGCCGAGGCACAGGCTCTCAGCTCAGGGTTGCCATAAACCATGATCCGCGGCACAGTCGGGTCCCTGCTCTTCCAGCAGGGACCCAACAAGTGGCAGATCCGGGGAGACTCCCCTTCCTCCCCCAGGAGCGGTGCGGGAGTGCACCACAGGAATCTGCTAGGTTTGGAGACTCCAAACAGGGTCGTGTGCCAGAGATAGAAATGCTCGGTCACAGGCCGGACGAGCACGGAGTGCAGCCGGAGACCGGGGAGACAGGAAAGATTGACTGCTTTTCTCTGGGGGCTCACTGAGGAATGGGGCCCCGAGTTCTTGGCTCCTCCAGGGTGGAGATTGGGAGCCGCCATTTTCACTCTCGTCCTCCAAAGCTGTACGGAAAGCTTGCAGGGAACAAAAGCTCCCAAGAGCAAACCTGAGCACTTAGCCCGGACCCGGCAAGGGTGGGGCAATTCCGCCTCAGGCAAAGACATTTGGGAACCACGGCAACAGGCCCCTCCCCCAGAAGATCAGCAAGAACAGCCAGCCAAGACCAAGTTTACCGACCAATGAGAACAGCAGAACGCCTGCACTAGGGAAATACTGCACATAGAAATCATGGCTTTTTCCCAAGATTCTTTAGTCCTTCAAAGTTAATTTTTTGAATTTTCTTTTTTTTTTTGAATTTTTCTTTTTCCCTTTTCAACCAACATCTTATCAATCCCTTTTTTAAAAAATCTTTTTTATTTTTCATTTTTAGAGTCATATTCTATCCCTTCATAGTACTTAACCTTATTTTTGGTATATATATGTATATAAGTTGTTCTCTCTTTAAAATTTTGGGATACAGTTTCTTCTAACAGACCAAAATATACCCTAAATCTCTAGTGTATGGCTTTGTTCTAGTCTCCTGTCTGATCACATTCTCTCTCCCCCTTTTTTTTTAAATCCTCTTCTTTCTTTTTTCAACCAACTTCTTATGTTATCAATTCCTTTTATAAAATCCTTTATAATTTTCATCTTTACAATCATATTCCATCTCTTCATCCTATTTACCCTTATTTTTGTACATATATAAGTTTTTGTTTCTTTAAAATTTTGGGAGGCACTTTCTTCTAACAGACCAAAATACACCCAAAATCTAGTATGTGGGACTGATCTATTCACCAGCGTGATCATATTTGACCATATTCTGTTTTTTTGTTTGTTTGTTTTTTATCTTTTTCTTTTTCCTTTCTTTCCCTTTCTTTTCCCCTGGTTTCAGGTCTCTTCTGATTTGTTTAGTATATATTTTTCTGGGGTCATTGTTACCCTGTTAGTGTTCTCTCATTCATCTATTCTCCTCTGGACAAATGACAAGATGGAAAAAATCACCTCAAAAAAAAGAACAAGAGGCAGTACTGACTTCCAGGGACTAATCAATGTGGACATCAGTAAGATGTTGGAATTAGAGTTCAGAATGATGATTTTAAAGATACTAGCGGGGCTTGAAAAAACCATGGAAGACATTAGAGAAACCCTTTCTGGAGAAATAAAAGAACTAAAATCTAGCCAAGTTGAAATCAAAAAGGCTATTAATGAGGTGCAATAAAAAATGGAGGCTCTACCTGCTAGGATAAATGAGGCAGAAGAGAGAATTAGTGATATAGAAGACCAAATGATGGAAAATAAAGAAGCTGAGATAAAGAGAGATAAACAACTACTGGATCACGAGGGCAGAATTTGAGAGATAAGTGATACCATAAGATGAAACAATATTAGAATAATTGGGATCCCAGAAGAAGAAGAAAGAGAGAGAGGGGTAGAAGGTATACTGGAGCAAATTATAGCAGAGAACCTCCCTAATTTGGGGAAGGAAACAGGCATCAAAATCCAGGAGGCATAGAGAACCCCTCTCAAAATCAATAAAAATAGGTCAACACCCCGACATCTAATAGTAAAACTTATGAGTCTCAGAGACAAAGAGAAAATCCTGAAAGCAGCCCAGGAGAAGAGATCTGTAACCTACAATGGTAGAAACATTAGACTGGCAACAGACCTATCCACAGAGACCTGGCAGGCCAGAAAGGACTGGCATGATATATACAGAGCACTAAATGAGAAAAATATGCAGCCAAGAATAGTATATCCAGCTAGGCTGTCATTGAAAATAGAAGGAGAGATAAAAAGCTTCCAGGACAAGCAAAAACTAAAGGAATTTGCAAACACAAAACCAGCCCTACAAGAAATATTGAAAAGGGTCCTCTAAGCAAAGAGAGAGCCTAAAAGCAACATAGACCAGAAAGGAACACAGACAATATACAGTAACAGTCACCTTACAGGCAATACAATGGCAGTAAATTCATATCTTTCAATAGTTACCCTGAATGTAAATGGGCTAAATGCCCCAATCAAAAGACACAGGCTATCAGATTGGATAAAAAAACAAGACCCATTGATATACTGTCTGCAAGAGACTCATTTTAGACCCAAAGACACCCCCAGATTGAAAGTGAGGGGGTGGAAAACTATTTACCATGCTAACAGACACCAAAAGAAAGCTAGGGTGGCAATCCTTATATCAGACAAATTAGATTTTAAACCAAAGACTATAATAAGAGATGAGGAAGGACACTGTATCATATTTAAAGGGTCTATCCAACAAGATCTAACAATTGTAATTATCTATGCCCTTAACATGGGAGCAGCCAATTATATAAGCCAATTAATAACAAAAGCAAAGAAACACATCGACAACAATACAATAATAGTGGGGAAGTTTAACACCCCCCTCACTGAATGGACAGATCATCTAAGCAAAAGATCAACAAGGAAACAAAGACTTTAAATGACACACTGGACCAAATGGACTTCACAGATATACTCAGAACACTCCATCCCAAAGCAACAGAATACACATTCTTCTCTAGTGCCCATGGAACATTCTCCAGAATCGATCACATCCTAGGTCACAAATCAGGTCTCAACCGGTACCAACAGATTGGGATCATTCCCTGCATATTTTCAGACCACAATGCTTTGAAACTAGAACTCAAACAAGAGGAAAGTTGGAAAGAACTCAAATACATGGAGGCTAAAGAGCATCCTACTAAAGAAAGAATGGGTCCACCAGGAAATTAAAGAAGAATTAAAAAATTCATGGAAACCAATGAAAATGAAAACACAACTATTCAAAATCTTTGGGATGCAGCAAAGACAGTCCTGAGAGGTAAGTATATAGCAATACAAGCCTTTCTCAAGAAACAAGAAAGGTCTCAAATACACAACCTAACTCTACACCTAAAGGAGCTGGAGAAAGAAGAATAAATAAAGCCTAAACCCAGCCGGAGAAGAGAAATAATAAAGATCAGAGCAGAAATCAATGAAAAAGAAACCAAAAGAACAGTAGAACAGATCAACGAAACTAGGAGCTGGTTCTTTGAAAGAATAAGATTGATAAACCCCTGACCAGACTTATCAAAAAGAAAAGAGAAATGACCCAAATAAATAAAATCATGAATGAAAGAGGAGAGATCACAACCAACACCAAAGAAATACAAACAATTATAAGAACATATTATGAGTAACTATATGCCAGCAAATTAGATAATCTGGAAGAAATGGATGCATTCCTAGAGATGTATCAACTACCTAAACTGAACCAGGAAGAAATAGAAAACCTGAACAGACCTATAACCACTAAGGAAATTGAAGCAGTCATCAAAAATCTCCCAACAAACAAAAGCCCAGGGCCAGATGGCTTCCCAGGGGAATTCTACCAAACATTTCAAGAAGAATTAATACCTAGTGTTCTGAAACTGTTCCAAAAAATAGAAATGGAAGGAAAATTTCCAAATTCGTTTTATGAAGCCACCAATTACCTTAATCCCAAAACCAGACAAAGACCCCATCAAAAAGGAGAATTACAGACCAATATCCTTGATGAACATGGATGCAAAAATTCTCACCAAAATACTAGCCAATAGGATCCAACAGTACATTAAAAGGATTATTCACCACGACCAAGTGTGATTTATCCCTGGGCTGCAAGTTTGGTTCAACATCCGCAAATCAATCAATGTGATACAATACATTAATAAAAGAAAGAACAAGAGTCATATGATCCTCTCAATAGATGCAGAAAAAGTATTTGACAAAGTACAGCATCCTTTCTTGATCAAAACTCTTCAGAGTATAGGGATAGAGGGTACATACCTCAATATCATAAAAGACATCTATGAAAAACCCACAGCGAATATCATTCTAAATGGGGAAAAACTGAGAGCTTTCCCCCTAAGGTCAGGAACATGGCAGGGATGTCTACTATCACCACTGCTATTCAACATAGTATTAGAAGTCCTAGCCACAACAATCAGACAACAAAAAGAAATAAAAGGCATCCAAATTGGCAAAGAAGAAGTCAAACTATCACTCTTTGCAGATGATATGATACTTTATGTGGACAACCCAAAAGACTCCACCCCAAAACTGCTAGAACTCATACAGGAATTCAGTAAAGTGGCAGGATATAAAATCAATGCACAGAAGTCAGTGGCATTCCTATACATCAACAACAAGACAGAAGAAAGAGAAATTAAGGAATTGATCCCATTTACAATTGCACCAAAACCGTAAGATAACCAGGAATAAATCTAACCAAAGAGGCAAAGAATCTGTACTCAGAAAACTATAAAATACTCATAAAAGAAATTGAGGAAGACATAAAGAAATGGAAAAACGTTCCATGCTCATGGATTGGAAGAACAAATATTGTGAAGATGTCAATGCTACCTAGAGCAATCTACACATTTAATGCAATCCCTATCAAAATACCATCCACTTTTTTCAAAGAAATGGAACAAATAATCCTAAAATTTGTATGGAACCAGAAAAGACCCCGAATAGCCAGAGGAATGTTGAAAAAGAAAAGCAAAACTGGTGGCATCAGAATTCCGGACTTCAATCTCTATTATAAAGCTGTCATCATCAAGACAGTATGGTACTGGCACAAAAACAGACACATAGATCAATGGAACAGAATAGAGAGCCTAGAAATGGACCCTCAACTCTATGGTCAACTCATCTTTGACAAAGCAGGAAAGAATGTCCAATGGAAAAAAGACAGTCTCTTCAACAAATGGTGTTGGGAAAATTGGACAGCCACATGCAGAAGAATGAAACTGGACTATTTCCTTACACCACACACAAAAATAGACTCAAAATGGTTGAAAGACCTAAATGTGGCAGGAGTCCATCAAAATCCTAAAGGAGAACACAGGCAGCAACCTCTTTGACCTCAGCACAGTAACTTCTTCCTAGAAACATCGCCAAAGGCAAGGGAAGCAAGGACAAAAATGAACTATTGGACTTCATCAAGATAAAAAGCTTTTGCACAGACAAAGAAACAGTCAACAAAACCAAAAGACAACCGACACAGTGGGAGAAGATATTTGCAAATGACATATCAGATAAAGGGCTAGTATCCAAAATCTATAAAGAACTTATCAAACTCAACACCCAAAGAACAAATGATCCATTCAAGAAATGGGCAAAAGACATGAACAGACCTTTCTGCAAAGAAGACATCCAAATGGCCAACAGACACATGAGAAAGTGCTTAGCATCGCTCGGCATCAGGGAAATCCAAATCAAAAGCTCAATGAGATACCACCTCACACCTGTCAGGATGGCTAAAATTAACAAGTCAGGAAACGACAGATGTTGGCGGGGATGCGGAGAAAGGGGAACCCTCCTACACTGTTGGTGGGAATGCAAGCTGGTGCAGCCACTCTGGAAAACAGTATGGAGGTTCCTCAAAAAGTTGAAAATAGAGCTACCATATGACCCAGCAATTGCACTACTGGGTATTTACCCCAAAGATACAAATGTAGGGATCTGAAGGGGTACATGTACCCCGATGTTTATAGCAGCATTGTCCACAATAGCCAAACTATGGAAAGAGCCAAGATGTCCATCGACAGATGAATGGATAAAGAAGAAGTGGTATATATATACAATGGAGTATTATGCAACCATCAAAAGGAATGAAATCTTGCCATTTGCAACGACATGGGTGGAACTGGAGGGTATTATGCTGAGCAAAATAAGTCAATCAGAGAAAGACATGTATCATATGATCTCACTGATATGAGGAATTCTTAATCTCAGGAAAGAAACTGAGGGTTGCTGGAGTGGTGGGGGTGGGAGGGATGGGGTGGCTGGGTGATAGACATTGGGGAGGGTATGTGCTATGGTGAGCACTGTGAATTGTGTAAGACTATTGAATGACAAACCTGTACTTCTGAAACAAATAATATATTATATGTTAAAAAAAAAAAAAGGAAACAGCAGGAAGGGAAAAATGAAGGGGGGAAATCGGAGGGGGAGACGAACCATGAGAGACTATGGACTCTGAGAAACAAACTGAGGGTTCTGGAGGGGAGGGGAGTGGGGGGATGTGTTAGCCTGGTGATGGGTATTAAAGAGGGCACATAGTGAATGGAGCACTGGGTGTTATATGCAAACAATGAATCATGGAACACTACATCAAAACTAATGATATAATGTATGGTGACTAACCTAACATAATAATAATTAAAAAAAACAGAACCATATAGTCTGGGCGCAAGATGTACCCTGTGGAATGATTTTTGGGGGGCCTAAGGTTCAAAACTAAGTAAAACCAAACAAATTATTTTTAGTGATACAAATACACGTGGTAAAATGAAACATAAAAGCAAGCGAAGGATGAACACAGAATTCAGGACAGTTGTTCCCTGTGGAGGTGGGGATTTGTGATCACAGAAAATTGGATGAAACTTCAAAAGTAGTGGTAACTTTAAATAGCAAAATTATTTTATTGTTCTTTATACCTTATGCATATCTTATGATTACTTTTTGTTTTTAATCAATATTTAAAGCAGTTGAAGAAACTAAAGGAAGAAAATAAGATCTTGCAGACGATGGCAGAGAAAGTTCTCATGTTTCTTCTTTACAACATTTCTTGGATCTTTGGTGGAATCCTCAGAAAATTCCACAGAAGAAGATCTGGATGTAGAATTTTCATTATTCAAAGAATTTTTGTTCAAACAAACAACAATGGGAACAAATAGCCGCACGAATGCCTCTAATTGCAGCCTGTCCAAAAGGCAACATTTTTGGGCAGCAAAATCCACCCCATCAACATGGAGTTTTTAAATGTTGCAATTCCAACCCAGGCCTTTATCCTTCTTCTGATTATGGATTGTGGCTCCTTCTTTTCCCTTCCAATAAAGCGGTGTGGGAAATAGAAGTCTACCATCCATCATAAGCCGCCAAGAAATTCTCTCCAATTACTTAGAATCAGTTTTTAAGGAACAAAATTCAAATTATCAGTCAATTTAATGTTACCCCTTTGTATTAAATCCTTATAGAGTTTTTCCAGCTGTGGTAGTTAGTCCATCCCTGCTCCCTCTTCTGTTTGCTGCTCAGTGACGTCCCATCAGCCCCAAGCTCAGCTCAATTGTCACCTCCTCTGTGAGGATGTCTCTTCTCCCAACCACTGCACCCTTTTCCCAAGATTTGCTCCCAGACAGAATAACTCCTGTGTTCCTTTAGCACTTTGCACACACTTGGGGCAAAGAACCCCTTATTAGCATTCTGCTTGCCCACTATTAGTTATTTATTGCCATTCTCATCTAGAATGGATGTTCTTTAAGGTGGAATATCAAGTCATAGGAATCTTTAAATTATATCCTGAATATTCAATAGCAAAGGGTCTTGCATTTAGTAATAATTGTGATCATAAAAATAGTAGACAATATCTATTCTAGACATCTATTGTTGCATAACTCATCACTCCAAAGCAGTGGTTTGGAAACGAGGATTTATTTTTATCTCTCCTGGCTCTCAGCTGGGAGGGTTCCTCTGAGGTTCTGTCTTGCTGTTGCATTCAGATGGTTATCTCAGAGCTGGACCAGGCTGAATGCCCAAGATGGTCTTCCGACTCTCATGCCTGGTGCCTGGTGCTCTTTAGCTTCCCTGTCTCTCCATGGGGGCTTCTCCCACATGGCTTATACTGCTCACAGCATGGTGGTCATAGCATATGACCAGTGGAAGGCAGCTTCCAAAGGCAGGAAGCAGAGCTGCCTGGCTGTTAAGGCCTCTTCCCAGACTTGGCACACTGTCCCTTCTGTCATATTCCATTGGTCAGTGCTGTCACAGGCCTACACAAGTTAACGAAGGTGGAGAAAAAGATTCACTTCTGAATGGGAAGTATCCAGTCACACTGCACTAGTGCACCTGGCCATGTTCAGAAAGTACAGTCTGCTACAACATCTGTGGAGTCCACCCTCTGTGCCAGACAGTGTTAAACATATTGCATATATATATATTTTAAAGATTCTATTTATTTATTTGAGAGTGAGAGAGCAAGAGAGAGCACAAGCAGCAGGGGAGAAGCAGAGAGAGAGGAAGAGGGAGAAGCAGACTCCCTGCTGAGCAGGGGCCCAACTTGGGACTCAATCCCAGTACCCTGAGATCATGACCTGAGCTGAAGGCAGATGCTTAACCGAATGAGCCACCGAGGCGCCCCCATACTGCATATATTAAGTCACTTGACCTTCTCAACAACACTTGGAGATAGCTATTACTTCCATTTAATAGATTAAAAAAACAAGGTTCAGAGAGGTTCATTAGTTGCCTTAAATGTCACAGTCAGTAAGTGGCAGAGCTGGTAATCCCAGTAGATCACTCCAGAGCCCACTCTCTTAATCATGGAAGTATTTGGCCTCCTCATTGTGAGCGCTAAATAAACGTTTGACTGTAATACTTCGTTTCTTTGACTAACTCAACAGAATAATTTTTAAGCTCTTAAAATACGTATATTAAAAAAAAAGGAGGGCATGTACTGTGATGGGCACTGGGTGTTATACACAACTAATGGATTGTTGAACACTACATCAAAAGCTAATGATGTACTATATGTTGGCTAACTGAACATAATAAAAAAAACCAAAAAAAAAAAAAATTGGGAGTGTATATGTAAGGATACATGGAAACTCTGTACTATTTTGCAATTTTTATGTAAGTCTAAAAGTAGTTCAAAATAAAAAGTTCAATAAAAAACTACTTGTTTAAAAAAAGAAGACAAAATCACTGAAAAAATATCCCCCCTCCCTCCAAAAAAAGTAATGAGAAAGAATGGAAAGCAAGAACAGAACCACACAGGGGGCCCTCCTAATTTTCTACTTGATATTTGGCCTGTGCTCTGGTTTGTGACCTGGTCTCTCTTCACCAGGAATTCTGAAATTCCAGGCAGCCAGGCCTGTGGGAAATTCCTTTTGCTCTTTCTAATGAGTACCTTTTTCTAGGACTTCCTGATTTTGGCCCCAAATCATGTCCATCCACGACTTTTGAAAAGGTTTTCAGCTTTTTGGTATCAGGTGCATTTGAACATGACCAAAGGTTTTCATGAAGTCGATTTTCCTCTCTTCCTGTGTCTTATTAGTGGGGGAATCTTAGGTATATGGAAACTAGAACAAGTGGGTGACTAGTGGTTGGGACTCCGTGGAGGACCCAACCAGAAATGCTGGACCTTACTTTCAATTTCTCTGCACATTTACACAATCAAATACTATGAGATTATTATAAACTGTCATTGTGGGTCAGGTTTTCCAAACACTGGCCTGGCTCATGGGGACTTCCCAGGGTGGTTGGTTTTGCTTATTGCTAGGTTATAAAACACAGTATCTTAAGACATGGGGGGTATTAATAGAGCTTGTCAAATTAGTTCATGAGGTGTGTTGTTTTCTATCAGTAGGAGAATATAAAATATGATGTGTCTAAATGATGGAAGATTGTAAAGCTATAGAAATGACTTTAGTAACATTGGAAAATAGTTATGATATATTAACATTAAAAAACAAAATAGAATGTATAGTTTTATAAGAAAGCCTTAAAAAATGCCCATAATATTGACCACTTTTCAGCGGTTCTATTACAGTATTTTTCCTTTGTATGTAAGTCTTTGTATTTTTAAATTTTCTAAAATGAATATACATTACTTGTATGATAGCAGTAAACTCAATATTAAAATAAGTCGCCGTCTTCTCTATTCTTTGTGATGTTTTTAAAGGACATAAGCATGAAAAGTCCAACCTTGTGGCTAGTCGGCAGAAGACTAAGTTTGGTCAGCTGGAAGTTTCCCGAGTGGCGACAGGTGAGTTAAGTCAGGTCGTTCCTTCACAGCTGGCAATTTTGCCATTAAGAGGGAAAGAAGCTATCTTGAAATGCTCCATTGGCCCATCCCGACCCATCTCCATGAGTCTCAGGGCCAGCCGCACCTGCTGCTCCTGCACAGGAACCACCGGCCATGTCTGCAACCTCTGGCAAGCTCTCGCCCTGGATCTCAGCTGTGTTTCTCACAGCTTGCAGCTTTTTAATTACCAGCCAACCACAAAGCTGAATGCTAGAGATGCGACTCTGATAGCACCAGCGAATGAGCCTGGTTGGCCCGAGAGCTGGTTCATAATTACTTCTGGGGAACTAGGAAGGCAGCCACACTGGCGACTCTGCTGGGTGCAAGACTCTGATCTCGGGATGCCAAAATTGCGGCTTCTCGTTTCCCCAAGATTCGGTGGGATTTACACTTATGAATTCCTGCAAACCCAAACGAAGTTGTTCCCTGAGGTCGAAGGCAGGGGTTGTTCACCTATATCATGGAGGAAAAAAATGACCTAGAGTTTACAGGGAGTTTTATCATGCATACATATGGAGGGAAATATCATTTATTGGCCATCTCCTGTGTACCAGCCACTGAGCTGGGCTCTTTGGAGAGGAGCTGATATACATCCCCACCCAGCAACTGAGTGGCTTTTATCATGCAAGGTTTCAAAGAGAAAATAAGCCTCTCATAAGCAAAACAGTCGTTCCATCTGGGGATGTGTCCCTGATGAGAAATACGTAAAGATGATATTCTTAATCATCATGAAGTCGTTCAATATGGCACAATGATCATGGATTTTGGAATCCAGGACATGTGTCTTTAGCTGACTCTGAATTGGGAAACCTGTTACCCCGGCTGGTGGTCTTATGTGGCGACGTGGGAGAGGGGTTTCATGCTGAATAGCCTCACAGATCCTCATGCAAATGGCTAGCGGTGTGCCGGCCCATAGGCACTCCTGGTTTGTAGTACTGTTTATCTCTTTACCCTGCCTTTTGCACCACCAAACTGTGCACTTTGGCGGGAAAAGTATTGCAGAGGAGAATTGTTATTTGCTTAGCGAAACGTACAGGGTCAACAAATAACAATGCTTTGAAGTTGGCTTTGATGGTGTGGATAACAAAGAGGAACTTTCTTCCAATTTTTAAGCTCACTGCCTCAGAAGGTAGTGAGTATTCAAGAAGACTCTCAAGTCTGGGGTTACAGCCACGGGTGGCAGCTTGAATTCCATACCTCTAAGACTCTCTCTAGCTCTCAGACTATTTTGTTGGTTTGCTTTGTTTACCATCAACTCTTGCCCAAATAAATGAATATGACAGACAAGTTTCCTGAAGCAAGAGAAGAAAAGTGGGTTGTTGTCAGATAATTTGATTGAACCTGTGTCCCTATGTAATAATAGATTGTCACGATTTGTTTTACATGTGATAGGACACACAGCATTGCATGCTAGGGGCCATAGTGACACAGCCTTCTCTAATACTCCTAGAGTATAAAGTTTAATCTTGGCAATAAAACTGCCTCATATAACTTTATCGGTAACAACTGAAATGTCCAATGCCAAAGTCAAGATAAAATAAACCACTGGATAAAATACATGTCCGCCATTCCTTATCCAAATTCCTTAGGGCTAGGGATTCAGAATATTTTGGAATTTAGGAAAGTAATATTGTGCATGTACTGATACTAGTAATTTCACCTGTAAGTTTTGGAGTAATGCCTGGTCATTAAACACACTAATATTTCTGCTGTAAAACATGTAGATATAGTCACAGTAAGAAGGATAAATGAAGAACATACATAACTTCATTTCACTGTAGGTCAAATTTTGCTGCCAAATTAGTTACAGTTTTCAGTATTTTGGAGGCTTTGGCTTTGGAATTATGGATAAAGGATTGTGAACCTTATTTAAGCACTAGGCTTAAAACACTTTGATTTTGAAGAAGACCATAATGTTGGACTGTGCTCATAACACAAAACGGTATTATTGAATGAATGAAAACAGTAGAAGTTTTAAAAGTAGGTTTGCTGAAATTTTAAAATATTACACAAGGATACAGAAAAATGGTTTCAGAAACCTCCAGCAAAATAGTCGTTATTTTTGGATGCTTGGATAAATGGTGACTTTTGTTTTCTTCGTTGTACTTTTGCATATTTTCTAAAATTTCCATGAGGACTGTGAATAATTTTAAAAGTGAACAAAGCTAGTTGGCTGTCACACCTTTTCAGCACGTTTCAAAGTGGGCAGTACAGGGGCATTTGCCCCCATCAGTCTCCAGTCTGGGATGCGTGAGTGTGTCTTCCTCTTGAGTACCTGAAGCAGCCTGGCCAGGGCAAGGTGTTCACTTACTGGAAGGGCCCAGAAGCAATCACTCTCATGACCTCCATCTCTTCCAAAACACTCAGAGCTGTAGCACCAAGGTTCTTATCAGTTCTGTTCAGAATGATGGAGAGATCCTGGAACCAAACCCAAGACCCCTTTATCCAGCCCCGATGGAGTAAGTAGGTCTGTCTACTCTAACAGCACCGATGTGCTCCAAGGAGTGCGGCCTTAGGTACTTTGATTGATTGTTCAGGAAGCTGAAAGCTTTGTTGCAGGGAGAGGAAATATGAAATAGCCTGCTAATTTCAGAAGCAATTTAGAACCATGACATCCAGAATCCTTAGCATTGGTGACACTTTCCCATCACCTGCTGCACAAGACTAAAATGATCTGCCCAACATACAGCTAATGCTGTTTGAGGGTAGGAATTAGATCTTACTCATCTTTATAAGGGAGGCGCTGAGATTATCAAAATAACCCCACAGTGCCCCCAAAGAAAGGGGTGGGTCTGAAAATAAAGTTTGCCCTAGCAAGTTGAATGGCAGCCCTAAAATATTTCCATGCCCAAATCCTGGGCACTTGTGAACATGACCTTATGAAGAAGGGTCTTTGCTGATGTAAGTAGGTTAAGGATTTTGAGATGAAATCATCCTGGATTATCTAGAGGGACCCTAAACCCAATGACAAATGTCCTTATAAGAGAAAGGCAAGGGAGATCTGAGACAGGCAGAGGAAGAGAAGGCATAGACACAGAGAAAAAGGCCAGTGAGGGTGGAGATAGATAGCAGAGTGATGCAGGCACATACCTAGGAGCACCTGGGGCCACCAGAAGCCAGGGACAAGGATGGTGGTGGTGGTGGTAAGAAGGCATCTTCCCTTGAGGTTTTGAAGTGAGCAGTGGCCTGCCCACACCTGAGCTGCTGCCTCCCTGTCACGCTGGACACCAACCCTGCCTCCAGCACCCACCTGGGAGACCCAGGCATCACCTGGTTACTGTGGGCTGTCCCCCAGGCTCCCTCCAGGGCCAGGAATCCACCCAGAGACCAGGCAGTCCTCCTTCTCCAGGCCAGATCCTGCTTTCTGGAGGGAAGGTCAGGTAACTTCCCAAATATCATACAGATATAAAATGATGGGGCAAAACAAGGGATTTACACTCGGTTTTCCTGACTCTGAAACTCATGCTCTGTCTCACACAATGACAGTGAGAATAACAGTGCTACCTTTCCGATTGGCAAAGTAAAGCAAAGTAGATTGATTTTAAAATTAGTACACCAAATTTTCTCAATTTAAAAGTTTTTGTGTATGTGTTTTTCATTATAAATATTTCTTACAACTTGGAGGCCTGCTATTTTTTTTTTTTAATTTATATGTTATAGTGATGGACATCAGGAACAGGATGGATTTTTTGCAGACTCAGATACACATTCGGATATCCTAAACTGACCACATCAGCCCCCTGGGTGCTCCACAAAGAGGTAGTTGGACTCCAAGTTCTCTGCTGTGGGAACAAGTTTGGCAACCACTGTTCCTTTGGTTCTACCTTCATGCACGGGGGTGTGACGCGATGGGTGGTATTTCGGGGTGCCCTTCTGGCACTCTGGTGCTGGGGTATCTTGTCCCTGTCCCGGCCACACACCCTTGCTGGGCAAGAACAAAAGGCCTGCCCACAGAAAACACCGGCGCTATGGGAAAGATGCTCTGTGAACACCAACACACACGTCCTCGACCCCAACCTCTCCAGCTTGGCCCTGAAACTGGAAATGCCCTTCCCATGGGAGCACATTGGCACCCTTCCTTCCTCCACCAGGAGAGGGGAGATTGGGACTCATAGTGACGTCATGGTACTTACTGTCTGTTCATAGTTCTTGGCACCCCGCAAATAAGAGGGATCTTCAGTTCAGCCTGTTGAAATAAAAAGTGAACTCGTTACTGAGCCAGACACATCGTGTTTTAATTCTGGTGAACACGCTACTGTCGTTTCTTGTTAAAATGCGACACAGGTGCCTGCTTAGAGGAAGTGATGGGGAGAGAATCAATCCAGGTCGATAATTGGTTTATTTCTGGAGTGGGGTGGGGGAGGGGACTTTTCCCTGACATGCTGTCCTCTTTCTGTCAGGATCCATCCCGTCTGCCCCGGGGAGCTGAGCACACACATCCTGAGCCTGGTTTTCCCTAGTGTGCAATTGTGTACTTCCCCTGGGCACCCAGGATGTGTTAGCCCCTGCTCGGCGGGTTCTGCTCTGGGCGCCCGTGCATGTGCAGGAGAAGGGATGCTTCTCTTTTCCAAGCGTGACCTGCCATGAAATATTTATTGGAAGCTACATTTCTATAGCGCTTCGCATAGGGCACAACATTTTATTTGTGGCTTGTATTCATCCACATAGAGATTATTAACTCCGTTTACCATATAAATTAGCTGCAGAGACCCTGGGAGTATTCAGTAGGAGCTTTACATCAATGATTACATTTAATCTACACAAAGGCCCTGGGGGTATGAAGGATATTGCCCAGGGAGTCAGTTGGGGTTCTAGCAAGAAACAGCACGCTCAAATTGGTAATTTGAGAAGTTTAATAAAGAGATGGTTTAAAATGTATGGACAGGGTATGGGGAAACCACAAAGGAAAGTGAAGGGCCTGGGGGTGCTTAGGCCATGCCTGGGCCTGGAGGGGTCAGGGGAGCCAGGGGTCACTGGGACCCAGACATGGGGCTACTGGGAAGGAATTGTGGCTTCCACAGTATGAGGGACACACAGGGAGAAAGCGTGGAGGGTGCATAGAAAACCCCATCTCACACTTCTCTTGGCCAGAATCTTCTGCTGCTGTCTCCCATTGACCAAACTCAACAGGAAGCCAAGGGTGAAGAGGCGTTGATGCGGTTTCTACCCATCAGCCTCCTGGGGATCCCAGTTAGTGTAGCAGGGTAGGGAGTGGACTTCAGTGTTAAAAAGAATGAGGTTCAGGGAAGTTAACTTATGTGCCCAAGATGACCCATCTGCAAGAAAAGTCCGAATGCACAGGACTCAAAAATGCCATTTCTTGGCCAGTCACCATATTCCACCCCACTGAGCTCTAGGCACTTCTAGATCGTTCTGCCATCCATCTGTTGGCATTTATCCATCCATTTATCCAACTGCCATTTACTGAAAACTTACTTTGT
Source organism: Phoca vitulina (assembly GCF_004348235.1). NCBI lineage: Eukaryota > Metazoa > Chordata > Mammalia > Carnivora > Phocidae > Phoca > Phoca vitulina. The sequence goes on from NW_022589706.1 coordinate 2,598,485, forward strand.
GCAAATATTGTGCCCAATAAGACACAGCCTCTGTCCTCAAGGCACCCCTAAAACTCAGTATAGTATAGATTCTGCCTCTTTCTATGATGGCTGTTATCAAAGTGCTTTGTAAAAACAGATATATATAAAACGAAACAAATCCTCTATGCCTTGGAGGTGAGGGGAATCTTCACAAAGGAGAGAGTACTTTAACTGAGTCTTGCAGAGTAAGTCTACCTCTTCTTGGCTCAGAATTAGGGGAGGTGTGCTGGGCAAATGCAGCGCCATGTACAAAGATATGAAGATGTTAGCATACCCAACTTTCCTGAGAGGCTTTGCCCAGCTTGGTGGGACCACAGGGGTCAGCAGCTTGGATGTTGATAGTACATGGAAAGGAACTTGGGAAGATCCACTGGGTTTTGATTGTTAGGGATCATGCATGACAAAGGATGGGCTTTGGACTTGAGCTGTGTGATCCTGGACCAGTAACGGCAGGAAAGTTCTAAAGAACCAGACTAAGCTCCGTGTGTGACTTCACAGCTGCATGCCCTACCTTCTGCTTCTAGCGAGTGGCAGCAGGGAAATGGGAGGCAGCTGCTAGGCTCTCATCCGCTGACAGTCGTCTCTGGATGTCATGTGGAATGTCTAGTGCTTGGCCTCTTTGAAAGTTGTCTCCTCCATGGAGGTGGGGAACAGGGCTTGAACCTTCATCCATATAACACAAACGATACGCACTGGACGTTGAAGGATGTTACTGGGTCCCAGCGCCGTCATTAACTGGCTGTGTGACCTTGTAGGAGCAGTCCGTGTCTCCTCATTTATAAATGCTAATGCCCATATCTTTCTTTTACCATGCTGTTTTAAGTAAGAAATTAGTTGATGCATCTGAAAATGTTTTGCAAACGGTACAACTTTATGGAAAGATGGTTGGGAATTACTTGTATAACAAAGTAAAGTCTTCAGGTTGCTGTAACATCAGCTGTGGTACATTTGGGTTTCTAGGGTTATATTGACATTGATTTTTGGATATTAGTATTTAGAGGAATTAAATTACTTGATTATGGTCATGCAGGACAGAATTGCACCCCCTTCCCCATTTTAGGATCACCCACCACTTAAATATGTTGCTTATACACTCACTTCATTTCTTTGAGTGCATCAGTTAGCAGTGCTGAGATGGGGTACAGAAAGACAATTTTAATGGAGGGCCCCCTCTGTGCCTGGCTCTTGGCCAGCTCTTAGGTACAGAGTGAAGGAATTGCAGGGTGCAGGACAGTCCCCTCCAAGGGCTTACTGCCTGGGATCAGAGGCCTGGGGAGGTGGCCCCAGGGAAGAAGTTGTTTTCCAGCCCCACCTGGCATCTACCGTGTAGCCTTGAACAAAGGACTGAAACGCTCTGCCTCAGTTTTTCACCTGAAAAATGATCAGTTGGGCCAAATAGGTCTCTTCCAGCTCAAAGATTCTATAAAATAGTTTTATTTAAAAAAGCTATGGGGTGCCTGGGTGGCTCAGTCGGTTAAGCGACTGCCTTCAGCTCAGGTCATGATCCCAGGGTCCTGGGATCGAGCCCTGCATCGGGCTCCCTGCTCGGTGGGAAGCCTGCTTCTCCCTCTCCCACTCCCCCTGCTTGTGTTCCCTCTCTCGCTGTCTCTCTCTCTGTCAATTAAATAAATAAATAAAATCTTAAAAAAAAAAAAAGCTATAATTCTGGGGCGCCTGGGTGACTCAGTCAGTTAAGCGTCTGCCTTCGGCTCAGGTCATGGTCCCAGGGTCCTGGGATCGAGCCCCACGTCAGGCTCCTTGCTTAGTGGGGAGTCTGCTTCTCCCTCTCATTCTCCCTCTGTGCTATCTCAAATAAATAAATAAAATCTTAAAAAAACCCTATAATTTTTCCATATTTGGTGACAAAAAATCGTCAAGAAAGTTGGATGTACGTTATTATGTTTCTCTCATTTTATTGTTTTCTCTAATCAAGCTTCCTGCAGAACAACACCGCAAAGGCTTTGCCAAAGTGCTCACATGGAGGACCTCAGGAAAGGACAGGTAGGAGCTGGGGAGGAAACACTTAACTTTTGCCGTGTCCTTAAACCTTTGCAATTTATTTGATCTGTAACAGCTCGTATTTTAAAATCTTAGTAAGAAGGGCGCCTGGGTGGCTCAGTTGGTTAAGCGACTGCCTTCAGCTCAGGTCATGGTCCTGGAGTCCTGGGATCGAGTCCCACATTGGGCTCCCGGCTCAGTGGGGAGCCTGCTTCTCCCTCTGACCCTCTCTCCTCTCATGATGTTTCTCTCTCTCTCTCTCTCTCTCTCTCTCTCAAATAAATAAATAAAATCTTAAAATCTTAGTAAGAGTTCAGAGAAGATATAACTAGCAGCTTTCAAGACATGTGAACGGTCTATTATAAAAAGAATTTTAAAATGTCATGAAAGGATCCTAAGCTTTCTAGCATTTAAAAAGCAAAATTTGGGGTCTTAGTGACCCACAACAGAGTATGAGCCAACCAGGTCGTGGCATCAGCGTGACGTAATGGGTGGCACTTTCCAAGATAAGCAGCTCTTTTCTATATTCAGAGCGTCTAAGCCCCTCCCAAGAATGCTATAGTTCTATCTGATCTCAGTCTCTTTGTAAAGGATGTGGTGAGAATGAGGTGTGGCGAGGCAGACAGAAAGATTTTTGTGTCCATAGGCTTTATGAAGGTGATATATTATCAAGGCCCTTCTCCTCCTGACATGCGAATGTAATGAACACCGAATGCCTGTTATGTGTCCCTGCTCTGCCCCGGTAACCTCGTATGATCTGTATTATCATCCTTATTTTATACAAAACTAAGCTGACATTCACAGAAGTAACGTGCCCTACATTGCACGTACAATAAGCTGGTGTTGCAAACTCTTCCCCTTGATGCTTTTTGGTAATACGTTGGACAACAATCTGCCTGCTCTGAGCCTCAGTTTGCTTATCTGTAATGGGGGTAACACAACAGCTATGGCAGGGCTCTTGTGAGGATCACATGGGACCATAAGCTATCTAAGATATGGGAAAGATAGGGATTGACGTTAACTGGAACTTTAAGATTAAATGTCCTCTATGACTTTTAGGTTTTAGTCTTCAGAAATGAGAAGCCCTTCCCTGCTGTTCATGACCACTGGTGGGCAAGCATGGGTTTTCACAGCTGTCTGCCCTTTAGAATTACCTGGGGAACTTTGACAAATACCGACGCCGCAGAAAGTTTGATCCAGTTGTCCTGGGGTGGAGCCCAGGTATTGATATTTTTTAAAGGCCCCACGCGTTTTGGTGGGCATGGCGGCAGAATGAAGTGGACGTGAGAGCTTCCTTTCCCAGCTCTGTCTGCCTGGTACCACACACTGGCATTTTCTCATTCCTGAGTGAAGTACCAAAGGAGGGCACTTCCATCCACCTCGCTGTCCCAGGCTCATCCTAAAAGGAAATTCAGTCATGCCACTGCTCATAAAGAATCCTCTATATGCTTGGAGTTATTTCTGAGTTAATTTTCAGTGAAATGCATAAAGCAAATCCACCATGTCCAAACACTGACACACCATAGATTAGAGGGGGAAGGCTCCTAATCTCACCAGGCAGCAAATCCTGTGTCAGGTCTTGCTATAGGCAATGAGTGAGTTAAATACAGGCTCCCACAACTGTCATTTGGGGTTGAATTTGTTCATGTATTCTGTGAACATTTATTGAGGTTCTACTATGCACTGGGCACCATCCATCTAGATATTAGGAATTAGAGACCACAGAACAAGGCCCTGCCTTATAACACTCGTTTGCTTTCTCCATGGTGCTATAAGCGATTGTACAGAGTGGAATTAAATAGGTATCTGTAAATAACAGAGGAACATACAGTGGTATTGGAATGCAGAGGAAGGCGTGCCCAGAGGGGTCCACGCAGGTCCTGTGGGGTCAGTGGAAGATTTCCTTACTCATTTCCCTACTGCTCCTTATGAGTCACCCTGACCCCTACTTGGGGCATGATGATGGAAGGGAGGTGGAGCAGCCCAGGCCATCGAGGGGCTTCAGGGTATAGAGGCTGTCCAGGATAAAAGAGCATCATTGGATGCTTGCTTTTCTTACCTTCACTCAGCAACCCGGACAGGCTGTAAGGTCCAGCCAGGGAGAAAATCTCATGTGTTTGTACATTTATTTTTTACAGGAATTGGGGCATTTCTTTCAGGGTCTCTTCTTAGTTAGCCACAGAAACAGAGGCTAAGCATGGCTTTTGTGATCAAAGAGAAGTGATGCTCAGGTGCCATCTGTCAGTCACAGCAGGGTCCTCGGTGCAAATGGCACTAATATGTCCAGAGTGGGCTCTGTGGTGGGGCTGCCGGCAGAAGCACTTGGGGGTCTTGAAAAGAGACTACACTCTGCCTGGGGGGCCCACAGTCAGAGAGAGACCGGGGAGGAGATCCTGGGGCCCTGGGGGGTCTGTGGGGAGAGGCCACCTCTTTTCGTGATGACTGTTTATTTCTCCAACAAGGAGAGCAATCAACTGTATTAAACATTAGATGCCAATGCACATCTCATCCTAAATGCCACATGGTTGCTATAGCTGCCTGACTATGACCAGGTTCCAAAGCCTCGGCAGAAGCAACAGAATACACTCTTAATTTTGGCTTAGAAATCTGTGCTTTCATTTCAGTGATAGAGTTCTCATGGGATTTACAGACATCTAAGGCCCCGAAGCTATTTGGGGTCCAAAATGAAGCCCAGTTTGAGCAACACTGCTCTACCCTATGTTGCCTCCCCTTAAAACTCAATCCACTGCTCTCAAGGGATAAAGAGGACCATATCAGAGAGGTGCACAGCATGGCTGGGTCCTGAGTGGAGTGGAGTCCCTGCCCTAAACATCTGTTTTAGCCAAATAACCCTACAGTTTTGGAGGGGATGGTCCCAGTTATTATATTCAATTAGTTTGCTAAGTACTTTGTAGGTTGAAAAGCATTTTTTTAAGAAGATAATGGATTTAATGGTTAAAGCACATAAATATTTCAGAAAACTATTAAAATAAAGAAAGCAAGTTTCTATAGATAGGCGTTTGCTTAAGATTTCCAAAGAACGTACATTAGATTTGGGCTTTAAAACCAGGATGGCGGCTTCTGAGCTTGAAACCCGCCTGGGGTCTCAGTGAATATGTTAGGAAGGAAAGACTTGTTTTATAAATGGATTGGATTTTGGTGAGGCTCTTAATCTGAAAATAATTAATACCCTTATGGTACCATAAGCAGTTTAAACAATTGGAAATATGTAAAGCAACAAATCACATTTCCTTGTTATCCTGGAGAACTCTTGTTCTCCACTGGGAATTCACCAGTGCTACCAAACTAAGCTTGCAAAGAGACATGTCATCATAAATATTTCTGCTGCATTTCACCTGATCCAAAATTAATATTTTATGAAGGAAAAACAATGCTTTTACAGTGAAGGATTTTTTTTTTTTTTTGCTCTCAAATATTTCTCACTTATTCCTTGAAGATAAGACTTATAAAAATGCTAGCCTCTTTATTTCAAAGTTTAAGAAACATCATGCTAGTAATGACAGTGTCCCTGAACAGATACAGGAAACGGCTGAAAGCTGACTATGAACTGCCGAGGAAAATAAGGTACGATATAGCTCTGCAGCTAAAACTGGGTCAAGGCTGGAGGGGAGGGTCAGAATTAAGGCTCGATGCTTTTTCTCATTAAACCACAAAAACAAGAAAGAACCCAGCATAAAGTGCATACAGTACACATTTGGTTCTCTACGTAGTCACATCCAACAGATCCCGAATGATGGATGTCACTTGGCGTTGAGGCAGGGGAGGGGTTACCGTGTGAACATTTTGGGGAAGAGGGCCAGGGAGTGTGCACACGTGTCTGTGCGTGCACACGTGTGTCTGTGCGTGCACACATGCATATGCTTCGAGTAAACGTGTTGAAACATCTAACTTCTCAGATGCAGATGTTTATTAATTTGGTCACAATTACATGCAATTTTCTTCTATTTTCACACAAAAAATGAGAAAGTTACATCTTAGATGTGCTCAGACTTAGAGGAAGCTATATGCTGATTGGATTTCTATTTCTGTACCCTGGTCAGAGCAATCAGCTACATTTAATTAAGTATAACATTTAATTTTATTGGATTTCCAACGAATGGAGGCATTTGGAGTAAAATGGATTGTTATTATAGATTTTTTTTTTGAGGAATATAGGAGACTGCTTTCCTAGTTTTTCTGCTATTAAGTATGGACATATTTAAAAAAAAAAGATTTTGCAACTGTCTTGGTGACAAGTAACTTCCTTTAGGTATCTCAAGGCAATGTGCACCTGCATCCATTTTTTTTTTTAATTTTAAATGATTTTGAAAACACCCTTAATGATCTGATGCAATCTGTAGATTTTGGAATATATCCCTCCTGGTGCATTTTGTTTTCAAAAGCCATCTCTTTCTCTCTTCTGCAGAAAGGGTTCCCTTCCTTCCGTGGTAGGATTTTTCTCTTTCCCTCTTTTTCCCCATTTTGTAGTAAATAGCCTCTTGCTTTACCTTTTTCTCACTCAGTCATGCTGTTTTCTCACAGCCCTCTCTTCCTTCTGTCCTCCCTTCCTTCATTCTTTCCCCCCCTCCTTCTCCTCCTTCTTCCCCATCCTTCCCTCTTCCTGCTCTCTTATCATTGAAGTGGTTTTACTGCTCAGATAAAACTAGACTGTAGCAAAAATAAAACATAGATCATCAAGCCTAATCAGATGTTTCCTTATCATTTTTCTAAAGGTTTACCTGTTTGCTTCACCCCATTTGCTTTTGGCTCTCATAAAATCATGGCAGAAACACACTGATTGGGGCTAGTACTGCCAGGCCCTTATCTGTCTATCTATCTATCTATCTATCTATCTATCTATCTATCTATCTATCTATCATCTATTTATCATCTATCTATCTATCCATCCATCCATCATCTATCTACCATCATCTGACACAATTTACAGGCTGGCCCTCCGGTGGAGACAGGTCCAGGGACCCTACCTCCCCCATGGACATCTAAAGGCCCATGGTGAAAACACTGTCTTCTTGAAATAGTCATTTATTAAGCACCTGCTATATGCTGGTCATTTTCTGAGGATCTGTTTCACAGTAAGGTGGGTTTCAAAGAAGTTTGAGAGCATCTTTAAATCCAAAGACAGGGCATGAAAAGCCAGGTAATCTAATAGACACTGGACTGAGAGTAATGTAATCAATAACAACAACAACAATAACAATAACGCCATCTGCTGAATACCCGAACCCTATGTAGGACACCCTGTTTACTTGAGATTCCATCCTACGGCAACAATCCAAATGACCCAGATTTTTCAATATTGAACAATTCTGTCATTTTGTTCAGCAAGAGCCCTCTTGAGCCAAATATGTCTAGTGAACAAATGCACAGTATGGATTCAGATGAGGTCACTGCTTCCTTTGAAACTTCAAGTGCATTTAGAACTTAACCCCTGAATTGAGCTTCCTCCATATAACTAACTCTTTCGTTGCCCGCTCCTTTTATTCAGGATCACTCAGCTGGCGAGATGGGAAGCACGTCTTTAAGCCCGGGTGTGCCTAACTATACAGAGCACTGTGCAAATTCAACTCTTCCTCCAGCCTGAAAAGAGGGGATATAAATGCTCACCCTCCTTTGCTCATAGGTGGGATGATGGAAGTGAAAGTATCTTGTCAACTATAAATGGTTATGCTGTCTAGTTCAACAGGTAACTATTGAGCAATTTCTAAAAGTTATCAGTACCATGAAGGACAGTGAGGATTTGAAATTGGCAAGGAAAGTGTTCTAAAGGAATTTCTATCATTTTTCATTAAGTCTTAATATTTTCAGAGGATTGGTACATTTGGGGAGTTGTAAGATACTACTGAGGCTTTGATAGATGAATGATTAAAATAAGTACGAAAATGATGAGATTAGCTTTCTGGAGAAATCATCTTAAAATAGGACTTCTTTAGGTCAAAACTCTTAAAGAGGGAAAAGAAGCCAAAGAATCTAATGAAAGTTTGCCTGAATGTAAATTAAACTCATGATAATTGTGCTAAAAATGATAATATAGCTACTATAACTTACTTTGCTCTTAATAATTGCCATGTACTATAATACATAATTTTTATATACCATATCTCATTCCTCCCCACACGTCCAGAATGTGGGTATTGCAATTCCATCTTATAAAGGATAACCTGGGATTCTGAGAGGTTAAATAAGTTGCCTGAAATCATTCCGCTAGAAAGTAACAAACCTAGGTTCTTTCTTTCTCAAAGAGTGGGTGGAGCCATGTAGTAGGAAGAGCTTGGGAACAGAAGGAGGAGTTTGGGGCAGGGAAATGTTCTTACGGGGAATGCCCATAGAGGTGGAGCTGGTCAGGGGATCCCTGGACATGCCCAGGAGTAAGGGGGACCTGATCTTTGAATATCCATGAGGAGTCATGGGGCAGACTGGCTCCCAGGTGCCTATCAAGACATCAGATCATCAATAGCTCGGTGAGTTGAGTGACTGTAATGACACAGCTCTGACTTTGTTTTCAGGAAGCTACGTCCCTGCATTAATTTGGTTTCCTGCATAGATTTGCCTACTGGAAAGGAACTTACAACCCAAGTACACTTTTAACACTTGAAAAGAGTCACAGAAGATAGATGTATGGGCCAGAATGCCAGTATAGACAACACCCCTGAGTCCCATCAACTTTGAATGCCTTGGATGAAATCTGCAAAACCCACGATGAAATATGGGTCCACTGGGACCCCACAAAGGCTTAATCCTCTCAGAGGTTGGGTCTGGGTTATTAGGCACCCCTCATATTTATCTCACACTAAATTCAACAGAAAACCCACCACAATGGAAGGTGTCTTCAAACACATGGATATAGAATTTCCATGTCATGTTCAGATCTTTTGAATCCTCTTGGTTTAGATGGCAAATAGCTATGCACAGTGCCATTTCAGCACGGTGGACTTCTATTTTTCATCCTTAAGTGTTTGAGAAATAGTCTTTCAATTAGCATCACCAATGAAAAAAAATAACCAAACTCATACACCGATTTTGCTATTGCTTGTGGTCTATCTGGGAGTCCTAAAATGCTGTTGTTTAGTTTGAAGGAAAGTGATGCTATGATCATGACCCTGAAAACATCCAGCAGAGCACTGATTAAACCTTGTGCACAAAGCAGGAGCTTGGGACTCAGGTAGACCTGGGTCCCATTTCTGGCTTTCCCTCTTATTCACTGTGTAAAGTGTACATTATAGGGAATATCTCTGAACCTCAGCATCCTCTTGTACAGAGTAAGAATAAATATACCTACTAAAAAAGAGAGTGAACCATGATGATGATTTCCAATGTATTCTATCCACAAAAGTAACAAATGAAACAAAAACCACAAAGTATATTCCCATAATGACTTTTTTCCACAATTCTGTTTTCCATGGTAATTTTTCTTTCTTAAGTTACTGATACTGAACTTATTTAACCAGATCTTTCCAGACTTATTGATAATTCACTTTTTAACATCACTGGACATTTTGTTTCCATCAATAAAAATCTTCAACCTAATTTAGATTCAAGTAGTTATCTCTATTTAATGATGTAACCCCTTTGAGCACTGTATCTTTCTCACGCTAGAACGGGTAGGCATAGCCTGGAGGAACTCTCCAGAACTCAGGTCCTGGTAGACCTTGGCAATTATCTGCAATGGTGCCTATAACTGCTTTTAAAAAATTATTATTGAAGTATCATTGACATATGAACATAACTGCTTTATATAGTGGTGTTCATAAAAAGACACTTCTAGAGCGGACTCTGCTACTCACTGTGTGACCTTGGCAGTGACACTGTTCAGCTACCACTTTTCCATTTCCTAAATGTCATTTCTGTGTCAGACACCATATGTACATTTTCTCTCATCTTCACAGCAACTCACAAAGTGTATTATTTTACCCAGTTTTGTGTTACAACACACCAACAACAGCTGACTGAAGCTCAGAGAGGTTGTCACTTACCCAAAGACACACAAGTCACACATCACATCCACATACGGTGTTGACTGATTTCAAAGCTCCTTCTTTTCCTATTTCACCATGCTGTACAACCTCATCAACTTCCCAGAGCCTCAATGGCAACATCTCTAAAATGACCTGATGTCGCCCTGTCTACTTAGTTAAGGCTACTTGTACAAGGCTATGCAACTGTGGCATATTACTATTGTTTAATGAGATTATTAAAATCAAATATTCATAAATTTATCTGTATTAATTATGCCATGGTGATTATGGGCATGTTTTAGGAATAAGGCCAACACTGATTTGGGATAAGAGCTGACATTTATTGAGTGCTTACTAAGTGTTAAATATGTACCATATTTCATTTAATATAAATAGTATATTATTGAGGCTACATAGCTGTCAGTGCAAGTGTTATGTGATCTTGGTCTATTATAAAGATGCAGGAATCAAGGATTGGAGAAGATAAAGTAACATGTCTGGTCCAAGTGGCAGAGTTTGGATCTTGACCAACTTGTCAGATGTTAAACCCCACAGTCTTTCCAGGACAGCACCTGACTCATGGCAAAGTGAGCACCTGGCTCATGGCAAAGTGAGCTAGAATTAGGGTCCTCTGATGCTAAGGGCAGCGCTAGCAAGATGGTACAGAAAAGTATAATCTTTGGTTTTAGAATGGTCTTGTTCATGGAGTCATCTGAGAGGGCTTCTTGGAGGGAAGAAAGAGAAATACCGCCATTAGATATTTCTAACACCGCTCCAGGAACAGCTTCAAGATGAACCCTAGGAAGCTGCCAAGAAACATCATTCTTATCGGTCAGCTCAGGTGCAATCAGTGTACTTTTGAATTCTCTTATGACATTAGTGGCTGGACAACCTTGAACACCTACTTGGATCACTCAAGTTCCTGTGTAAATGGGGAAAATGCTACCTAACTCTCAAGGTTGGGTGTGGAGATCAAGTGAGTTAATACATACAGACTGGCCAGCAAGAGACAGGGTTGTAAATGCCAGTTGCCTTTCCTGCTTCTCTGGGGCATATTTTATCTTGAGTTTCTCAGAGGCTTTCTGAAGTTTTGTCATTTCTTTGGCAGACCTCCAATTGGCCTGACCTACGGCTGTCTTCCTGAGATTTGAAATAACCATTTCCTGTGGTTTGAGGGCCCCCCTAGGAATCCAATGGAACAACATCATTGAGGGTCTATGCTACAATAGAGACAAAGAGGATAATCAGATAAGTAACATTGGCACACAATAGAAAAATCGGTATTGATAAATTGCAGCCACGTCACTATCTTGTAAAGCAGACAGACTTTGAGGACACTGACTCTCTTTTCTGTCTCACTCATTTATGTTTTGTTTGTTCTCTCCAAGAAAAACTTGGCAGAGATGTCTCCCGGCATCTTGGAGGGTGAACATTGTACCCACCTTCACTCTTACTCTTGGGCTCCTCATCCCTGTGAGTGGAAGGATGGTCGGCATGATTCCAAAATCACACCAAACCAGAAAGGAAATGATTTCAATTTAGAAAATTAAAAAGAATTATATATATATATATATATATATATATATATATATATATATATATATATATATATATATCTCCACAGGGGCTCCAGGATTTAACTTCTACTTTCAGTGACCTACTTTGAATTGAGGCTGCCTTTCTAGGGGGCTGTCCTAATGAAGGTCAGCCAAGAAAGCCAACAACCGGCCTGGCCTTTAGATTTTAGTAGCAAACAGTCAGGGGGTCCAAGCTCCAGGATGAGAAGATTGAAAACATCTAGTCATTTAATTTTTAATGGCTACGTATCTTGATTCTTTCTCCTAGCAGAATGAAGGTTTCTTTAAAAACTGAGTTAAGGGAGCTGGCTTTCTTTATGCTGTTCGATGCTTTATAGAAGGCCCAGCATTGAATGTTATAAAATCCTTTTTTGCTTGGTGTCAGCTCTTTCCTAATGATCATTTATGCCAGTGAGATGCCCACTCAGATGGAGCTGCCTCCTTAGTTTACCTGAAGAGCCGTGGAGGAGCACAAGGTCCCGTGCTGAGATGTTGGTCTCCTGTGAGGGGCCACTGTGGCAGCATTGCAGAAAACTCCCGGAGCCAGTAATCCGTAAGTCAGTGGGGTGAATGATTCTCAATGCTAAGCAGTGTCCTTTAGCAGAAAGCCCCTCCTAGGTCCGTTTTAAGTTTGGTTTCCTGTGAAATGTGACCACAGATTAGGGTGGTAGGACCTGTGTGTGGGTAGGACTTCCTCTTCAGTGCAGTGCTATACGTGAAGCCATTGGAGGCTAAGGTCTCCCAACCCAAAGGGTGTCCTTAAAGACACATGGAATCCCTGAGTGGCCCTTCACAATTATAGAATACACTAAAATGGATTGCTGAGCAACACTCAAGCATCAAAGGTGGGTTTTGCTGGTCTTGTTTCACATGTGCACTGAATGCTATTTATCTTATGACTTGATGTTGGCCATGGCTCCCTGAGACCACACAAGACACATGGACCAGATCCCTCAGGTGCGATGGAGAGAACATGGGGTCTGGCAAGAGAAATGCCTAGCTCTTACTCCTACTGTACTAATTGTTAGTTGTGTGATCTTGGACAAGTTGCTATTTCTCAACTAGCTTCCATGTCTATGATCCAGGGATAATAATATCTGTATTTTAGAGCTGTTCCAAGAAATGAACAAAATAATGTAAATTAAGACATGTAGCAAGGTTTGGGGCACATACTGGGTGCTCAGCATATTTAATTTCTCTCTGTCTTACTTCTGGTTTATTTAAGCTGGCAGTAAGTTCTTGCAAGTGTCTTCTATAATCTAGTACTCGCCACTTGACCCTCTGGTTTTATATAAATTGACGTTGAATTCCATAATAAATCCCAACATCATTTAAGATAAACTCAAAGGTAGAAGTTTATCTTTTCTTGGGTAGATAATTCTCATTTTGACTTGACAGATACCCCAAAGGTAATGTTAAAGTAAGCACTCATTAAATGTTAATTATGTGCCAGGAATTGTGCTGAGCAGTTTGCAGCCATTATCCTACTAAATCTTACTGATAATAATGTGAGGAAAAGACATTTAAACCCTTTTTGTGATTGTGGAAACTGAAGCCTAGGGAAATTCAAATAATTCACCCACTTTATCAATTAGCTTTTGATTCACCAGGCGCTTAAAAGAGTAGCCAATTTCCTGAGTTCACTATGGTGTGGCTCACTTGGTCTGGGCCTGTGTTAGTTTCCTGGGGCTGACGTAGCAAAGTTCTACAAAGTGGGCCGCTAAAGCAACACAAATGCATTTTCTCCCAGTTCTGGAAGCCAGCAGTCTGAATCGAGGTGTTGGCAGGATTGGTTCCTTCTGGCTGTGAGGATCAGGTCTGTTCCATGCCTCTGTCTTTGCCTTGGAGATGGTGGTCTTCATCCTCACTTGGTATTCTTCCTGTGCCTGTGTCCACATTTCCCCTTCTTATAAGGATTCCAGTCACATGGGAGTAGGGCCCACCCTCATGACCTCATTTTCACTTGATTACCTTTTGAAGACACTGTCTGAGGCACTAGAGGTTAGGATTTTAAGATATGAATTTTAACATATGAATCTCTGCGGGCTGGCAGGTAGCTGGAGGACATGGACCCTTATAGTCATGTTTCTGTTGGTTGGCAGGAAGTCAGCCAGGTGCCTCAGTTCTCCACTTGGCTTCTTATCATCCAGCAGGCAAGCTCAGGCTCAAATACGTGGTGGCCTCAGGACAGCAGAGAATGCAGCAGAGAGGGAAAGTCTCAAGGCTCAAGACTTCAAGTCTCTGCTTGCATCCTGTTTGCTATGGTCCCCTTAACCAAAGCAAATCACAAGGGCAAGTCCAGAATGAATGTGGGAGAAAATCACTCAAGGGATAGATCTGGGGAACGGAGTTACCGTGGCCTTCTTTGGGAAATAATTTAATGCCCATGTTGGGATCTAGTTAGTAGCTGGACCACAGTGGGAACTCAAACCTTGATGATATGAAGAATCCCTGCTTTTTACCAAAGAAGAATTGGAGATAGTTTGGTATAGCAAGAATGTGGTTAATAGTGTAGGTGGTATTTATTCTACTCTGGGGGCTCAGGGAAGACTGACTCCCCTTGGGACGGGGTGATATTAGAGGTCTTTGATGATGAGTTGGAATTTGCTAGACCAAAAGAGGGGAAAGAAGACAGGGGAGAGGATGTGAGGGAAAGAAGGCAGGATAAAAAGAAGGAAGGAAGGGAGGGAGTGAGGGAGGGAGGGAGAATGGAACAAAGTAGGGAAAAGAGCAGGAGGGAGAGGAGAAGCGGGGGAGTAAAGGTCAGGCAGAATGTTCCAGGCCAAAGCAACTGTATATCTAAATGCCAGGATGGAAGAGACAGCATATGTAGCTCACTGGAGGAACCTCAAAAAGCAAAGGTGACTGAAAGGTAGAGACAACAGGGAGAGCATGGTGCAGAAGCAGCTAGAAAGACTGGCTGTGTTCTTTGCGTCTGAACCAGCCACCCACAGGTTCCCATCCACATCTCCCTCTTTCTTGCTGTCCACTTTACATCCCCCCAAGAGGAGGACTCCTTCACAGTTGTCTTTGATTTGGGTGACAATTTATTTTGTGTTAATTCCTTCATGAGTTCTTATCTCCTGCCCATCACACTCCACACCCTGCCTACATAGTTTATTGGGTCCATGGACCCTGAGTAATACTGGGGGAGTTATGGGGAAAATCCAGAGGAGTTTGGGTTTTAACGGCCAGATCAAATTTCCCCAAGATGTGTCACTGAAAGTCTACCTGGCTTTGGGCCAAGGACTTGACCATTCTGTTGCATATGTAAATTGGGGAGGATAATGTTTACTGTGAAGATTACATTGCTTCCCTCCTGCAGAGTGTCTAGTACTCTGTCTGGCATCTAATCAATATTATTCCCTTAGTTTTCCCTGGGGCCCTCTTGCAGTACCACTAAAGCGTAATATGAGGCCTCCAGAAACACTACTGATGGATGAGTGATCCACCACATCTGTGAACAAAGGATGCAGTGTATGGGATGAGATGCCTGTGGGTCTGAAAGGGACACTACTGTCAACGCTTGACACAGTGAGTTTGTCAAGATTTCACTCTCTGGCTAGGCCACTCAGGGTATGAAGACCTTGGGTATATTGTATGGAAGAATCACAGGACAAAAAAAATCAAAAAACCAAATAAACACAAAAAACCAGAAAGCAGGACTTTCAAGACCTAATTATGTTCAAGCAGGACCACAGTTCCTGGGATGGAGGGAAAGAAAGCTTTTCCTGGCTCTTGTAGTCCCTGCTGGGAGACAGAACTGCAAGACTGTCGGGCCTTGGAATTACTCTGGCTTTGTTCATATCCCTTCTGGCTCCACTAATTGAATGACTTCTAGCAAGTTATCTAACTTAACTGATTCTTTCATTTCTCACCTTTAAAAAGGAGTGTGGCACTACTAACCTCATAGCATTTCCAGTGCACAAAATGATAAATTTACCTCGTAAATGTAGGTAGAAGAAAAGGTGTAACCACATGTCAACAACTTGGAGCCCATTCAAAGAGTTCTCTAAATATTTTTTCAACTTGAATTTAATGCACATAAGGAGAAACTGAAATTCGTATCTATACTTTAAAAATTATTGTCTTATTTAAATAATTTTTATTTTGGAGTAATTATAGACTCACAAGCAGTTGCCAAAATCATATAGAGAGATCCCATGG
Source organism: Phoca vitulina (assembly GCF_004348235.1). Lineage (NCBI taxonomy): Eukaryota > Metazoa > Chordata > Mammalia > Carnivora > Phocidae > Phoca > Phoca vitulina. The sequence goes on from NW_022589706.1 coordinate 2,614,221, forward strand.
AGTACCTGTCACCCACTTTTCACTGGAGAAACTGATTTCTTATGAATAAACATTCTACACAGACGTATTCAGTTTTCTCTAAAGCTGAGACAATGTGTTGGAAAAGCAAAAAAAATAAAAAATAAAAAAAAGATGATAAAGCCTGGCTTAACCACTTTCCTGCTGTTTTTGCTCTCTCATTGGTTTTCTTTTAAAATTTTTTGAACAAAATAACTTCAGGTGATTTAAAAAAATTGCTGGTCTTGGGTCAGCACCCTAATACTGGGTGGTATTTGGCGTCCTCCTTTTGGAGGGTGGTGATTGCCAAGTTCAGGCTCCTGTCACATAGCTGGTCTCAGGATGGTGTCAAGGCCTGGGGTTGACCATGAAGCTTGCACATACATCCGTAAACCCCAAAACACAAGAGAGACTGTTTAACACCATCACAGTAGATAATGTGTTTGTTTTATAAATTCCCAGTTGAGGGTACTGTCTCTTGTAATGGATCAAAATCTATGTACTTTTTATGATTTATATGAGAGCTCCTATGAGAACCTAGGTTAGCTGACATAAGCATTTCTGATTTTTTATAGCTTAGCACCTGTTTGTGTCTGGGCCTTGGGCAGTTTGACTCTGGGCCACTGAGAGGGGCTCACCTCATGCTAATTGCCTTTCATTTTATGTCCTATCTCCTCCAGGAAGCACATCATGAGCCTCTCTCCATTAGCTGTGGTCTCTCTCACACATCACATGAGCACTTTGGAAAGGAAAATCTTGGTGTGAGTGTGAGTTGAGTTCTGTGCTATGTTTCAGAGGCTCAATGTCAACTGGGTTTATGTCCCCATTTGGGCAATTTTCATGACTGCCAAGAAGTAGATTCTGAGGAAAAACCTCAACGTATAAACATAGTTGATACTCAAACTCATCTGGTGTCTGGGGAGTTACAGCTGGGGGGGTTGTTCCCATAGAAGTCCACTCTCTCTAGAAAGGACCTTCAGGCATCCCTGGCTTCCTGGTCCAACCACCCTAACACACCCTACAGGAAGGCAAACCCCAACATAGGTAGACCCAGGGCTCAGTGTAAGAGGTCACGGGTCAGAGCTCAAGGGCCATTCTGAGCATAACAAGGTTTCTGATCTTTGGATTGATTTTCTAGTCAAATTTTGTTGCATTCATGCATAACTTCTTTGGAAATCACAGGGTGGAAATGATAAGTAAATGCAGAAAGAAAGAGCTTTTCCCTTAAATCTCTGCTGAGGTTCCTTGGACTCCTCTAATTCTTCATTCGCAGAAATGCTAGGTTGTTTATCAACTAATGAAGATGCATTAAATACAAATTCAGTGCTTAGTTGATGCTACTTTTCCCTGGAAAAGCCTCACGGGGCTAACATTAAGTAAGACCTCATTGTTCTAGGCATTTTGCATAAATGCATAATTAATTATCACAATAATGCCTCCATGTTGGCATCATTATTATTATTACCCATGTGAAAGAGCAGAGTCTCAGCGTCACCACACTGGTGATAGAGTCGTCTATCCCCACTGCCTCCACAAGTTCCCTTTCAGCTTTGGCATCACGAGAGCTCCAGAACACTAGTGTCTCTGCCCTACCAAGGCCATGGGAACCAGTAGCAGCAGAGGCCACTGTACCTGGTGAAATGACAGTGAGAAAGAAATACATAAGCAGAAGTGCAGCTCAATGAAGGAATGATACAAGATAACAGGACAGAGAGTATGGGTGGGAATGTATGGGGTAGAGAGTTTCTTCCTATCAGGCAGTGTGAGGTTGAATCTCTGTAGGGATGACATTTGAGCTGAGGCCTGAGTGAGGAAAAAGACTCAGCCAGATGCAGGTCTGGAGGGAAGGGATTTCTGAGTGGAGATAACCCCATAAGAGGTTGTTGAGAAAGAGATGAGCTTTGGGGGATGAACTTCATATGTCTCATTAAATCATAAATTCCTTGAAGGTGACTGTAGTTGCTTCTCATCTTGGAATCCTTTGAAATATCAAGAACCCACCATGTATCACCCAGCAATTGGGTGAACGGAATTGGCTGTAGATTACACTTCTCATTTTCAAATGAGGAAGTGGAGGAAACCTGACTGACCACTGAGGTGAGTCAGGGGGACGAACAAAGACCGTGGTACAAGTCCAACTTCTCAGCTAAATCTCTTTCCAGCCTCGCACAGCTTTGTCTCCTGATTCTACATTTAAATGGCAGCCACAGTTAGCCATTTATCTTGAGCAGAGCCTTGTTTAGACAAATCTGGTAAGGAGTGTGACATCATCCACACACACACACACAAATCTGCTATGGGTTGTTTGCCAAACACTTTTGCCGGGGGTTAAAACACTGTGGTATTTTTAAATCATGCGGGCAAAATCACTCCCTCTCCAAGCAGGAGTTGAATCATTGCCAGGGTTCCTAAATTGGCAGGGCAAAGGGCCCTACACCATCTGTCCTCACATTGGTTGAATTTAGGTCTTAAAGCGAGAATCAGATTAAGAAAAAAGAAAACAGCACGAACAGCACAGAGGAATCCTTGATAGGTTTTGCTTAGCACGTGGGATGAACCATCATTAGGAGAAACAGTGGAGCAAGGCAGGACTTAGAATAGAAAAGAGGAAGGAGGCCAAGTTTAACATAAAAAATGGAGTTGGGCCTTTGGCTTTTAAATGGAGACAGGGCTTTTAGCTTCTCATTCTCTTTCTCTGCTTTTTCCTTTTTTAATTTTTTCTTTTCTAGAAGGAAGGAGAAGGAAACTAAAATTGCTTTTCTGTCTTTAAGGCAAATAGGAATAACCATAGCTGGTATAAGTAGGGTAACTACAATTTTTAGATTCTTTTCCCTTTTTTAAAATTAATTTATTTATTTTAGAGAGAGCAAGAGAGAGCAGGGAAGGGACAGAGGGAGAGAATCTTCAAGAAGACACCCTGCTGAGTGTGGAACCCCATGCAGGGCTCTATCCCAGGTCCCTGAGATCATGACCTGAGCCAAAATCAAGAGTCGGATGCTTAATTGACTGAGCCACCCAGGCGCCTGACTTTTCCTGAACTTTTTCTTCTTTTGCATCTCAGTCTGTAATATACCTACCACTCAGCATAATTTTTGAGACTCAAAGCAGTTAAGTTACAAGTGTTGCCTGGATCCCGCATCTGGGAAACCACCGGGCAAGAACAAACCTGGATCTCTAACCCTCAGGCCTCTTGCCCCAGCCAATAATGTGTCTTTCTTTAAAAGGGGGACACAGAGGCTCAACGGAGTGAAAAGTAGGGTCTGAGTCCACAGTAAGCAGTTGTGAAGCTGGCAGTCCTGTGACTTGGATTCTAAGGCTGGAGTTCTTCATACAGTCCATATTGCCATCCCTGTGCCTGGAACCTTCTATGATTCTGGGGCTTTCTAAGAAACAGTGGGAACATTAAGGTTCCTTAATGATCACACATCAAAAATCCTAGAAGTATTTTATAGCAGCCAGGGGAAGATGAGTGTTTTTGTTAGTTTGGGCTGCTGTAAAAAGGTGCCATAGACTGGGGGTGATTATCAACAACAGAAACTTATTCCTCACATTTTGTGAGGCTGGAAGTCCTAGGTCAGGGCCCGAGCATGGTTAGGGTCTGGTGAGAGCCGTCTTTCAGTTGTAGAGTGCCAGCTTCTGGTTGTATCCTCACAGCAGAGAGAGGGAGCAAGCTCTCTAGTGACTCTTGTAAGATCACTGGTTCATTCCTGGGGCCCCCCACCTGCATGACTTCATCTTGCCCTAATCACATCCCAAAGGTGCCATCTTCTTGTACCATTGAACTGGGGCGGGTAGGATTTCAATGTATGAATTTTGAGGGGACACAAACATTCAGTCCATCACAACTACTATCCTAAGAAGAAGATTGTAAGAATGAAAGAATTCTATGGCACTTTAGAGAGAGAACAAGAAGGGTGCTCCCACCATCGTGTGCCTGTTGGGATCTGCCATAGCGAGCATCCCTGGGCACAGAGTAGGTACTCAATTATATAGCCTCCATGCGGCCTAGACTTGATCTGTGTTGTTTATGCTATGTTCTGGCACCTGGAACAGTACTTTTGCAGCCTTGTAGGTTAGCAAATGGAAAAGAGAAAATAAAGGGTTAAACAGGTTTTTCAATTGATGCCAAATAACTTGAATACTAAGCCTCCATAGGGTTAGTCCTAGGTCTTAGATGAAGGCCTGGCTCCTGTACTGAGCAATTGTCCAATATGGATTGAATATATTCTAATCAATCAATTAAGGAACAGGGCTTCATTATAGGCCTGTGAGGGTATATGTAATAGAATTTCAGTTGGGAAGTAGAACCAGTTCTGGAGTGTCAGGGAAGCTTTTAGGGTTTGCAAGACTGCTGCTTTATTTGGTTCTTCTTGACCTTGGTCTATTGTAGTAATGGGAGTGAAAGGGATGAGAATGTGTAAGAAGTAATGTAATAGTGATTCTGATGGTGTGGATGGGAGAAAAGACTCAGGAGTGAAAGTTAGGTATAATTAAAGAATGGATTTGTTCAGTGATATTTTGATTTTAGAGTGAGCTATGGGTTGAATTGTGTCCTCCCTAAAGAGATATGTTGTAATTATAACCCAAGTACATCAGAATGAAAGCTTTTTTAGAAGTGGGGTCTTTGTAGATGCAACCAATTTAAGATGAGGTCCTTTGGGTGTTCCTAGCCAAGATGACTGGTGTTCTTGTAACAAGAGGAGAGACACACAGAAAGGAGAATACCATGTAAAGACTCAGCCATGCACTGGGACAAGATGACCATATGAAGATGAAGGCAAAGATCCGAGTGATGTGGCCACAAGCCAAGGAGTGCCTGGGCTGGTAGAAGTTGGCAGAAGCAAGGAAGGATTCTATACTATAGGTTATGGAGGGAGCAAAGTCCTACTGACACCCTGATGGAAGACTTCTGGCCTCCAGAACTGTAAGAGAAGACATTTCTGTGGTTGTAAGCCACCTAGTTTGTGGTATATGTTATAGCAGCCCTAGGAAACTAACGTAGAGCCATACATTTATAACTTTAAAACACCATTATTTCAAGAACTTGCAAGACCATTTCTGAACCCCTTTTTATCCTCACTGAAACAAAGCTTTTATAATGTGATTTTAAATAAATGATCTGAGGTTTTTCAGGAATTCAAATATGATAGATCACATTTGTGTGTTGTAGTGGGGAGACCACGGCTTTAAATGCCGGTGGTCAAAGATCCTGTGACTAGCAGCTATAATTTCTCTTTAATTAGCACTTGAGACAATGTATTCAAATATTCTAGGCCTTTCAACAGAAATACTGCCCTGTCTGCTCAACATGGTGTACCAGCTCCTTCAGCCTTTGCTCTTGGTTATGGGGGATGTGGGAAAACCATCCCTGAATTATCCTCCAGGACCCTACAATTGCCACATCAGCCTTTTGAGCAACATAAACACCAATAGCATAAACACAGTGCAATAAACCTTCTTTTGCTGACTGTGCAAGATTCCCAAATTCTATTTAATTTCTATCCAGCCAGGTGGGACCGAGTGTGGGTCTTCAGCTTACATTTACACCACTAGACTACACCTTGGACAAGAAGGTGAGGAGTATGTTCACTCGCACTGTGGATACCTGTATATCCCCAGATACCATGCGTATGTTGTTTCGGGTAAGCACTGGTGCAGCTTCTCAAGGTGGGCATCATCCGTATTTAAAAAGAAGGAGATTGAATCTCTGAGAGTTTTAGTATTATCAAACTAGACAGCCCCTGGATCCAGGCTTGACCTAACTCACACCTGGCTGACTTGAAACCTCTCCTTACTCTTTCCCTCCCAGACTAAACTTCATGTCCTGCCCCATGCCTGCTTCTCTTTATACCCCTCCTGACCCTGCAGGGCCTTCTAGATCTTATTGTGACAGAGGTAAGAGATAAGAAGGGGGAATGAAGCCCTTCTGCCTAGTGACATCCTCAAGGCTCTCTTCTTTCTCCCTCCCAGTCTGGTTCAGGGCCACTTTCCAGGCATGTGGTTCTTCCAGTCCCTCTTGTCCAAAATGGAGATGCATGTGGTGAGAAGAGGGGAGTTTCCAGCTCCGAGTTTCATTTAATAGCCCACACAGAGTTTAGTCCCCCTGGTTGTCTTTGAGGACTCCATTTTGTCCTGGGCCATAGACTTTCTTCTCCAGGTAGATGGAGTAAAGAGGAAGTTGACCATGGACTCTGTACCAGAAGGTTTTTATGTGCCACCACAGGTCCTTTTGGCCATCTGTTAGGACCTAGCTCTGGCTACAGTCATATTCTACATGAGCTTCATCAGCCATCTCTGCTGCATCTACTCCACATATACTTTACAATCTACCAGCACCCAGCCTGGCATTCACTACTTGAGCCTCTCACTTCCAATGCTGAGCACCTCACTTGCCACTGAAGCATGAGGTACTGCATTACTCACTTAAACCTATGTAAAACCCAAATGGAAGTATAAGGAGTTAAAATGCATAGGGAATATTAGAAAATATAAGCTGGCAGATAAGCTTTTCCCCTTCCTTCCCCAAAATGCATTGTCTAGGACTCAATAGTTTTTGAGGACCCTAGGAAGATAGCACCATGTGATAGTGGGATGGAACACTTACTTGGGCATGATACGAAATGCTCAGCCAGCTCAGTGCCATCTTATCACATTGGGTCTCCCTCCTAACCTGTCACATTCCCATGTGCCTTCATTCCACCTTCCCTAGGATCAAATTTTCTAGTGAAGTAGCCAACCATTAATGCTTTAAGCTCTGTTTTCTGGGAAACAATGTTAAGACAAGTTTCCCCTATGGTTGATTTTATAGTATTTTCTCTGAATCACCTGGGACACTTGTTAAAAATGCAGATTCCAGGGACCCATCCCATGATTAGAATCTCTGAGTTTTAGGTATAGTTCTGTGTATTCTAAACAAGCTCCCCTGGTGATTCTCATGCATATCAGAGTCTGAGAACCAGTGTTACAGTCTAGGATAAACTGAGGAAGAGGGGCAGGGTATGTGCCCTCAACATCGTATTTGCCTGGAACAACTAAGAAATGTCTAGCTATGGCTTTCAAACCCACCTATCATCTCCCAAACTATGATACATTTCCTGCCACAGGTGAATGATTCCAGACACATGTGATTGCAAAAGAAATCTTAAAGCCCATTCAAGAAAAGTTAGTTATGTACCTGAAGTCACCAGAGGCTACCACATAGATTCAGGGTGGTAATCTCATTGACATGGGATTGGTCCCATGCCTGCTTTCATCCCAAAGTTACCCATGAGGAATTGCTGAGCCTTAGTATAATTTATTTAACATCTAAAATCTGGAGACATGGATATGTGGACAATCTTCTAAAAATCTGCACAACTGACTTAATTAGGAAAGTCCTTACAGAATGAGGGTTGGAGTGGCCAAGAAATTTCAGTCCATCATTTCTCTTCATGAACAAAAGAAACTATGATAGTATTTGTAAGTATTTGTGTAGTGAAAACAAAATTTCAGCAATGAATGAACCTGTGAGGGAGAAAAGTATTATTATTTACTTTCTCGCAAGTAATTCACTAAGTTCAAGGGTCCAACAAGAATGGCTTCACACACTCAAACACATTCTTCATGTAGCGAGCAAGGCAACTGGATATATACAGGATATATTTGCTTTTAATTTTCTCTTTGCTGGCTCCTTTTCAGCAAAGCTACCTAGTGTAGTAGGTGAAGAATGAACTAGGGGTCACACAGAAATGGCTTCAAAACCCAACTTAGCTCTTCACTATTTTGGGAACATTGAGCAAACTATTCATTGTGTCTAAATTTTGGTCTACTTATTTGGACAACGGACACTTTGTTTTAGCTTTTGTAGGTTGTGAGAATAACATGAGGCTAATTATAAAAGGTCATAGAATGGAATAGGAATTTAAGAAATGGTCTTCAAGTGTCATTGTCATCTCATCATTATGGTAACCAAACTGGGCTAAGAAGACAGTAACAGGATATGCATCTATGGAATTATTGACTGTTTTGTATTGATTTGTATGATATAAATAGGACTGTGGGGATAAAAGCTGAAATAGGCATTTTTTTCCACGCAGAATTAAACTGAAAAACAAAGGAATGTTAACTCAGATGGTGGGTTGTGAGATCCCAGTCTATGTAGATAGGACTAGGAGTCAGAAGTCCCTGGTGGAGAGGGTGGTGTCACTGGTGGTGGGTTTGAACTACATAAGACTTAAGGCAAATTCCAAACCAATAGGTCTAGGGATTCATGAGCATATCATTCAGAAGAAATTTGAAAACATGTTTTTAGCTTCCACTGTACTTTGAGGGCAAACTTCATACTTTAGGTGCTTGTTTGGCCCTTTTACTTACGTAATACCTAGACCATATTATGCCCTCAGTAAATGTTAGTTGAAAAGTGAATATGTAATTATATGAATGGATGACTAATGGAAAAATAAAATCTGACAATATATATAAGAGAGGTTTGGTCATATTTCTGAAAATCTGTGAAGCTAATTTGGTACTTGGTATTCTCTGCTTTTTCCTCCCACACTTAGACCCACCTGTCCCTTGATGGAGCACCTTCCAAAATCCTCATATTTCTCAGATATTTCCACCTGCTAACTGGAATCTGCAAGGAAAGGTCAGGGAGCATTATTCAACTTAAGTTGTGATGGAACTCTCATGGACCCTCAGGATAGTTTATTTTTTATGTCAATTTGACTGAGGCATGGAGTGGCCAGACATTTGGCTAAACATCATTCTGGGTGTATCTATGAGGGTGTTTCTGCATGAGGTTAACATGGGAATCAGTAGACTGAGTAAAGCAGATTGTTCTTCTGGGCAATCTGCTTCTGAGGTTGGGCCTAATCTAATCATTTGAAGACTTGATTAGAACAGAAAGGCTGAGTAAGAGGGTACTCTTTTTGCTTGACTGTTTGAGGTGGGATATTGGTCTTTTCCAGCCTTTGGACTTGGACTGAAACATTGGCTCTTCTTGGGTCTTGAGCCTGACAGCTTTCAAACTGGAACTGAAGCCATATTCTTTCCTGCTTCTCAGGCCTTTGGATTCAGTCTGGAACTACACTTTCACTCTCCTGGGTCTCTGTCTTGCTGACAGCACATCTTGGGACTTTTTTTAGCCTCTGTAACCACATGAGCCAATTTCTTATTATCCATCTGTCTGTCTGTCTTTGGAGAACTCTGACTAATACATTCATGTACAAAGTATTTGCATTTCAATAGGAATTAGAAAAGAAACAGGTTTGGCAAAGGAACAAATGTCTAGTTATGGAATTAAAGGAATGAGGTGGAAGTGAGGGTGCTGAATTTTGGGTAAAAAAAAAAATTGGGGTAAAAAAGATAAGAACTGCAATGATAATCAAATGAGATCATCTATGTAATGCATCCAACATCATAAATACTCAGTAAATGCTGTGAGACTGATACGATTATTCTACAGGAAACTGAAGGTCATTCTACAGGAAACAAGTCACTGTGGTTAAAGATATCTAGGAAATCTGGAAAGGAATCCAAGCCTGTCCAACTCCAAAGCCAAAGAAATGTCCATTATGATTTTACAGAGACCTTGAAATTATCCATTATTTTGCCTAAAAGCTGTAAGTGGGTTCCTATTATACATCCACAGTGTTTCACAGTCTCCAAAAATTTAGCACTCATCACCTTATTCAAACCTCAGAACCTGACTTGTGATGTGGGTACTATTTTTTATTTTACAGATAAGGAAGCTTGAGACTCAGCCAAGTGAAGAGACCTGTTAATTATGCAGCTTGAATGCTGTGACCATACTGGAGCTCAGACTTCCTGACTCTAAAGCCATGTGCATTGCCTCTTATTCAGAGGTGAATAAAAGAGTTTAGATTCTTATTGGAGCAGGTGAGGCAACAAGCATGAGAGGGGACAATTACTTGAAAAATCACCTTCTTTCATAAAGTAGAAGAAACATGCTTTTGTGTAAACAATGCAAACAGGAATATGTAAATGTCATTGCAAAATATATGCATGGTGTATATATATAATTACACAGAGTATTTGCATTTAGAAATTGTATCATTCAACTGTTTTACTGCCTAAAACCCTTCAGCAAATTGTGATGATTCCAACTTGCTGGAAAATGGTGATCATCTTTTTTTTTTTTTTAATTTAAATTCAAGTTAGTTAACATATAGTGTATAATTAGTTTCAGGGTAGAGTTTGGTGATTCATCAGTTGCATATAACACCCAGTGCTCATTACATCAAGTGCCCTCCTTAATGCCCTTCACCCAATTACTCCATTCTCCCCCACTAATTCACCTCCAGCAACCCTCAGTTTGTTCCCTATAGTTAAGAGTGTCTTATGGTGATCATATTTTGCACCTGTACGAGGTTTTAGCAGCTTTACCCTTTGCCTGGTCATAATTTCTCTAAGCCCTCAATGAATTCTTCCATTTTTTAAATGAAGATTCCATGGGGTTATCACCATCCAAGTTTTCTGGACATGAATAAGATATATATTTTTCATTTTTTTTTGTCAATACTTTGAAAAGGAAATGCTTAAAATCATGCCATAGATTTTGCAAGCAGATGTTTATTTCAGGCTAGGTTGTATCTATTGCCTGTGGACATAAAGTACAATCCTCTCCTTGAAACTACTCCTTCCCTTGCTTCTTTTATACCAGTATGGTTGAATGTCCTACATTAAATGATATGTCCTGGCCACTCCATACCAGGTTGTGTGCTTGAGAGCACAGCTGAAAACTGGCATTATTTGCTAGGACTGCAAATCTCCACTGAGCTTCTGGTCCTCGCCATGTTCTGTGCTAGATGTTGGCAGGATGAATAAAACCCAGCCCCTGCTCTCAAGGAACTTGCAGTGAGTTGAGAAACTGAAAATAAACAGACAAGTTGTTTGGTGAATGAACAAATAAAAGATATGCATAAGGGGTTTGTGGAGAAAGCTGGTAATATGCAGCAGTTGATCATAATAAAAACTCACATAATGCTTGACATGGGCTACCGCATGTTTACATATATTAGCTCTTTTGGTCCTCACAATAACTCTGTGAGGTAGGTTACCATCATCCTTATTTTGTAGATGGGGAAACTGAGGCATAGAAAAGTAGTAGCATGAGGTCACCCTGCAGGTATGGGGGTTGAGATTTGAATCCAGGTAGACTGGCACATATACTTATCTGCCATCCTCTACCATCTCAGCTGGTGGTCAGGGGAGAAGGAGTGGTTAACCAGTCAGAGGAAGTGGGAAGCAGATTCTATGTTGACCGAATTGCCTATTCAGAGGCAGAAGGGACTGGGAAGACGAGGCAGGGATGGAGACCTACAGCTTGGGATGCCTGTGGCACACAGGTATGAAGACACATATGCCAAAGGTAAGACTAGACTTGTCAGCATATTATCTTGCCCCTTCCAGATAAAGACTTCCCTGTTGTATTCTGAAGACAACAAGAAGCTATCAAATAATTTTACATAGAGGAGTGTCATGATCTGATTTCCATTTTCCATGAGGTCATTTGGAGGAGGTGTGAAGGAGAGTATCTAGAACATCTAGTAAAGTATCTAGAGTACCTAGTATCTAGGAAAGTATATATTTAAAGAAGAGAGAGGGGACCCAAAGCAGAGACAAGTGGGGAGACTCTCACAATCATCCAGGTGCCAGGGGACAGAAAGATGTTGTGGGCAGGAAGAGCAGAGTGCCCAAGATGGACTGGACGGCTTGGGACCAATAGGCTAGGCAGGTGAAGAGGGAGATGCTGAGGACTATGGCCAGGTTGGATGGGTCTACAGGAACATATAAAATGGAGCAGAAAGGAGGAAGATGACACTATTTTGGAGGGCTGGAGGTGCTTGGGACATATGCCTGGGATGATATGTGCACATTATGGATGAATATGGTGGGGACCAACACCTGGAAGGAGGAGCTGAAAGGTGGCACTCTGGGTAGAAGTGACCAGGGGCTTCTCACAGTGGTGTTTAGTGATATGGACAACTGGCTATTTCTCAAGAAATATGGGGCAACCCAAGTCCTCTTAACACCATCCATTTGTACCACCATTTCTTGGATATGAATCTGGAATTCTGCTTCCAGTCATGTCTTACTCTTGAGTTGTGAAAGTTATTAACTGTAATTGAATTATTATTTAACAAAACATCTAGAATAGTGCCTGGAACTTAGTCTTTGCTGTATGAATGCCTATTCAGCAAAATAAGTAAATTAACTCCCATCTAGATGGCAGGTGAGCTTTCTCTTCTTGCTCGGTACCTGTTGAGTCTTGGGCAGGAAACAGAGAGAGAAGCCTGAGGAGGACCAGCATCTTAGAAATGGACTGAAGAAGACTATTAGAAGTACCATCTAGAGACTAAGAAGAACATCAGCAAAACCTCATGTCACACCAAGCACATTTCTTCAAGGAGATAGTGTCAACAGGGCAGAACCCAGGCGACAGAACAATTAAGTTAAAGATAGCAAGTGACTTATTAGGTTTGGAATCCACCTCAAAGATGAGAGTTGGCATGTACCTTGTGGGATTATTAGTGATAATAATCAAAATGTTTATCTTGTAGGTCAGCTGCATTCAGCTTTGAACGAGGAGCCACGGGCATTAAGTACATCACTAGCCCACATGTTGTAAGTGGCTACTTTCCATTTCATTAAATATTTTAATAATCATTTAATGAGCACCTAATATGTGCCAAACAGGACAGACAACATCTCATAAAGGAGACATATGTTTATGTGTATGTTTAATGCATAAGCATGACTAGCTATGTCCTCTGCTATCTGCTCTCATGGTTCTTGCCTGAAGTCCATTTGTTTTCTGGAATTCTGTACTTCTTAGTATAATTGATTGAGAGAGACACAGAAGCTATCCCTCTCCCCCAGTTAGACTGTAAGCTCCAAGAGAGCAGGGTTGTCTGGGTCTGCACATCCACATGTCTAAGCGCCTGGCACATAAACCCATATAGAACAATTATCACAATTTCAGGAAATACAATGATGAAATAGTAGTGTTCTCTGAGAACATGTAATGGGGGGACCTTATCTAAAATGAGGGGGTGACCACCAACGTTCATAACAGCAATGTCCACAATACCCAAACTATAGAAAGAGCAGAGATGTCCTCTGACAGATGAATGGATAAAGAAGATGTGGCATATATACACAATGGAATATCACTCAACCATCAAAAAAATGAAATCTTGCCATTTGCAACAATGTGGATAGAACTAGAGGGTATTATGCTAAGTGAAATAAGTCAATCAGAGAAAGACAATTATATGATTTCACTCATATGTGGAATTTAAGAAACAAAACAGAGGAGTATAAGGGAAGGGAAGAAAAAATGAAATAGAGACAGAGGGGAAGACAAATGATAAGAGACTCTTAACTCTAGGGAACAAACTGAAGGTTGCTGGAGGGGACATGGGTGGGGGTATGGGGTAATTGGGTAATGGGCATTAAGGCAGGCACTTGATGTAATGAGCACTGGGTGTTATACGCAACTGATGAATCACTAAACTCTACCCCTGAAACTAATACTATACTATATGTTAATTAACTGAATTTAAATTAAAAAAAAAAAAAATGAGGGGTGACCAGAGAAGTCCGTGAGGAAATAACACCATAAGTTGGGCATTCCACTATAGCATAAGAGATTTGCAGGAAGAAGGGGGAGGTAGCTAAAAAGAGGGGAGAGCATTCTAGGGAGAGAGGTGGCAGAAGACCCCCAGGTGAACAGAGTTAGCTGCATTCCATATTTCTCATGTCAAATAGTAGTTTCCTTTAAGCATCCGTAAAATGCCATTTCAGGAAATCATGTTTTCTGTTTTGTAAAATGACTCATAAAAGAGCTATTTTGTTGTCATTGGCATTAAAAATAAATTCAGAATAAAACAACTTGGAACCAAGCTTATTTTCAGTCTTGATTTTTTTATATGAAATGATGGAGTTGCAAGTTTAATTTTTCTTCTGCTGTTTTAAAAATGGATTTTTTTTCCTTGCTGGCTGATGTCAGCTGCCTACCCTGAGCCCCTGGGGATGGTGCTGACTTCAGCTCTCTTCCCTCCCTCCTTTGACCAACCATACTCTGGAGGAGATCCACGTCCATCCCCAGGTTGGACAGGAACAAGCTGCTAGGACAGCACACCCACTCCCCATTCCAGCTATGACATATTTGCTCAGAGCAGCTGGTGCAGATGGAGTTTCCGTATACATGGGGTCCAGCCTCCCTGTACCTGACATTCCAGACACTCTACTTCCTGGCTGTAGGGCTGGGGAAGAGTTAACTCTCTGGAGCTCAGAGCCCTGAACTGGGAAAAATAAATGACATGATTACATAAAGCGTCTGGTAAAATGTCTGGCACACAGTTGGTTGGGAGTGCATATAAACTGCAACAGACCTACTCCCTACTGGTTTTCCTACCTTTCTTAAATTCATCCCTAAAGGTGTCCATCTGGACTTGAGACTCCTTAGTCCCATGAAGAATGGAAGAAACTCCTAGTAAACTTATCCAGATGAACACGGGGTCAGGGATATATGCTTGATCAATAGAAATGCTTCTGGGGTTAGAAATCAGGGCATCCTAAATCAGATGATATTTGCCTCGCAGGTTTGTTCTTGAACATTAGTCCGTGGGGGGAATGGATGAGAGGCTTAGGGATGAGGGGCTGAACTCTAGTGAATGGAAGACTTGGTGGAATAGCACTCTCCTTGGGGGCATCAAGTGCTCTGGTGCCTCAGTGGGACCAAGGTGATAAGTGTGGTATCTAAGTGTAGAGAGAACAGGATGGTTTGGCTCAAGTGTGGGAAGCGGGTGCAGAGGAAGTGCCTTCATGAAGCAAAGAACCACCAATAGTAACAGGGTGGAAGGAATGGGGTCTTAAGGCTGAAACTACCATAAGTGTAGAGAAAGAATTGAACACAACACAGGCTTACATGTTAGGACCCATTTGTCCTTCCTCAGTTGGTAAGACCTTGGGAAATACTAGTTACACCTAGACACTGTATTCCTTTTTTATTTGCTGCTATCACAAATTGCCAAAAACTTAGTGGCTTAAACAATGCAATTTTTTAATCTAATAGTTCTGGAGGTCAAAAGTCCAAACTGGGTCTCACTGGGCTAAAATTCAGGTGAGGGCAGGGCTGCATTCCTTCTGGAGGTTTTACAGGAGACTCTCGGTTCTAGCCTTATCAGCTTCTAGAGGCTGCCCCTGGTTCCTTGGCACATGGCCCCTCCCACATCTTTAGCAGTGTGGGGTTGAGTTTTCTTAATTTGCATCCCTCTGACCCTCTCTCCCACCTCCCTCTTCCACATTAAATGATTCTGTCATTATATTGGGCCCACCCATATAATCCAGGATAATCTCCCAATTCTAAGGTCAACTGATGAACAGCCTCATTCCATGGGCAACCTTAATTCCCCTTTGCCACTAACACAACAAACACATTTACAGTTGCTGGGAATGAGGGCATGGCTGCTTTTGGCACTGTCACACAAAATCAAATGGGCTGTTTACATTGGGTGAGGGGCACTGGACTAGTTTCAGAAGCCATAGGTTCTGGTTTTGGCGTCACTGTTCATGAACTGTGTGAGCCAGTGAGCCATTTATTTGGATGGCTCCCTGTTTCTTCACCTGTGGATCAGCCACCCTGTCTGCTGTGGGAAGCAGGAGGAAGCAGGAATGGGGTGGATCTGTAATAATGTCTTGCTCTATTCTCTAGAGAGGTTAACATGATTGCATATTTCTAAATATATTCCAGGTATTACCTGCCAAAAGGAAAGAATGTGGGAAACAAGTATAATGGAATGCCCCTCTTGCCTCAAAATCTCAGAGTTCTAGCCCAAGTGTGTCTTGGGGCAGTTCACCCCCTTTCTGCTTCTCATCTGGGCCTTCCATAGAAGAGTCATGTAGAATCTGAACTCTTGGACCTCTAGTACCCTCCCAAGGGTTGTGCTTCTATTACTGTAAATTCAAGATTAAAGGGGCCCACTTGGGGACACTTAGAAACGATCCCAGGATTTGTTTCTGTGTTGAGCTGACTCCACACAGAAGTTCTTAGCCAAGGGCCACATGGCAGGACTCCCTGGCTTATGAGCAGGATGCCAACATAAACACTAAGGTTTCAGTGGGCGAGGGTCAGACTCCGTTTCAATCCCTCTGGAGGCATCTGAAAATATCCAGAGTCTGGGATCAGCTATGGGGACCGGAGGGGGAGAAGAAAATGCATGTCATCAATGTATATCTCCTTTGGATGTCATGGGCTATCCATTCATTTCCTCATTTGATCTCTCCTCCAAATCTTTAAATTACATAGGAGGGGTTTTGTTATTGCCTTTGCACAGGTAAAAAAAGTAAAGCCCACATTACCCAGTTGGCCATTGACCAGGCCAAGGCACCATGCATCTCCTTTCTGAGGTCTCTGAACTGTTGCTTCTAGTGCTGAGGATCACAGACTTCCTTAGGACATAGCTAAGTTTCACTCATTCGTTCAGGGGATAGGGGAGGAAATGAGATCTGGTTGTCATCCTCAAGCGTCTTATAGCAAATTGGTAGAGAAGCGATGGCAGTACAGTGCAGCATGGGTCCCCAGGATAGAAAGTGCAGGGTGTGTTTAGACCTGAGGAAGTTGCCTGAGCCTGTGTGGAGAGGGTTAGCTGTTTCCCAGGGAGGAAATGATACTTGACTTGAACACTAGAGGCAAAGTAGGCCTTCACTGGACCAAGATGGGATGCAGGATTTCCAGGCAGTAGAACAGAGGGGAGAGATGCCTTGGCACTGTCAGAGAAGAGTAGGAGTAGGCGGTTCCCTCTGATAGGAGGGGGTGGGAGCAGGGAGCCTGGCACCAAGGATAGTGGTCGGTGCTGACGTCAGAGAGACCTGGACTCAAAGCCCATCAGTGTTACTTTTTGCTGCCGTTCCATCTTTCTGTGCACAAGGATTTTACATCTGGAAGAGAAATATGATTCTGTATCATTTCGGGATGATTATATTGGATAATAGTAAGAATAGCTAGCGTAATATTTATTATTTCCAGACATGAGTCTAAGTGCTTTACACCTATTAATTCTTCTCAAGTGTTTTTTTGGACACTACTATTTTTCCATTCTAAGATAAGGAACCTAAACATAAGTAACTTGTTCAAGGTTACATGCTAATCAGAAGAGTCAGAATTCAGATGCAGCCATGCTTGTAACCAGTGTGTGTAGATAATGTATATAGAGTACCAACATACAATAAGCACCTGGAAGGGCAGAGGGGGTGTTGTTGAGCAGAGGAGGTGCAGAGGCCCGATCATGAAGGGCTCTGCTTATGAGAGCTCAAGGAAGGGTGGGCGTGACTTGGCAGATATTCATTTTAAGGTGATCACTCTGGTGGCCATATACAGGAAGGCTTAGACTGGATAAGACAGAATATTGTCTTTGCAGGATATTGGAGGAAATTTTAAGTTTTTTTGAGAGAGATCAAGAGATCCTAGACTTTAGGGTGTCACAGAAAGAAGTCAGAGTGTCACAGGTTAAAGGAGGAGAGACCAAGATTCTACTCGGGACTGCCAAAATGCCATGGATGCCACTTCTATGATCATGTTATAAAGCTGTCTTTCCAGAGTTTTTTATGCAATGAAGAGGTCTACTGAAAATCCTGGCTTAACAAATCAGTTTGGATGAACATAAGAAACGGCATTAAAATATCCTACTTAAGCAAGGATACTCACTTAGTAGCTTTAGTAAATAAGTTTCATATTAATAAGATTCCTTTAATCATGGATAGTGGCATGGTACAAGACAGGAATCAGGAGTTTTGAGAATGAGACTTATATTCACTTTGTATTCCCATTTGTAAAATATAGTCCTTGGGAGACTCAAAAAATGTTGTTCAGTGGAAGGTACTTTACATAAAATACCTATGAAGCCAATGTTTATAGAGTACCACTATAGGACCTAATAGCTAAATATGTCCAGACACCATACTCATAGGAATTTTCTTGTTTAATCATTAGAACTGCCATGTGAGGGTGGTGTGATTACTATTGCTACTTTATAGGTGAAGAAATGGGAATCTTCAGGAGATTAAATCATTTTCCCAAGACCTCACAACTAATTTCAAACCTGAATTTTTCTGACTCTGAAACTCTTATTTCTGAGTTTGATGACATTGGTAGATTGATAGCAAAAGAGGCCATAATTCTCATCATTTTTTTTTCTGCTGGGCCCTTACAACATTATTTCCCTGCTCTTCCCCTCAAGTGGTGAAATCTACTTCCTTGCCCCTCAAGTCTAAGCTGTCTCAAGACTCATTCTGCCAGTAGAATGAGGTGGAAGAGACATGTTTTGGTTTCAAACTCAGGCCTCAAGAAACCTTGCATACATTCCTTAGGTCTCATGGAGCCCTGTCAGGTAGCCCATTGGCTTAGTCAGCTCAGGCTGCTACAAAATACCAAGGACAGGGGGTTTAAACAACAGGCACTTATTTCTCACCATTTTGGAGGCTAGAAGTCTGAGATCAAGGTGTTGGCTGATTTGGTTCTTAGTGAGGGCCCTTGTCCTGGCTTGCAGATGACACATGTGTCCTCACATGGTAGAGGGAGAGGGGTCTGGTCTCTTCCTCCTCTTAGAAGGACACTAGTTCCATCATGGAGTCCCACCTCCTAATAACATCATATTGGGGGTTAGGGCTTCAACATATGAATTTCTGGGGGAACATAGAAATTCAGGCCATAATGACCACCAAGTGAATAACACCAGCCTAAATTGTGGAAGATGGGGGACACAAGGCCCAGTAGCCCTGGCACCCCAGCTGACACTGTAGACATGTGAGGGCATTCTAGATCAGTCAGTCATCATCATACATTCCTGCTGATGTCACAGATGCAGGCATGACCCCAGCTCATAGCAGTGCAGTGTGGACTTGACCAGAACTGCCCAGCCAAGGCCAACCCTACAACTCACAAGCTCAATAAATGTTTATTAAGTCCTTGGGTTGGAGTTTGTTTGTTATGAAGCATTACTGATATCTGATATAACCATTTGGTTTAGTATCTAGACTGGATCATTTCTGAAATGTAATAAGCGCAAGAGAGCTACCCCAGGTCTCCCTCTCCCTGGGAATTGTAAGTCAAGAAAGTGCAGAGATTGAGGTTCTGGGCAGTAGCTGCCCCTTGGATTTCTGAGCAGAGGTGTGAGGTATTGGGAGTGGGTGGTTTTCTGTGCTTCTCAGGCTGAGGGCGATGAGTGATCAGGATGGACAGGTATGAAAGACTGGCTCATGCTGGAGTGGCCATCCAGCTTCCTGGGAAGAGGATGAAAGTGAAGCTGATCAGAATGACAATGCAGAGGGAAAACTGTGGGCTACAGAAACACTCATAGAGAAGTGAAGGGACACCAGGCTTTTCTGTGTGTTTATTTGGCATGTGTTCCTTGGTGTAGTCCTCCCAATGACAAGAGCTAATGTGTGCTGGGCACTGATTTGTGCCAGGCCCTGTCCTAGTTGATTTGAAGGTATTAACTCAGTAGTTCATCCTTCCAATACCTCCTTGAGGCAGGCACGGCCCTATCCCCATTTTATGTCCGAAGACACTACTGTTTTGGAAATAAAGGAGCTTGACTGAGGAAGTGAAGTCACTGTATCTTGGAAACAGAGCTGTGATATATTCAACCCCAAAGTCAGGGTGCTTTTTCTCTCGAACCACTCGGTTCCTCTCAGACACATAGGGTAAGTACTATGATAGAGGGGAATGCTGCTTCCCTTTATACTGTCACCTCCTCAAGCTCCCAACCTGTCTTATTAATTTTTTATATGGTCCCCTTCACATATTCCCTGATGGATAAAAGCCAAATGAATAAGTTGACGAGAGAGCATCATCATAGAGTAGTTGGGTAGGAAAGCTGATTTGCTTGAATGTGAGACCAGATTCTGTAAGGATGTTTCCTTCTGGGCTTGAGGTCTTTGACTATTAATATAGGATGAGTGATGTTTAGAGCCCACAGGCCTAACTTGGCCTCATGAGTGGTTTCCAGCTCAAGGTGTGAAGGTCCTAGCCTCTTAGTAAAGAGGAAACTCTATAGACCAATGTAATAGATTCTGAACTTGTGGGCAACATGTTCTCCTTTCTCTAAAGGTGTGAGCTGATGGTCAAACCTATGTCTGAAACCCTAAAGTATCCTTGCTCTTAACTGCTTTGTTACACTGATGTTGTGGGCTTTAGGGGCAGCGAGAGTACCGAGCTTCTTTAATGCAGTGCAGGACCTGGTTTCCAACATGAACACAAGAACCACTGGTTTCTTAGCAAAAAAAAAAAAAAAAAAAAAAAAGTGCTCTCTGACTCTGATCCTTCATATCATAGAAGACCTTCTAGTCTAATACTGCTGAGTCACAAAACAGTCTCTCCAAAGAATAGCTGCCAAATAATTTTGAAATATAAAAGTATATATTAATCCATAAAACAAGATAAAACAAGGTGTCTCAGAAAATCCTGGAACAGAGAGTCTTGGAAACACATACTGCTTATATTTTCTTCACAAACTCTTTTTGTTCTGAAAGATTGGTTTAATTCCATTTAAAAAAAGATAAGATACTTTTATTCTCCTTCAGTTTTATAAAATTTCAAACATTGAGACCTCTGTCTCTTTTCTGGCCCTTGCATGGTGGAGAAGTCTACCAGTTGGGCAGCTGCCTCATTCCAGCTCTCCTGCTCAGAACCTGGGTGACTACTTCATCAATACACATTCTGAGCCCCAGATCATCTTTACTATACTAAAGGAAGGATTATTTCTAATGTCCTTTCCAATGCCAGCCACTTACTGAAGTGTTTACAAAAAAGTGCTCCAAACCAGTTCTGTGATCTGTCCCATGAAAAGATTTGAAGTTGGAAGAAGTTTCAGAAACACTCTTGGGGATTCCAGAGGTCCATTAGCATATTTAACAGAATGTTGGCTGAGGCACCAGGAGACAATGG
This sequence comes from Phoca vitulina, assembly GCF_004348235.1. Lineage (NCBI taxonomy): Eukaryota > Metazoa > Chordata > Mammalia > Carnivora > Phocidae > Phoca > Phoca vitulina. Next base: position 2,635,171 of record NW_022589706.1, read on the forward strand.
ATATTGCATTTCAAAGAAGGTACTAGATCATATGAAGAAAGTTCAAAGTAGATGATCAAAAGCTAGTTGGATGTCACGCCACATAAGGGTATCAAAAGGGTAGTAGAGTGGAGAGTGAGAAAAATTTTTTGAATATGTATTTTTGGAAAATACTTTGCTGAGCTGTTAGACCCTTACACCTCACAAAGAAGAAAGGGAGGAGGTAGGTGCTCCTCATCTCACACCTGGTGGGGGGTCGTCTTTGGCGGACCACTCAGAGAGTTTTGTGTAAGTCCCCTGCAGTGGGAGGGAGGGTGGTCAGAGTGTTCTGGAATCTGAGTCTTCTTTGACAAATCGGAAGTGTAAGAGCATAGCTGATTAGCTGCAAATGGATGAACTGGGGGTTGTTGGCTGTGCCGGATATCCTATACTTCAAGAATCTCTCTGTGAGAAAGATGTGTCAATGAGTATATTCCTAGACAACATGAGTGTCATGAGCAAGAGAGAGCTGGTGTGGAGCCATCTTAACTCCTGACCAAGATGGCACCCAGAAGGGTGAATGACTTCTGTAAAAAGACAGAAGATAGAAGAAAAGCCAGAGGAAGATGGGGACATCATCCATATCGAAGAACTGCAGGGAGAGATGGCTAAAAACAGGCGCAAGTGTGAGTGGTGTCTCAGAGGTTGACCTTCTTTTGGATACCTCATGGTCCTTGTTAGAACTGCCAAACCCAGACTACCAGCTCACAGCATTATTGAGCAAACAAGAACTTTCCTGTCAACCTCTCTTTTTCTTCTTTTTCCATGTGCTTCAAACCAACACGGATAGCCTCTGAGGGGAGTGGTGGGAGAAAGTGCTAGGGAGGGGAAAGAGAAAATGCCATGTAGAGGCCCTTTCTCGAGTGCAGCCTCTCCACTGGGGGTGGGGGAGGAGCTGAGACTCTAAATCAACACTGAAATTTCATCTTTTAAATTGGAAATACACTTTTTAAATAACAAAACAAGATTGTACTTGGGACTTAAGCTGACTAGAATGTGCTGTGTTACTTAAGAGAAACTAGAGGCAGGGCCATGAAAAATAGAATCATCTAGAACGTACTTAGATATATGTTGTTCAAAGGGCTAAATATTTTCTTTTAGATCAGTATGCAGAGGGTTATTATTTTGATTTACACAAATTGCAGATTCAAAAATCAGGACAGTAGCTGGTATATAAACATCCTTAGGCCCTTAGATCTCTTTTAATCTAAAGTATTTTAGATAACACATTCATAGTGGGCTTTGTATGTGTGTGTGTGTGTGTGGGGGGTTATTTTCATGTTTATTCGATGTCTTTAACAGTGAAATATTTCAGATCTCAATGGAGAAGTCACCCTAATTACTGAATTTTACTTTTTAATCTTTTGTTGAATCATCAAATCATGTATTCTGATTTTTGATTTAGTAATTATGGTCAATGCAGCTAAAGAATATTGAATACTACTGGTAATAGGTAAGGGATTAGTTTTCTTTTTTATGTTCAGACATTTTTCTTTTAATTCATTTATATGCCCTAAGATTTTTTCCTTGTCTTAAATCAACATTCCTATTCAGTTTCCGTATCAGTAATGAAACAGCCATGTAATTTTTATGACTATGTTGCATTTTTTAAAGGAAAAAAAAAAAAAAACCCAACCAAAACAATGAATTGCCTGAAATACCTTCAATTAAAGATCGAACCCATATTCCTGCTCTTTACATATTATCAAAGTGGATCTTTTAGATCCTTGCTATTTAAATGTAGCCAGTGCACAAGGAGCATCAGGAAAATCTGAGAGCTTGTCAGAAATATATACCACAACCGCCTGTCTTAGACCCGCTGTGTTGGAATTGTTATGCCCATTAGAGTTTGAGACGCCCTCTTTTAGATAGCTATGTTACACGGAGCATGGGATTTATTGCCTGTGTGCTTAACTAGATTTTGTGGCACCCACCCCTTTGTCTTGGAAGAGATAAGAGCAGAACTGGTTTTAATCCAGCTACTTTGTTTGCAATGGGTGTGACCTCAGGCAATTCAATTAGATTCTCAAACCTGGTTCTCTCATTTTAAAAATGTGGATAATATACTTTGCCATGACTTTGCAAATTAGGCTGTATTCAAAATAATAGCATCTGTAATGGATCTGGTGTATTATCTGGTTCATACCAACAGTGCACAAACTTACTGCCAACAGGATAACAGTAAACCCACCATTGTAAAAATAACACTTAATTTCTCTTTCTTCTATCTCTCTTTCTCTCTTCCTTTTTTTTTTTTTTTTTTTGCTTTAACTTCTGCTTGTTTGGCAATCTCAGCCATCCTTAGTATAACTAAGAATATTGAATTGTTTAAATTATTTAGTGACACTAAAATTATCAAACCCACCATGAGTCAAATCCCCTGCCTGTCTCATGGTAGGAGAGACCCTGTGTCCTCAACTCAAGCATTTGGCTCTTGATCTACCCAAAATTCTGCCAAGCATGGTATTCTCATTTCCAATCCCCCAGAACGTTATAAGCCGGGGTTAGGGATGTGGGAATGGCATCTGTGAAAAGAGCATTGGGAGCTTGCAATTGCCTGGCAGAGAGAAAGCAAAGCTGCCCCAGAAGCTTAGAATTAGGATCTGAGTCATCAAGAAGTGAATTCCTTTCCTGAGTCTCTACTGTTTGAAAAGGTAGGGAAGTTTTTTAATGATATCTAACCAAAAGTTGAGCATGCAAGATTATTTTTAAAATTGGGATTTCTGAGTGAATGCCATCAAATCGAGGTTTCAGCGACATTAAATCAAAAATAAGCAGTTTCTATCTGAATTAATTCTCAGGAGTTTTCTTTTTTATAAGTGGCAACACTAACAGTCTCCTGACTCAGGAAAACTTCTATGACTTTGTCCTCTCCCTTCCCGCTGGCTTTTTATTTGCTCTGAGAGTTGGAATTCTGGTAAAGTCAAGTAAATGGGTTCTTAAGAAATACATAAATGTCTCAGTTGAGGCCAAATGTGTGAGCAATTTAATATTTCCATAGAAACCTTGAAAAATGCCTTGAGACTCGTCCTTCTGGAAAGATGGAAGAGATGGACTTCGACCTGTTTTTTCCACTAAGTACAACTAAACACCCTAGATGTTATGTTAACAAAAGCACATGGAAACTCTGAAATGTGGGGAGCTAGTAGACAGGCTGGAGACTTCTAGACCACCAAAAGAAACAAGGTGGTGAGTCTGACTTTTCTTTTTGCTTCACATGTCCCAGACTTGGAGCTGAAGAAACCAGCAACTCAGAAATGCCAAAAGGCACAGATAAAAACAGCTTCAAAAAAGTCTAACCTCTACCCAGAGGAACAGGAAAGGGGCAGGCAAGCAAGACAGAAAACATCTAGAAAACAACCACTTTATTATACCCAAACACCACAAAAAACTGTGGTCCACCCAAGCCAGCAAAGGCTGAGTGGGGAGCTAGACTTCTCTCCTGCCAGGTTGTCACAAGAGGCCCCAAACCTCCTGCTGGAGTGGTGTCAGAGGAGGCTGAGGAGAGAGCTGGAACTTTCATTCCTGCCAGGCAGTAATGAGCCCCTTCCCCATTGCAGTGTCTGTGGAGACCATGTGGGTTTCCTCACTGGGTAGCAGTGAGGTGTTCACCACCCTTCCACACATTGGATGTGTCAAAAGAGGCCTAGTGAGAGTTATAATGAGCACTCCTACCCCTCACCTCCCAAACAAGGGGGAGTCAGGAGGAGAACTCCCACCTCCACCTACCAGTAACAAAGAGCACACCCCATTGGATACTATGGAGGCCACATGGAGAATCTAGACTTCCAAACTCAAACTGCCTCTGGAACTAATGAGGCAGTACCACCCCTTCCGTTGTCAGAGTGGGGTCAGAGCATGCCGGTTAAAATGTAAGGCTTAAATAAGATCAGAGTCCTATAACATAAAACCCAAGTTGTAAAGTTTCAATTTAAAATAGCTCATCATACTAAGAATGAGCAAGTTCTGGTGGATGAAAGAAAGCTGCTGGTAATAGATACCAGCAGAGATGATAGAGATGCCAGAATTTTCTGACAAAGATTTTAAAGAGCTATTACAAAAATTCTTCAGTGAACCATGAAGAACAGCTTGAGACAAATGAAAAAATAAGAATCTTAGCAAAGAAATAAAAATTCTCAGCAAAGAAATAGAAGACATAAAGAAGAACCAAATGGAAATTTTAGAAGTGAAAATACAATTGCTGTAGCAAGAACCTGAATGGGTGGGCTCAGTAGCAGGATGGAAAGGGGAGGACAGAAGAATCAATGAACTGGAAGGAAAACAATAGAAATGATCCAATCTGAAGAACACAAAGAAAATGGGCTGAAACAAACAAATGAACAAAGGGAGCCTTAGAGGTGTGTGGGTCTATAACAAAAGATTTAACACTGGTGTCATGAAAGTTCCCACAAAGAGGGGAGAAAGAAGGTGGAATTGAAAAAAATACCCAAAGGGATAATTACTGATGAATTCCTGATTTTGTAAAAGACTTATAAACCTACATGTTTGAGAAGCTGAGTGAACCCAAACAAGGTAAGCCCAAAGAAATCCATACCAAGATATATCATAGTCAAATTTCTGAAAACTAAAGACAAAATACCTTGGAAGTAGCAAGAAATTATTTAGTACTTTACTTCTTGGGGGAATAACAATTCAAATGGGAGTGGATTTCTCATCAGAAATTATCAGATCAGAAGAAAATGGCACAACATTTTTTCAAGTGCTGAAAAAAATTAAAAAGAACTATAAAGCCAGAATACTATATACAGTAAAAATATGTTTTAGGAATGCAGGGGAAATCAAGACATACATAGGTGAAGAGAAACAGAATTTGACACTAGCATACCTACTCTAACAAATGGCTCAAAGAAGTTCTCTAAACAGAGAGGAAATGTTAAAGAAAAGAACCTTGGGACACCAGGAAGAACAAAAAAACACAGTATGCTGAAATATGGACAAATAGACTTTCCTCTTCCTTTTGAGTTTCCAAGTTGTTTCATGGTTGAAGTGAAAACTATAACACTGTGTGGTTCTAGATGTATGTAGAGGAAATATTTAAGCTGATTATAAATGAGAAGGGGTTGAGGGATGTAGAGGGTGGTAGGGTTTCTACACTTTACTTGAACTGCTAAAATGACACCACCGGTAGACCATGTTAAGTTTTATATATATAATGTTAATACTTAGAGCAAGCCATTCAAAATGATATACTCGTATACTCTATAGATAAATCAAAATGTAATTATAAAAAAAAAAGTGTCCACAGCAGGTAGGAAAAAGAAGACAGAAATGCAAATAGCAGGAACAAACATAAACCAAAATCTAAATGTCAGTTTCAAGCCCTAACGTAAGTAATTACATTAAATGTAAATGGTCATATTCACATTTAATCTGGACATATATCGGCAGACTGGATAAAAAATCATGAGTATGGTTCAACTGTGTCTGCAAGAAACTCACTTCCAATATAATAACACAGGTAGGTTGAAAGTAAAAGGATAAAAAAAAAATATTAATTTTAATTTTAATTAATTTGCAAATATTAATCAAAAGAAAGTAGGAGTGACTATATTAATATCAGACGAAGAAAACTTCAGAGAAAAAATTATCACAAAAGGAACATATATGGTAAAAGGACCAATCCACCAAGAAGATGTAGCAATCCTAAATGTATATGGATCAAAAACAGCTGCAAAATATGGAAACTGGAAATGGATAAGACTGAAGGGAGAAATAGGCAAATCCACAGTTACAGTTGGAAACATCAGCACCTCTCTCTCAACAATTAATAGAACAACCAGACAGAAGATCATCAAGGACACAGAAGAACTTGACATGCTATCAATTAAGAGGACCTAATCAACATTTATAAAACACTGCACCCAACAGTATCACAATACACCTTTTTTTAAGGACCATGAAACATATATCAAGATAGTCTACATCTTGGGCGATAAAACAAACCTCAACAAATTCATGACTTCAAATCCTATGTTACATGTTCTCTGACCCATGTGGAACCAACTGAAAATCACTAATAAAGATGACAGGAAAATCTCCCAACACTTGAAAATTCAACAACACACTTCCAAATAATTCATGAGTCAGAGAAGATATCTTAAGTGAAATGAACAAAAAACATTGAATTGAATGAAAATGACAGTGTGATATACAAATTTTGTGGGATATAGCTAAAACAATGCTCAATGGAAATTTGTAGTCCTAGTTACATATATGAGAAAATAAAATGTCAAATCAATGATCTAGTTCCCACCTTAGGAAACTAAGAAAAAACAAAAGAACAAAATAAACCCAAAGGAAGCAGAAGGAAGGAAATAATAAAGATAATAACAGAAATCAATGAAATTGAAAACAGAAAAACTTTAGAGAAAAATCAATGAAATAAAGAACTGTTGCTTTTAAAAGATCAATAAAATTTACAAACTTTTAGAAATATTGACAAGGAGGGGCACCTGGGTGGCTCAATCGGTTAAGCATTTGCATTTGGCTCAAGTCATGATTCCAGGGTCCTGGGATCGAGCCCCATGTCGGGCTCTCTGCTCAGCATGGAGCCTGCTTCTGCCTTTCCCTCTGCTTCTTCCCCCTGCTCTCTCTCTCTCAAATAAATAAATAAAATCTTTAAAAAAAAATATACTGACAAAGAAAAAAAAGAGAAGACAGAAATTACCACTATCAGGAAGGAGAGGAGATATTACTATAGACCCCGATGACATCAAAAGGATAATAAGGGGATATATGAACAACTCTACACACATAGATTTGACAACCTAGATAAAACAGACTAATTCTTCAAAAAATAAAAAAAATACTACTATTCACCCAGTATGAAATAGATCATTTGAATTGACCTGTAAGTAGTAAGGAAATCGAAGAGATGGATGTCTTCACTATATTGAATCTTCCAATCCATGAACAAAGTATATCTCTACATTTATTTAGATCACCTTTGATTTTTTTCATTAGCATTTTGTGACTTTTAGCACATCCTGTACATGTTTTCTTAGATTTACGCCTAAGTGTCCTTTTATTCTTTGTAATGGTTATAAATGGTACTGTAATTTCAGTGTCCACTTATTATTGCTAGTATATGGAATATAATTAATTTTTTTGGTGTGTTTTATGCTGGGAACTTGCTGAATACAATTACTATCGCAATCACAAGATTTGTTTCATAGCTATAGATAAGATTGTCCCAAAATTTATATGGAAAGGCAAAGGAACTAGAATAGCCAAAACAATTTTGAAGAAAAAAAAGATATAAGAATTAGTTTACCCAATTGCAAGACTTATATGGCTACAGTAATCAAGATGGTGTGGTACTGGGAGAAAGAGACACACAGAGCAATGGAATAGAACAGAGAATCCAGACACACAGATGTGTCCAACTCATTTTTGACAAGGGTGCAAAAGTGAATCAATGGCAGAAAGATAGTGTATTCAACAAACGGGACTGGTGTAATTGGACAACCAGAGGCAATGAAAAAAATGAACCTCGACCTAAGTCTCACACTTTATATAAATATTAACTCAAGATGGATCATTGCCTTAAATATAAAATGTAAAATTATAAAACTTTTAGAAAAAAAATGGGCAAAATCTTCCAATCAAGGGCTAGGCAAAGAGTTCTTAGACTTGACACCAAAAGCATAATTCCTAAGGAAAAAAATGGATGAGTCAGACTTCATAAAAATGAAAACCTTTTGCTCTGTAACGGGCTGTTAAGAGGATAAAAGACAAACTATAGACTGGAAGGAAACATTTGCAAACCACATATCTGACAAAGAACTAATATCTAGACTATTTAAAGAGCTCTCAAAACTCAATAGGAAGAAATTCAATTAGAAAATGGGCTAAAGACATGAGCAGACATTTCACAGAAGAGGATACACAGATGGCAAATAAGCACATGAAAAGATGTTCCACATCATTAGCTATTAGAAAAATGCAAATTAAAACCTCAATGAGATATCAATATGTAACCTATTAGAATGGCTGACATACAACCAAGTGGGTGTACAGAGTTCCTATACCACTTTACATTTCCAGCAGCAATGTGTGAGTGATCCCGTATCTCCATATCCTCACTAGGTCACTCAGGTACAAAGATACAGGGATTCTGGAGAACAGTTTTGCAGATTCTTAAAGCACTAATGTCTAACAGATGCCTCTCCACTCCCACCCTGGTCATTTATCCCAGAGAAATGAAAATTTTTTTTTTTTTTTTAAGATTTTATTTATTTATTTGAGAGAGAGTGAATGAGAGACAGAGAGCATGAGAGGGAGGAAGGTCAGAGGGAGAAGCAGACTCCCTGCCAAGCAGGGAGCCCGATGCGGGACTCGATCCCGGGACTCCAGGATCATGACCTGAGCCAAAGGCAGTCGCTTAACCAACTGAGCCACCCAGGCGCCCGAGAAATGAAAATTTATGTTCACACAAAAATGTGTACCAAATACAGCTTATCACTGATAGTACTAAAAAAAAAAAACCTGGAAAGAACACGTATGTCCTTCAATGGGTGAATGATTAAATAATCTGAGGTACATCCATATGATCAACTACTACTCAGAGATAAAAAGGAATGAATTATTGATACACACAACAACTTGGATGAATCTCCAGAGAATTATGTTGAGTGGAAGAAGTCAATTCCAAAAGGTACTTATTGTACGATCTCATTTATCTAAGATTCTTGAAATGAGAAAATTTTAGAAATGGAAAACAGATAAATGTTTATCAGGGACTGGGAAGATGGGAAGGAAATGTGTGGATACCGGGAAGGGAAGGTCAGGGGAGGGGGTGTAGCTATAAAATGGCATCATGAGGGATCTTGGCAGTGATGGAGATGTTCTGTATCTTGTCTCTTTCAATGTTCGTATCCTGATTGTGATACTCTACTACAGTTTTACAAGATATTACCACTGAGTAATGGGCACTCTAGAGCTTTTTGTTTTATGTTTTATAACTACATGAGACTCTACAATCATCTCACATTTTAAAAGTTTAATTAAATACTAACAAAACCACAGTGACAGTGCTAGTGTCTCTGTGTTTTTGGGTCCTCTCCCCAGCAATATGGGCTACTTCTGGGTTGTGTTTTGGAGGAGAGAGGTTGAAAACAGTACAGAGAGAATGTGTTGTGTGCAGTTAAAAGTCTCTACTCCCTGTAGGAAAAGACAGATTGGGTGGAACATTGACACATTTGTTCACTCATTCACTTTGTTCATGCACTCAATTTGTCCACTCATTTATATGATCATACAGTCATTTATAAATATATTCATTCATTTGTTCATCTTATCTTTCATTCAAACAGTAATTAGTGAGACCAACTATATATTAGGTATGGTATTAAGCATGAGGGGAATGGAGGAATAAACAGGACACAGGCTCTGAGTTTAGGGATCTTATAGAAATTCATTTATACATTCTATCAACAAAGTATACTACCAATCCAATCAACCAATCAGTCAACAAACCAATCAACCATCCAATATTGACAAGTGCCTATTCTATCCCGAAGGTTTGCCAGGTTGCTTGGCATAACAATATGAACATATATTTCATTAATTTTATAACTGCTCATTGACTACATAAAGGAAATATGTTTTCAGAGGTGGGTGCCAAATTATTAGCCTTCTGACAACCCAGGAAATAAGGTAGATATGACATGGAAAAGGAGAGTAATTCACCAATTTTGTATAGGGTTGAGTAAAATTGTGCATTCAGCAGGATGGAATTTGATTACACCCACTATAAAACGCAAGCTCCTAAACAAGGATCACAAGGCTTTCAAAACATGGCCTCAAACTCCCTTTCCCACCCCATCTCCTGCTAGCTCAGCTAGGCTCCTTATGTTTTTCATGTTCTCTGCATGTGTTTCCTTCACAGGAATGCCCTTTCCCCACTTGTAAACCTGACACATCACTGTACTGTAGTTTTTGGTGGCTTTCCTGTTACTCCACAGATGGAGAATGAATGGCTGCTCCTCTCTTTTTTCTGTAGCACTTAAGTGTATGTGTTGTTCTGGTTCTAATTGTATGCCAGCAGAGTGCATTAGGAGGCTCAGGAATCAGACAGAGAAGGAATTCCACTTTTTCCACACACTTATTGTTTTAACTGAGGGAAGCTTGTTAACCTCTCAGTATCTCTTTCTCTTTATGACTTGATGGACGCAAGAGGAATAACACATGGAAAATGTTCAGAAAACTGTCTGGAATATGTATAGCACTCTTATTGTATGATGGGAAATCTTTTTCTCCATTTCTATCCACTTTTTTTTTTATTTGAGGCAGGGGCTATTTCTTGTTTCATTTTAGTATTCCCAGCTTTTGGACTCTTGTACAGTAATAATAATGTTGCTAATAATAATTGTGTCTGCTATTCAATATATGACTTACTGGTACATAGTAGATAAATGTTGCTGAAAAAGCTGGTTAGGAAATTACCAAATCACAGGACTTCTCATGCCTCTTCCAGTTATATCACATTAATCTATGTTTACTGAAATTCTAGTGCTCTCTGAAGGGTCTGAGAATACCTCAGGGGCCAGGGAGAGAGGGAGGGAGCAGGGAAAGCAATGTGGCTTTGGTTATTTTTGTGTGTGGAGGGGACATGAGTTTGCTCAGAAACTTCAGTGTATTTCACTTTGTGAGATATTTCAGAATAGGGAGACAAGGGGTTGAGGGATGCTTTCAGTAAAATTACTTCTTATTAGGAAAGGCAGTGTCTAAAAGTTTATATAGTATGTATATGAATTCCTTGTGTCGGTTACATAGATGCCTCTCTCTTGCCCTCACTTTGCTCCGGCCACACTAGGCTTCTTGCTGCTCCCTAAACATGCCAAACATGGTCCCATCTTTGGTCTGTCTTCTGGAATACTATTCTGTCTCCTGGAATGCTCTTCTGCCAGATATCTATGTGGATAACTCCTCACCTCATCCTGCAAGTCTTTGTGCAAATGTTGCCTTCTTGGAGAGATCCATCCTGCCACCCTGTTTAATTCTATAACACACACTCTCCATTCCACTTCTTTCTCTTCTTTTCTTGTTCTTATGACTCAAATCACCTCCTGGAACATATGCCTCACTTGATTATTATTATATTTGCAGTTTATTTCCTGCTCCCCACCCCCACCCATTGAAACATCAACCTCACTAGAACAAGGAACTTTATCTGTTTTGTTCACTGTTGTGTGCTAAGTCCTTAGAGTATTGCCCAGCACACGGTAGGTGCTTAATATTGGGTAAATAAAAGAATTAATCAGATAAGGCTTTGGGAAAGAAAGGGCTCCAATGATGAAGAGATGGGTTTGCTTGGAGACCTTCCAAGGCAGGAGCAGATGCAACCCAGGGCTCATGTGACTCCATGATTTCTTTTCCAAACCCTCAGCCCTTGGGTGGGAAGAGAGCCTTCCCTTTTCCTGGTGACTCGGCAGACCTCATGCCCAGAACCCATGCTTCCCTTGGGATGGAGGGGTGGGGAGCTTGGTTATGGGGGATAAGAGAAAGGCCACTCAAATGTAATTGTCTGGGACTGAAAAATTCTAAGACCCAAGAGGGTACGGGCAGGCAAATTATGTGTATTATTTTGGAGGCAAGTGTTGCTGGATCCTGGGAAAGAGGGTGGAGACAGTACAGCTGTGGAGAATGAGGTGAAGAGGGGAGAGGCCTGTGGGTGATATCTAAGGGTCAGCCGAGGGGTGACAGAGCGCAAGAGGGTGTGTCCCTGACCCTGTATCCACTGAGCTTACAGCCTATTTCCCTTGTGACATGGAAGAGCCAGAGAACCTAGACAAGGGGCATAATTCTCCTCTAGATTCCTGTAACACACTGGGGATGGCAAATGAGTCCTTTTGCTAAAGATGTCTTTTGCTTAAGCCAAGGGTGATTAACTGTGACCCGTGGGGTGAGATGTTTTTTGAAAAGATTGTTTAATTCTAATGCCTTAAGCAAGGCACACAATCTCCACTTTCTGTGGCTTTATACCAGACCTGGGACTCACAGGTTTACATCAATTTAGGGCACATTTGCCTGGGTCCTAACCTCCATTTGGTGCAGTGTGAATTCAAGGTGAAGATGGGTGAGCAAGACAGTCTCGGGAACGGGAAGAAGAGGGTGCCCTCCTCTCTCCGGTCTCTGGCTTGATACCACCTGCCAAGACATCTGTACTTCTCCTCAGTGATGAGGAGTGACTAGCCCCACAAATGGGTCCCAGATGCAGAAAGAGAAAGCTCTACCCTCATTTGCCTCACTACTCCCTTCCCCAGCTAAAGGGACATTCTATGTAACATGTAGGAACCAGATTTGAAAAGGAAGAGACCTGTCAACTGGGATCCACTGAATATATTAGGGTGTGCATTAGTTTCCGAAGGCTGCCGGGGCAAAGTACCATAAACTGGGGAGCTTAGAACAACAGAAATTTATTCTCATATGCTTCTGGAGACCAGAAGTTGGAAATCAAGGTGTTGGCAGTGCTGATTCCTTCTGAGGGCTATAGGAGTAGGCCTGTTTTCCAGCTTATGGTGGTTTGCTGGTTATCTGTGCCATTTCCTGGTTTCTGCTATATCATCCTGTGTATTCCTGTGTTCAAATTTCCTCCTTTTATAAGGACACCAGTCATATTGGAGTAGGGGCCCACCCTGCTCCAATATGACCTTAGTCAAACTAGTTACATCTGCAAAGATCACATTTCCCAATAGGGTCACATCCTGAGATAATGGGGATTATGATTAAATTTGGGAGACAAACAAACACAAGAAACAACAAATGTTGGCGAGGATGTGGAAAAAGGGTAACCCTCTTACACTGTTGCTGGGAATGCAAGTTGGTACAGCCACTCTGGAAAATAGTATGGAGGTTCCTCAATATGTTAATAATAGAGCTACCCTACAACCCAGCAATTGCACTACTGGGTATTTACCCCAAAGATACAAATGTAGTGATCTGAAGGGGCACCTGCACCCCAATGTTCATAGCAACAATGTCCACAATAACCAAACTGTGGAAGGAGCCGAGATGCCCTTCAAGAGATGAATGGATAAAGATGTGGTACCTATACACAATGGGATATTATTCAGCCATCAGAAACAATAAATACCCACCATTTGCATTGACATGGATGGACTGGAGGGGATTATGCTAAGTGAGATAAGTAAAGCAGAGAAAGAAAATTATCATATGGTTTCACTCATATGTGAAACATAAGCAATAGCACGGAGGACCATAGGGGAAGGGAGGGAAATCGAAAGGGGGGAACATCAGAGAGGGAGATGAACCATGAGAGACCATGGACCCCGAGAAATAATCTGGGGGTTTCAGAGGGGAGGGGAGTGGGGGTAGGGTTAACAGGTGAATGGTATTGAGGAGGGCATATGTGGTGATGATCACTGGGTGTTATATTTAACTAATGAATCGTTGAACACTACATCAAGGACTAATTATGTACTATACAGTCACTAACTGAACATAACAAAAATAAATAAATAAATAAATAAATAAATAAATAAATAAATAAATAAATTTGGGGGAGACACAATTCAGCCTACCTATGGTGTAATTAAGATTTCAATTATAAAATTATTAAAGATTAAAAACCAACAACTTCTTGAACCAACTCATTTTATGCAGAAGGAAGTTGAAGTCCAGAGATGTTTCAGAGTATGGTGGAGGGGAAGGACATGCCCATTTCAGAATTTTAGCCCCATCTCTTATAAACCACATGACCTAGAATCACTGACTGGGAAGTCTATCCTCCACTTGAATATGACATTACCTGGCATTGCCTAGCAGAGGTGATAAAAGTCAAATGGGACCATGGCCATAAAGATGCTTTATCAACTCTAACAGTCATATATGAGTAAAGGGTAATTTTTTTAACATCACAATGCAAGTGACAGGCCAACATGCCATAGGTATCTACGGAATATCACATTAAGTCTGGAGTTCTTTCCTTAGACACAGCACCTTGTCTGTGTAGATCAAGGCAAAAGTCTAAGACTCACGTGAGCAGAGATGGGGGATATGTCACAGGTATTGACTCATGCCATACAAAAATTAGAATTTGACCAGGCTGGTCAATCCAATCCAACTCTGGGGAAACTCACAAAGACCAGGCGCCTTTACTCTTTTAACTGGTAAAATTCGGAACAAAATAATGCTTGTTTTCCAGCATAAGATTGTGAGGTCCGGGGAGGGTAAATATGCACACTTTAGGGTGAGGTGAATGATAAAGGTCAGTTTGAGAGTTGTGGAAAATTCTGTGGTGGAACTCAAAACCACTGAAAGATCATCTTAAAAGCAACCATCAGGGTAGAGTCACTGGGGTTTGCACCAAGACTCCTCACTCATTAGCTGTGTTAATGGTCAGAGCAGAAGGAGTCAGTTTAGTTAACTTCCTGATTCATAGTTCCTCTTCAGTTAAATGGGGATAAAGCTATTAAGGCACAGTTAGTGGGAGCATAGCCAGGCTCAGCCATTCCAAAGTGTGATCAGGCAGTACTTAATGAAGTAAGCATGCATGCATCTCATGGGCCAGCCATGCCATTCCTAGTACAGAACTAGGGAAAGTCACACCCAGTGTGTGAGGGGACAGGCACAAGGATGATGCTGACCTCAGCATTGTTTGTGGGGTCAGAGAAGTGGAGACAGCCAGGTCATCCACCATTAGAAGAGTGAATGAATACAGTACTAAGGCAGCAACCAGAAGACATGGACTGGAGTAGTGGCTCTCCAATTGTGTGCATAAGCATCACCTGGGAATTTGTTAGAAACAGATCCCCATCCCAGATCTAATGAATCAGAAAATCTGGGATGGGACCTAGCAAACTGTTTTAACAAGACATCCTTGAGATTTTAATGTATGCTTGAAGTCAGGAGACACTGAA